>NC_133127.1:177171995-177475026 GCF_048418815.1 Hemitrygon akajei | reverse complement strand
TAAATAAGTAGTGCAAAAATAAAAATTAAAAAGTAGTAAGGTAGTATTCATGGGTTCAATGCTCATTTAGCAGGTTTCAGAAGGGAAGAAGCTGTTCCTGAATTATTTAATGTGTGCCTGCAGGGTTCTGTACCTCGTTCCTGAGGAAGCAATGAGAACAGTGCATATCCTGGGCTCTCTTCAAGCATTGTGTGATGTCCTTACATTTGTGTTTCATCCTTGAAAGTACTATCTAAATATGTCTGCTGCTCATTTCATCAGAAACCACCCCAGCTGTATAAAAGGCTTATACAAGTACCAAGGTTTTAGGAAATGTCCTCAGAACATTTTCTATCAAAGGCACCATGATTCAAAGAAACAATTAACTTTATAGAGTGAATAATTATATTTTCCATAATTATTCCCAAGTTTGCCAAGAACTTTACCATGCCCCTATCCTGTGGCTCTCTGTAGGAGACTCAAACTAGCATATAGTCAGCACCAAGGAACACAGCCTGTTGTGTAATGTATCGCTTCTGGAAGAGCAAAAGAGCCCTCTGCTGTCTAAATATAAGAATAGTTTTACCCAGTGTTCATGACAAGAGCAGAAACTGACAGAACAAAGCAAATCTTAAACACAAGAAATCCTGCAGATGCTGCAAGTTCAAAGTAACACACATAAAATGTTGGATAAGCTCAGCAGGCCAGAGGAGACAAATAAAAATCGATGCTTTGGGCTGAG
This sequence comes from Hemitrygon akajei, assembly GCF_048418815.1. Taxonomy (NCBI): domain Eukaryota; kingdom Metazoa; phylum Chordata; class Chondrichthyes; order Myliobatiformes; family Dasyatidae; genus Hemitrygon; species Hemitrygon akajei. Next base: position 177,474,305 of record NC_133127.1, on the reverse strand, counting down.
GTCCTTCATCAGAACTCACCTTATGTGTAAATCTTAAGTGAGTTTCTGTTGGATCATATGAAGAGAAGGATAAACTTTGTGTCCACAGCAAAACAAAACTAACTTTTTCAAATGAATTCTGCTTCCTGCATGAATAGACTTAAAGAGGATGCTGTTGATGTTGGGGTTGTGCAGCACAGTAATGTGGTGGTTAGCATCCAGACACAAACCAGAGAAAATCTGCAGATGCCGGAAATCCAAGCAACACTCACAAAATGATGGAGGAGCTCAGCATGTCAGGCATGGGAAAGAGTACAGTTGAGTCTGCTGGGGTCATATTCTGTGTGCAGTGCTCCCAGTGTGGCCTCCTTCGCCCAACACCTACCCTCAGTCCGCCAGGAGAAGCAGGATTTCCTCGTGGCCACTCATTTTAACTCCACTTCCCATTCCCATTCCTAATTGTCAATGGATTGTCAATCCATGGCCACACCATACAGCGATGAGGCCACACTCAGGTTGAAGAAGTAACATCTCATATTCCCTCTGGGTAGCCTCCAACCTGATGGCACGAGCACTGATTTCTTGAACGTACGGTAATAGCCTCCCCACCCCCCACCCCCACTTCACCACTCCCCATCGCCTTTTCCCTTTCTCATCTTACCTTCTTACCTGACATCGCCTCCCTCTGGTGCTCCTCCCCCGTATTCTTTCTTCTATGGCCTTCTGTCCTCTCCTATTAGATTCCCCTTTCTCCAGCCCTGTATCATTTTGTCCAGTCTACTTCTAAGCTCTTTACTTCACCCCTCCCCTTCCTGGTTTCTCCTACCACCTCGTGTTTCTTTCTCCCCCTCCCTCCACCTTTTAAATCTACTCCTCATCTTTTTTTTCTCCAGTCCTGCTGAAGAGTCCTGGCCCAAATCGTCGACTTTTCTCCTCTCTATAGATGTCACCTGACCTGCTGAGTTTCTCCAGCATTTTTTTTGTGTGTTGTTTAGTGGTTAGCATAATGTTTTACGGCAATAAGATTAGGGTTCAATTCTCGCTGTTGTCTCTAAAGAGTTTGTACATTCTCCCCATAACTATCTGGGTTTCCTCTGGATGCTCCAGTTTCCTCCCACATTCCAAATGACATATGCTTAAGTTTAGTAAGATGTAGGTATGCGATGCTGGCACTGGAAGCGTGGTATCGCTTGCTGGCTGCCCAGCACAATCCTCGCCAATTTGATTTGGCACAGCTGATGCATTTCACTGTATGCTTAGATGTACACGTGACAAATAAAGCTCATCTGATCTTGATAAACAACAAAAGATGATTATCCAGCAGCCTCTTTCACGTTTGCCTTCAACTACATTCTTGTTGAGGTTGTCCAATTGTTCCACATCTCCAAACCTGAGAAGATCTAAAACACCTAAAAGTGGCAGCCTTGGGAATGAAGGTGGAGTTGGAGAGGAAGAATTAATTTTAGCAGCACAATGATGGGATCCTGACTCTGCATGTTATGAAGCCAGGGAGCATAGAATATAGTGAATTCCAGTTAATTGAGACATTGGTTAATTGGGGTAGCCGCTTATTTGGGACAATTCTTGAAGAACCAAAACGAATTGAGAAAAGAGCTGGGATTCCCTTTGTTTATTGGGACACTATGCCACTGAATTGGGCCAGGATAGAACATAGAACATAGAACGTAGAACAGTACAGCACAGTACAGGCCCTTCGGCCCACAATGTTGTGCCGACCCTCAAACCCTGCCTCCCATATAACCTCCTACCTTAAATTCCTCCATATACCTGTCTAGTAGTCTCTTAAGCTTCACTAGTGTATCTGCCTCCACCACTGACTCAGGCAGTGCATTCCACACACCAACAACTCTCTGAGAAAAAAACCTTCCTCTAATATCCCCCTTGAACTTCCCACCCCTTACCTTAAAGCCATGTACTCTTGTACTGAGCAATGGTGCCCTGGGCAAGAGGCACTGGCTGTCCACTCTGTCTATTCCTCTTAATATCTTGTACACCTCTATCATGTCTCCTCTCATCCTCCTTCTCTCCAAAGAGTAAAGCCCTAGCTCCCTTAATCTCTGATCATAATCCATACTCTCTAAACCAGGCAGCATCCTGGTAAATCTCCTCTGTACCCTTTCCAATGCTTCCACATCCTTCCTATAGTGAGGCGACCAGAACTGGACACAGTACTCCAAATGTGGCCTAACTAGAGTTTCATAGAGCTGCATCATTACATCGCGTCTCTTAAACTCTATCCCTCAACTTATGAAAGCTAACACCCCATAAGCTTTCTTAACTACCCTATCTACCTGTGAGGCAACTTTCAGGGATCTGTGGACATGTACCCCCAGATCCCTCTGCTCCTTCACACTACCAAGTATCCTGCCATTTACTTTATACTCTGCCTTGGAGTTTGTCCTTCCAAAGTGTACCACCTCACACTTCTCCGGGTTGAACTCCATCTGCCACTTCTCAGCCCACTTCTGCATCCTATCAATGTCTCTCTGCAATCTTTGACAATCCTCTACACTATCTACAACACCACCAACCTTTGTGTCGTCTGCAAACTTGCCAACCCACCCTTCTACCCCCACATCCAAGTTGTTAATAAAAATCATGAGAAGTAGAGGTCCCAGAACAGATCCTTGTGGGGCACCACTAGTCACAACCCTCCAATCTGAATGTACTCCCTCCACCACAACCCTCTACCTTCTGCAGACAAGCCAATTCTGAATCCACCTGGCCAAACATCCCTGGATCCCATGCCTTCTGACTTTCTGAATAAGCCTACTGTGTGGAACCTTGTCAAATGCCTTACTAAAATCCATGCAGATCACATCCACTGCACTACCCTCATCTATATGCCTGGTCACCTCCTCAAAGAACTCTATCAGGCTTGTTAGGCACGATCTGCCCTTCACAAAACCATGCTGACTGTCCCTGATCAGACCATGATTCTCTAAATGCCCATAGATCCCATAGATCCTATCTCTAAGAATCTTTTCCAACAGCTTTCCCACCACAGACGTAAGGCTCACTGGTCTATAATTACCCGGACTATCCCTACTAACTTTTTTGAACAAGGGGACAACATTTGCCTCCCTCCAATCCTCTGGTACCATTCCCATGGACAACGAGGACATAAAGATCCTAGACAGAGGTTCAGCAATCTCTTCCCTTGCCTCGTGGAGCAGCCTGGGGAATATTCCGTCAGGCCCCGGGGACTTATCCGTCCTAATGTATTTTAACAACTCCAACACCTCCTCTCCCTTAATATCAACATGCTCCAGAACATCAACCTCACTCATATTGTCCTCACCGTCATCAAGTTCCCTCTCAGTGGTGATTACCGAAGATACTTGCTGAACAGATTCTAACAGTTGCACGTACTGTGTGTCCAGTAGATGCTGCACCATTTCTAAAGCAAACAATTTTTAAATAGCATCAGTTACGTGTGCTTGTGGTCAAAAACAGTGATTTTTTTTTGTCACTGACAGTTGGCGAAAAATAAGCAGTAAGACAGTTCTGAACTGTTTTGCTCACTGCTGCTGTTTCAAGCATTCAAAAGAAATGATTTCATTACTTCAACAAGTTGGGAACTGCGAAAAAAAATTAAAGGTATCCATCGATTATCATCTTGAATGTTATATTGAAAATAAAGATTTGGAGGATGTAATCATCAATAGGATTGTATGAAGTCAGTCCATTATCTGCACTAGCTGACTGTTCTGATTTTGTTGTTCACATACAGTGGGATGAATTTCTCCATCGGTACCTATTAGGAACTAATACACAGATTTACGGTACTGTATTACTATTGGTAGTATTCCAATTTGTTCTGAATTTCATTTAAGTACTGTACATAATTGTTACCCAGTTTGTCTTTTTAACTATTTCCAAAAAAGACTTCAGCTAATTGGGGCAGCCAATTCAATGGGCCCAAATGTACTGGTCCCGATGCGTCCCAATTATCCGGAATCCACTGTATTCTCTTGGCCTCCCACCAAGTACCCAACTATGTCAATCACATTGACCAGCCCTTGCTGCATTGCCTTCTGGGTAATTCTGGTTAATCTAGATACAAGTTAAATGTTGTGAGAGCACCTGCCTCCACCATCTACTCAGGCAGCGTGCTTCAGTTTCCAACCACCCTCCGGATGAAAAATACCTTACTAAGATCCCAATTAAACCTCCTATCAATTTGCCTAAACCTATGCCATTTAGTTTTTCGACATCTTCGCTATGGGGCTAAGGTCCCTGCTGTCCACACTATCTTTACCCATCAATATATTAACTCCCTCAGGCTCCTCCACTTCAAGGAAAATAAACACAGACTGCCTAATCTCCCTTATTTACTGAAACAATCCAGCACAGGTAATAAACTTCATTTGTTGCATGCACATCGAAACATCAAGTTCAAGTTCAGTTTATTGTCACTCATCCATACACATATATACTGCCCACCAAAGCAACGTTCCTCCGGACCAAGGTGTAAAACACGGTACCCACAACACATAAGGTAATATTTCCACAAATAAATTAACAAATAATAAGGAGCATTTACAACACACGTTAAAAAGGAAACAGTATAAGACTGCTGGCACTTCATTACTGATGAGACCTGGGCGGTGGCAGGGAATTCAGTGATCTTACAGCCTGTAGGAAGAAGTTGTTTCCCATCCAAGAAATTTTTGTCCTAATGCCATGGTATCTCTTGCTTGATGGTAGGGAAACAAAGAGATGGACTGATGGGAGGGTTCATTACTGCATTCACTGCACTCCAGATGAATATTTCTATTGGGTGGAAGAGAGACCCCAATGATCCTCCCAGCAGTCCTGACAATCCTTTGTAGGAACTTTTAGTCAGATGCATTGCAACTCCTGTACCAGACGATCTTGTCCACATTGGTGTTCCAGTCGTTGTGCGCACACCATTCTACCAGCCGCTCTATCTCCTCTCTGTACACTATCTCATTGTTATTGTTGATGAGACCAGCCACCATTGCGTCATCAGCAAACTTGATGATTCAGTTTGAACCGGACCTAGCAGTGTAGTCATCTGTCAACAGTACGGCCAGCAGTGGGCTGAGTGACCAGCTCTGGGGAATGCTGGTGCTCAGTGTGATGGAGCAAGAGATGACTAGCCTTTTCATCAAGAAATCCAAGATCCAGTTGTTGAGAGGGGTGTTGAGACACCATTTTCCAGGTGGGACAGGACAGAGTGGAGTGCAGATGATACGGCATCATCAGTTGTCCAATGTGAGCGATAAGTGAACTGGAAAGGTCCAATGTAGCAGAAAGATGGAATTTAATGCAATCCGTTGCCAGCCACTCAAAGTGCTTCATCATTGTTGAGATCAGTGCAACTGGGCAGTTGTTGTTGAGGCAGTTTACATTGAAATGGGTTGTTTGCATCAAGTCAAAATGGCGAGGATTGTGCTGGGCAGCCCACAAGTGCCACCATGCTTCTGGTGCCAATGTAGCATTCCCAAGATTCACTAATCTTAACCATACATCTTTGGAACGTGGGAGGAAATTGTATCACATGGAGGAAACCCACATGGTCACAGAGAGAACGTGCAAACAGACGCAAGAGGGAATTGACAAGAACTAGGGGACTTTGCCTCAAGATTCGGAGGGAAGATTTAGGGCGGAGATGAGGAGATACTGTTTTTCCCAGAGCGTGGAGAATCTGTGGAATTCTCTGCCCAGGGAAGCAGTTGAGGCTTCTTCACTAAATATATTTAAGATACAGTTAGATAGATTTTTACATAGTAGGGGAATTAAGGGTTATGGGGAAAAGGCAGGTAGATGGAGCTGAGTTTACCGACAGATCAGCCATGATCTTATTGAATGGCCGGGCAGGATCAATGGGCCAGGCGGCCTACTCCTATTTCTATTTCTTATGTTCTTATGTTCCTAGTCAGTGATCACTGGTGCTGTAAAGTGATGCACTAATTGCTACACTACCATGTTGCCTTCAACATCTCAATGAATCACCTCAGCACCTCTATCTGTTCTCTATTCTCTGCATTCTGGGTTGCGAGTTTATTATGTTTATTGTTGCAATTAGTCGTGTAAGTAGGAACGTGGTGAAAGCAAAGGGAAATAAGTTACATATTCTTGCTTACTTCATTGAAGTTTGTAGCTTGGGCCAGCAGAGGTCATATCTTTGCTGACCACTTAATATCACTAAGTAATGCTTAATTGTGTGTTTGCTAATTGCTAATGAAGGATTTGACTCTTTGGAACAATCATTTCCTTGGAGCTGAGGGTGCATCATGCAAGAATAGCAAACCAGTGCCAGTTGCAGGCTAGTGGCAATTGTTTCATTTTGATTTTAGATTAATTTTGCCACAGCAGCACCTTCTGCAATACAATCATATCTTTCCTATTATGTTGCAACCAGAAATGTACACAGTACTTCAGCTATGGCCAAGCCAATGTTTTATAACATTGTTCCATAACCTCTCTGCTTTTATATTCCAGACCCTGGTTAATGAGGGCAATTAAACCTCTATGGCTTCTTATCTATCTACCAGCTTCAGGATCCCATGGACTCTTATCCCATTCCTCAAGAACAGAGTGATGTAGCAATTATACCAGTGCCTAAGAAGAATAACGTGAGCTGCTTTAATGACTATCGTCCGGTAGCACTCACATCTATGGTGATGACATGCTTTGAGAGGTTGGTTATGACTAGACTGAACTCCTGCCTCAGCAAGCACCTGGACCCATTGCAATTTGCCTATCACCACAATAAGTTGATGGCAGATGCAATCTCAATGGCTCTCCACACGGCTTTAGACCACCTGAACAACACAAACACCTACGTCAGGATGTTGTTCATCGACTACAGCTCAGCATTTAATACCATCATTTCCACAATCCTGACTGAGAAGTTGCAGAACCTGGGCCTCTGTACCAACATCTGCAATTGGATCCTTGACTTCCTAACCAGCAGACCATAATCTATGTGGATTGATGACAACACCTCCGCCTCGCTGACGATTAACACTGGTACACCTCAAGGGCATGTGCTTAACCTACTGCTCTACTCTCTATATACCCATGACCGTGTGGCTAGGCATAGCTCAAATACCATATTTAAATTTGCTGATGATACAACCATTGTTGGTAGAATCTCAGATGGAGATGAGAGGGCTTACAGGAGCAAGATACGCCAACTAGTGGAGTGTTGCCACAGCAACAACCTGGCACTCAACGTCAGTAAGGTGAAAGAGCTGATTGTGGACTTCAGGAAGGGTAAGATGAAGGAACACATACCAATCCTCGTAGAGGGATCAGAAGTGTAGAGAGTGAGCAGTTTCAAGTTCTTGGGTGTCAAGATCTCTGAGAATCTAACTTGCTCCCAACATATTGATGCAGTTATAAAAAAGGCAAGACAGCAGCTATACTTTATTAGGAGATAGAAGAGATTTGGTACGTCAGCAAATACACTCAAAAACTTCTATAAATGTACTGTGGAGAGCATTGTGACAGGCTATGTCACTGTCTGGTATGGAGGGGCTACTGCATAGGATGAAAGAAGCTGCAGAGGGTTGTAAATTTAGTCAGCTCCATCTTGTGTACTAGCCTACAAATTATCCGGAACATCTTCAGGCAGCAGTGTCTCAGAAAGGCAGCATTCATTATTAAGGACCTCCAGCACCCAGGGCATGCCCTTTTCTCACTGTTATCATCAGGTAGGAGATACAAAGGCCTGAAGACACACACTCAGTGATTCAGGAACAGCTTCTTCCCCTCTGCCATCCGATTCCTAAATGGATATTGAACCCTGGACACTACCTCACTTTTTTTTAATATACAGTATTTCTGTTTTTGCATGATCTTTAATCTTTTCAATTTATGTATTCTGTATAAAGTATACTGAATAAGATTTATTCATTAATTATTATTACTATTTTATTTTATTTTTTTCTTCTATATTATGTATTGTATTGAACTGCTGCTACTAAGTTAACAAATTTCACGTCACATACTGATGGTAAGAAACCTGATTCTGATTCTGAAAAAAGACTCCCTAGATCTATTCCATTCATTATTTATATCCTACTAGTCCTCCTAAAGGGCATGATCTCACACAAGTCATCTACCGTTGCTTTTCCCATCTTAAAACTCGATCATGATCATCCTGCAACCTAAGATTATCATCCTCCCTGTCAAAAACACTATGAATTTTCGTGCCATTTCAAAACTTACTAAACACACCTTTTTTAATGTCAACAGGTTGAAGATGTCAATTTTACCCTGGGTGGGAAAGTTGGAAATCTACCTCACACTCTTCTTTCACAAAATCCAGGTATCTGAAATGTTCCTCCTTCAACACTCCAGAAGCTAATCCACTCATGATAAAGCACTTTGAGATATCCTAGGATTGTGATGGTGCTATGTAAATGCAAATGCCTTAATCTCTATAATAGAAGGTGATGTATTGTACTTGTACTATCCTTGGCGATGTCACTAGTTGGTGGTGACGTGGCCCCTCCATCCACACCGTGCTCTCTTCACTGCTGCCATTGGGAAGGAGGTACAGGAGCCTTAAATCCCACACCACCAAACAGTTATTACCCTTCAACTATCAGGCTCCTGAACCAGTGTGGATAACTTCACTGAACTGATTCCACAAACTTTCAAAAAGACTCTACAACTCATGTTCTGGATATTAATTACTTATTCAGCTATTATTGTTACTTGGTTAATTTTTTTTTCTACTTGCCCATTTGGCTGTCTTCTGTTTGTACGCCTTGCTTTGTTTAAAGTTTTTTGTTGATTCTACCAGGTTTCTCCGTATTTACTGTGAATGCCTGCAAGTAAGTGAATCTCAGAGTAGTATATGGTAACATATATGTACTTTAAAAATAAATTTATTTTGAACTTTGAATGTTGAATGTCACAATCCATCTCCATTCAAATATGTTGCATGATGCTAAAGTAAATTGTGTGTTTTTGTTCAATGCATTACGATTTGAGCCAACACAAATTATCCTCTGGTATTACACAGTATTGATTTTTATTTTCAAATGGTAACCTTTGACAATAAATTGAATTCCTTGTGACTATAATGGAATGACGTCTATAGAGCAGCATTCCTAAATAAAGCAATTGCACCTTGTATTTATCTAGACCCTTTATCAAAATAAAATGCTCTGAAGAGCCTCACATGACCATTATCAGACAGACACTGAGCAATGTAAACAGATAGTAATATAGCGAAGTAAGTTTAGAAAGGAGATTGGGGAGAATTTCTTTAGCCAGAGAGTGGTGAATCTGTGAAGTTCATTGCCACAGACAGCTGTGGAGGCCAAGTCATCGGGTACTATATATTTAAAGCAGAGATTGGTAGGTTCTTGATTAGCCAAGGTGTTACAGGGAGAAGGCAAGAGAATGAGGTTGAGAGGGATAATAAATAACCATGATGAAATGGTGAAGCCAACTTGTTAGGCCAAATGGCCTAAAACTGCTCCTATGTGTTAATGTTTTATATAACCAAAAACATTTTTAGCAGGATCTTAAAGCAGGAAAGAGGGTTGAAGAAGCAAAATATAAATTTCAAAGATTCGGCCTGGGGAATCTACGTAAAGTGCCAATTCAAACAAAATGATGGATGAGATAGAAGTTCAAATAGATGAGTGAAAACGTCTCGAGAAGCTTACAGAAAACAAATGCCATGAGACAATGATGAAGAATTTGCAACTGAGCCTCCGCTTGAGTATTAATAGCGTGGATCACTATTTTGACGAATATTTGGATGGACTTGGTGTGAGCATAAAGACAGCAGAATTTAGTATTTATGTTTAATAGGAAGGCAGACAAGAGTATGTTAATATCGGAAGTTAGGAAAGGTGGAGTTGAGAGTTTCAACAATAAATGTACAGAGTCAATTGAGGTGCCCAATGAGATCTTGTAGATGGAAGCAGGCAGTTCCAATAATAAATGGTGTTAGCTCCTTTGGGAGTCAAAGGACTATCCAAATCAAACAGTATCCAAATTAAGTCAGATTAAGAAAGAAGTATTTAGAAACATAGAAAACCTATAGCACAATACATGCCCTTCAGCCCACAAAGTTGTGCTGAACATGTCCCTACCTTAGAAATTACTAGGATTACCCATAGCCCTCTATTTTTCTAAGCTCCATATACCTATCCAAAAGTCTCTTAAAAGACCCTATCATATCCGCCTCCATCACCATTGCCAGCAGCCCATTCCACACACTCACTACTCTCTGCGTAAAAAACTTACCCTGACATCACCTCTGTACCTACTCCCCAGCACCTTAAACCTGTGCCCTCTTGTGGTTTTTTGATCAACCCTTGTGTTCAAGATAGTCTGATCTAACCACAATGAAATGTATTCACTATGTTTCAGCAGCATTATCCCCGCCTGCAATGAATAGTATGAACTGCAGTCTGTGTACATGTACGTTCAGCCTGAAACGTTGACTGTTTACTCATTTCCATAGATGCTGCCTGACCTGCTTAGTTCCTCCAACATTTTGTACGTATAACTTCTGGTAATGTTTGGATAGAGTCAAATCAAACATTATTTTAAACAAATAACTAAATAAGCAATAAGTAGTGAGAACATGAGATGAGATCCCTTGAAGTGAGACTGTATGTTGTGGGAACATTTCAATGATGAGGCAAGTGAAACTGAGTGAGGTTATCCCCTTTGGTTCAAGAGTCTGATATTGAGGGGTGATAACTGTTCCTGAATCTGATGGTGTGAATCCTAAGGTTCGTTTACCTTCTTCCTGATTGCCGCCAAGTAAACAACATCCACTGACTCTCTTTTGTCTACCTTGCCTGTTATTTCCTCAAAGAATTCCAACAGACATGTCAGGCAAAATTTCCCCTTAAAGAAATCATGCTGACTTTGGCCTATTTTATCACGTGCCTGCAAATACCCCAAAGCCTCATCTTTAGTAATGGACTCCAACATCTTCCCAACCACTGAAGTTAGGCTAACTGGCCAATAATTTCTTCAGCCTCTCTCCCTTCTTAATGAATGGAGCGACATTTGCAATTTTCCAGTGCTCAGGAACCATTCAGGCAGAAGACAAGGGAGCAGAGTTGTAGTAGGAACTCATGGTGATGTTCTCAGCCCATCCAATACTACACACCAGTGACTGACTTCAGAATAACTAAAACAATAGTGGACTTTTATTTCTTCCAACTACATTGTCTATACTATTAAAAAGGTATTCGAAATAAAATCAGGAATATAGATGCTGCAATAGTACTTCAGTAAAAAAGGCAAATACATATTTTCTTTTGACCTTTTGAGAATAATCTTCAATTCATATCATCCACAAAATGTTCAGATAATGAGAACAAGAAGCAATGGAAAGCAAATATGAACTATGAATATGTAAGCAAATGCTTTTCCTGTTTGACCTTTGTAAAAACCAATATATTAGAAGCAGTCTGTGTGAAACCTGCATCAAAGGTCTGAAGTTGTGAGTTCCTTTACTTCAGATCCTGAAACACCATTAAACTGTAAAGGAGACAAATGAAGTGTACAAACCATACAAAATATACAAATCACACCATTTATATAATGTGAAGAAGTAACATGCATCTGCAGAATGGGAAGCAAGGTATGTTGGTAAGAGGTATGTTGGTATGTTGGCAAGGTAAGTTGGTATGTTGGTAAGCGATTTGTAGGTTGGAGTAGCTCATTCCTGACGTTGGTGAGCTTCTGCCTCAGAGCTTAGGTTTATTCTTCACCTTGGTGTAGTCTGCATGGAGCTTGCATGTTCTCTCTGTCATGAGACCATTAGATATAGGAGCAGAAGTAGGCCTTTCGGCCTATCGAGTCTGCTGCGCCGTTCAATTAGGGGCTGACCCAATTCTTCCAGTCGTCCCCACTCCCCTGCTTTTGCCTCATACCCTTTGATGCCCTGGCTAATCAAGAACCTATCTATCTCTGCCTTAAATGCACCCAATGACTTGGCCTCCACAGCCACTCATGGCAACAAATTCCACAGATTTACCACCCTCTGACTAAAGTAATTGCTCTGCATCTCTGTTCTAAATGGATGTCCTTCAATCCCGAAGTCATGCCCTCTTATCCTGGACTACCCTACCATGGGAAAAAACTTTGCCATATCTAATCTGCTCAGGCCTTTTAACATTCAGAATGTTTCTATGAGATCCCCCCTCATTCTCCTGAGCTCCAGGAACACAGCCCAAGAGCTGCCAGACGTTCCTCATATGGTAACCCTTTCATTCCTGGAATCATTCTTGTGAATCTTCTCTGAACCCTCTTCAATGTCAGTATATCCTTTTAAAAATAAGGAGCCCAAAACTGCACATAATACTCCAAGTGTGGTCTCATGAGTGCCTTATAGAGCCTCAACATCACAGCCCTGCTGTTATATCCTGTACCTCTAGAAATGAAAGCCAACATTGCATTCACCTTCTGCACCACCAGCTCAACCTGGAGGTTAACCTTGCATGTATTCTGCACAAGGACTCCCAAGTTCCTTTGCATCTCTGCATTTTGAATTCTCTCCCCATCGAAATAATAGTCTGCCCATTTACTTCTTCCACCAAAGTGCATGACCATACACTTTCCAATACTGTATTTCATTTGCCTCTCCTTTGTCCATTCCCCTAAACTATCTAAGTCTCTCTGCAGGCTCTCTGTTTCCTCAGCTCTATCTGCTGTTCCACCTACCTTTGTATCATCAGCAAAATTAGCCACAAATCCATTAACCCCATAGTCCAAATCATTGACGTACATCATAAAAAGCAGTGGTCCCAACACCGACCCCTGTGGAAATCCACTGGTAACCGGCAGCCAGCCAGAATAGGATCCCTTTATTCCCACTCTCTGTTTTCTTCTGATCAGCCAATGCTTCACCCATGCTAGTAACTTCCCTGTAATTCCATGGGCTTTTATCTTGCTAAGCAGCCTCATGTGTGGCACCTTGTCAAAGGCCTTCTGAAAATCCAAATACACCACATCTACTACATCTCCTTTGTCTACCCTGCTTGTAATTTCCTCAAAAAAATTGCAGTAGGTTAGTCAGGCAGGATTTTCCTTTCAGGAAACCATGCTGGCTTTGGCCTATCTTGTCATGTGCCTCCAGGTACTCTGTAATCTCATCCCTAAAAATCGATTTCAACAATTTCCCAACACTGATGTCAGGCTAACAGGTCTATAGTTTCCTTTCTACTGCCTCCCACCCTTCTTAATAGTGGAGTAACATCTGCAATTTTCCAGACATCCAGTACAATACCAGAATCTATTGATTCTTGTAAGATCATTGTTAATGCCTCCGCTATCTCTCCAGCTATTTCCTTCAGAACCCAAAGGGTGCATTCCATCAGGTCCAGGAGATTTATCCACCCTCAGACCATTAAGCTTCCTGACCTTCTCAGTCATAATTTTCACTGCACATACTTCACTTCCCTGACACTCTTGAATGTCCGGTACACTGCAGACATCTTCCACTGTGAAGACTGACGCAAAATACGCATTCAGTTCCTCTGCCATCTCTGCGTCTCTCATTACAATATCTCCATTGTCATTTTCTATTGGTCCTATATCTACCCTCATACCTCTTTTACCCTTTATATACTTAAAAAAGCTTCTAGTATCGTCTTTGATATTAGTCGCCAGCTTCCTTTCATAATTCACCTTTTCCTTCCTAATGACCTTCTTAGTTTCCTTCTGCAAGTTTTTAAAAGCCATGCAATGATTTCCTCCAGATGCATCAGTTCCTTTGGTACACCAATGCCTTTGAATGGAAAATACTACAAAAAGCAGTGGATTCAGCCCAGTTCATCACAGGTAATGCCCTCCCAACCACTGAGCACATCTATATGAAGCATTGTCGCAGGAAAGCATGTTCCATCATCAAGGATCCCCACACTCAGGTCATGCTGCCTTCTTGCTGATGCCATCAGATAGAAGGTACGAGAGCCTCAGGACTCTCACCACTAGGCTCAAGAACAGTTACTAGCCCTCAACCATCAGGCTCTTGAGCAAAAGTGGATAATTACACTCAACTTCACTTGCCCCATTATTGAAATGATCTCACTTTCAAGGACTCTCATGCTCTCATTATTTATTGTTATTTATTGATATTTGCATTTGCACAGTTTGTTGTCTTTTGCACTCTGGTTGATCTTTCACTGATCCTGTTATAGTTACTATTCTATCAATTTGCTGAGTACGCCCACCAGAAGATGAATCTCAGGATGTGTGGGTTGTGAGGTCAGTTGACCATTGTAAATCATCCCTATAATGTGAAGGTGCATGATAGTATGTGGGAAGAATTAATGTGACTGTGAAAATAAAATAATTTAATGAGATATTAGAACAGGTGGTGCTTGGCGATTGGTGTGGAAGGGCTGTTTATCCATGCCGCACAACTTCATAACTTGATGAAGAGGGGAGACCAGTTTGGAGTAAGGCAGGATTAAGAAGAGGCAGGTTAGGGAAGCCTTGTAAGCCCCAGGGTATACATGTTAGAACACAAATCTACAAGTGCTGAAGCACACCATTGATTTTAATTATTATATTGCCTTTGAGTTGTGAATGGCTTGCTGCCCCACTGCATTTATTACCTGCTTGCTCCTTCAAAATGTCTCCATAGCTGACTACGTTGTCATTATCCCCTCACACGCAAAGAAAGGTGTCCTGGAGAGGTGTCATATGCCCAGTTAATACAGCTGGCTTCAGGATCAGAACTGGCACCTCCACAAGGCTTTTGTCCAAGTCGTTCTTTAACAAGGCTGTGTAAGTAATATGGAGAAAAAGAGCAAACTACTCCTGCAGCTACTGGTGCAGGAATCGACTGATTGAAATTACATGTCAATACTATGTGTTTGATTTGTGAAGCAATTTAATTGGCATTTTGAAGACGTGAAAGATAACACAATGACTTACATATTTATAAATATATATCTGCTAAATATTTAATGCTCCTTACTTACCTTTAACTAAAACACTATGGGACTGAGATATCCAGGACTGGTAACAGACTAACAAACAGGAGGAGCTAAGCTGGATAGAAACCACAAAACAGCTTAGGGAGTGTAATACATGATTAACTGGCACCTGTGGCTTCTAGGAAGAGCTTGGCTTTCTGCATGCAGTCAGCATTATCAAAGTCAAAGTCAAAGTCAAAGTAAATTTATCATCAAAGTACATAAACTCTATGCCACCATATACTACCCTGAGATTCATTTTCTTGCAGGCATTCACAGTAGGACAAAGAGATACAATAGAGTTAATAGCAAAACTACATACAAAGACTGACAAATAAAGCTCGAAAGATGGACAAAGACTGCTTTCTTGTGGCAGCACTCTTTGTGGATGTGTGCAATGGTGGGATGGGCTTTTCCTGGGATGGACTGGGCTGTATCCACCACTTTTTTGTAGGGTTTTCCTTCCTTGGGCATTGGTGTTCCCATAGCAGGCTGTTAGCATCCTCTCCACTGTGCATCTATAGAGAGGTTTGTCAAAGTTTCAGATGACATGCCGAATCTGCGCAAACTTCGAAGAAAGTCGAGGCGTTGCTGTGCCTTCTTTGAAATGGCATTCATGTCCCTCTTCCAGGACAGATCCTGTTGATTGACACGTCCATCAACAGAGGGCTCATTTATGACCAGTCAGGTCCTGCACGCTTCCCCACACCCTCCTGCACGCAGCACTACCCGGAGTACTCCATCATGCACGTCAAACTTTGTGCATACCAGCAACTATTCAGCCCTGACAGACAAATCAGTGCACAGCAACCGCATGGGGATTACAGTATTCTTAACAGTTTTCTGATTTACTACCTGAAACGGTATATGCAAGGGAGCACAAAGTGCAGATGCTGGTATCTAGAGCATAAAACAAGGTGCTGAAGGAAATCAGGGGTTCAGGTAGTAATGATTCAGATCAAGAATATGAAAGCACTCCTTATTTCCCACAAGTCTATCATTATGCCTTTCTTTTTTCATTTATCCAAGAACTCCAATATCAGAATTAGAATCGGGTTTATTATCACTGCCTTATACGACATTAAGTTTGTTATTTCGCAGTAACAGTACGGTGCAAAGACATAAAATTAATAGAAATAGCAAATTAAATAAAAGTGTAGATAAAGTAATGAGGATTGACTGGGCCATTCAAAATATGATGGTGGAGACCTAGAAGCTGTTTCTGAATTACTGAGTGTGTGTCATCAGACTCTGCTACCTGCTCTCCAATGGAAGTAGCTAGAAGAGGACACATCCTGAATGATGAGACCCCGTCGTTCTTGGGGCCAAAAGGAAGAGAGTTGAAAGCACACCATCACTCATATTAACACATCCAGTATTGCCAAAGATGCGACTATTAATGGCAGAATTTTAGATGGTGATGAGGAGGCATACAGGAGCAAGGTAAATCAGCTGGTTGAATGGTGTCACAACAACAACCTTGCACTCAGTGTAAGTAAGACCAAGAAATTGATTGCAGTTTTCAGGAAGGGCAAATCGAGGGAACACACACTTCATCAAAGAATCAGAAGTGGAAAGTGTGAGCTATTTCAAGTTCTTGGGCATCAACATCTCTAAGGAATTATCCTGGGCCCAACATATTGATGCAATTACAAAGAAAGCACGATAGTGGCTATATTTCATTAGGAGTTTGAGGAGAATTGGTATGTCAGCAAAGACACTCAAAAATCTGAATCAGCTTTAATATCACCAGCATATGTCATGAAATTTGTTAACTTTGTGGCAACAGTACAATGCAATATATGATAATAGAGAGAAAAAGAAAACTGTGAATTACAGTAAATATCTATATAATAGTTAAATTAAGGAAGTAGTGCAAAAATAGGAAATACAAAAAAGTAGTGAGGTAGTGTTCATGCAATAGACAATAGACAATAGACAGTAGGTGCAGGAGTAGGCCATTCGGCCCTTCTAGCCAGCACCGCCATTCACTGTGATCATGGCTGATCATCCACAATCAGTACCCCGTTCCTGCCCTCTCCCCATATCCCTCAACCCCACTATCTATAAGAGCTCTATCTAACTCTCTCTTGAATGCATCCAGAGACTTGGCCTCCACTGCCTTCTGGGGCAGAGCATTCCATGCATTCAATTTCCATTCAGAAGTCAAATGACAGAGGGGAAGAAGCTGTTCCTGAATCATTGAGTGTGTGCCTTTAGGCTCCTGTACCTCCTTCCTGATGGTGCAATAAAATGGGGGCATGTCCTGGGTGATGGAGGTCATTAATGATGGACATACGAGCGCATGCAACCAGTTGATGGTTTCAGCTCAACCTGAGTGTGTGCAACTAGCTCACCAATGTCACTTCTGGTCCTAGGTGAACCGCTTATTATGTACACTCATAATAACACATCTTCCCCCTTTAAAGAAAAACCAAACACAATACTATGTCTTCCTAAACCTACAGGAAACAATAATGCTTTCCAACACATATATTTACATTAACTTCAATTGTAATGAGCAAGTACATTCCCTTATTCACTCAACAACTCTCAACCAGACTCTGAGGTGGTTTGATAATCCTTGTTGGTCTGCTATTTGTTTCAATGGATGTATTGCTTTCCTTTGCTGCACTAATACCGGTGTCTTCCTCAGAACTCTGATCAACGTATTCATTTCTTTCACATCCTTCTGCCAAGAGGTCTCTGTTCATCTCAGTTCTTGTTCTTGCTGTGTGACCATGGTTCCACATGCCTCATAATAGAACCAAGGAATACAACCACGTGATCAGTGAGTCTTTGCAGAAGTTCCAGCCGATTCTGTCTCACTTCACAGAGCTCCTTCTGTTGGCTGTGTATAATGGATAGCGACTCCTTCTGTTGGCTGTGTATAATGGATAGCGACTCCTCCTGTTGGTTCTGTTGAACTGGCGCTGTTGTTCTGACCTTGGGGTCTGTGTGGTCTTCCCATCTTCCTTTTTTATTTTTCCTCTTCAACTTTAGAGAGGATTGCAGAGATATTTTTGATTTCCGCTCTTTAACTGGAAGTGGATGAGAGATAGATTTTGAACCACCGCTGCATGATGTGAAAGCAAGACAGGCGACTTCTTCCTCACTGGCATCCAGACTGTCATGCTGGTGTAGCTGGTACGGATGTCTATGGAGGGTGGAGTTCTTATGCTTCTCTTGCATAAGCTCTCTGGAGCTCTCATCGATGTTGTTCCAAGTTTCTCGAGTTACATCAAGCAAGCATCCAAGCACTTCAAAGACATCTGCAAACTCTTCCATGACTTTTGCATAATCATCTTTGGCCTGCAGAGCCATTACGGACATTTGTTCCACCAGGCTGAGTTTTTCACATGCACTCAGACCTAATACTAACTGTATTCTCTTTTCTACAATCAGAAGCTGTGCCTTTAGGAGTTTGAAGATCCCTATACAGCCTCCTTTTACTGGAACACTCTCTCCTGTATAGCCTGTAACTGGATAAATCTTGCTCTTTACTTTTGAGAGTCTTTAATCATCTGTGGATAACAGGTTCACCTGGGCTCTGGTGTCAAGCTGGAATGGAATTACTGTTTCATTCACAGTCACAGTTCTGTTTCACCAGTACCAGCAGTCTGTAGAGAATCTATAAAGAATTCCTCCATTTCCTCAGCAATCATGTGCACCTTTTTCTTGGTAGCCCCAGCTTTGCAGCACTTTGCAAAATGATTTTTCTTCCCACAGCTATTGCAGAACTTCCCATAAGCAGGGCACGTCTTGGTGATGTGCTGCATCTGCTGTTTGAGCCTCCCTCTCTGCTTCACTGTTGCTTTGGGAAATGCCTTATGCTCTGCCCCTCTGCTTTCACAGCACGCACTGTTCTTTCTGCCCTGTGCAGCTCCTTGGCTTGTGTGTATGTGGCCTCCACTGCCCTACACATATCCAACAGGCTTTTCCAGTGTTAAACTTTTTCACACAGCAGGCTTTCTCTAAGTCCATTATCTGAGATTCTGCAAACTATTTTGTCTCTAACTAGTGAGTCTCTCAAATCTCCAGGTTCATAGGACTTACTCAATGTGTGTAGCTCAGCTAAGTATTGGTCAAAAGCAACACCTTGTTTCTAGTCACAGGAAAAGAACTTATATCTTTCAAACATGACGTTTTTACTTTGAACAAAACTCTCCTAAAATGTTTTGATCAGAGTGTCCTAAGTTCAGGCTGTCTCATTAATTTGAAAGCCATTATAGATGTCTGAAGCATCTTCAGTAATTAAATGTAGAAAGATAGCTGCTTTCAATTTTTCACCTGTGCCTTCAGCTCTACTTGCTGAAAAATATATATTGAATCGCGGTTTGAAGTGTTTCCAGTTATCAGTTAGATTGCTGGTAAACCACATGGGTGCGGGAGGACTTCGATTATTTAATATGGGGATTTTTGGCATTTCTCTCCTTAATCACTTGGTGAGCTTCTGGACACAATGTGCTCTGTCACCTCACTGGCTGACCTCACTCGCTGCTGCTTTTTTTCTTCCCCATTGGAACTAGAGCCTCTTTCTCAGTATTCATTTCCACTCCGTGTTTAGACCTCACACCGACTTCTGACACCATGTCATGTTTGTTCTTGATTGAAGCCAAGCTTAGCCTAGATAAATCTAACACACGTTTATGTACAGTAATGGCTCTAGCAACACAGGAGTGCACGCGTCCAGCTCATGGCTTCAGCTTGAGCTGAGCACAGGCAACCAGCTCATCAACATTACCTCTAGTCCCAGATGAACCGCCCGCATTGCACAATGGGAACCGAAGTACTTCATTTTGTACACACATAATAACACTCCGCCTTTCTGAGGTACCGCTCCTTGAAGATGACCTGGAAACTATGAAAGCTAGTGCCCATGATGGAGCTGACTAAAATTTTACAACTCTCTGCCGCTTACTTCAATCTTCTGCAGTAACTCCTTCCATACCAGACGGTGATGCAGCCAGTTAGAACGCTCTTTACGACACATCCGTAGAAATTTGTGAGTGTTTTTTGGTGACATACCAAATCTCCTCAAACTCCTAATGAAATATACCTACTGTCTTCCCTTCTTTATGGCTGCATCGATATGTTGGGTCCAGGTTAGGTCCTCAGAGATATTGACACCCAGGAACTTGAAATTGCTCAGTCTCTTCATTTCTGATCCCTGTATGAGTACTGGTGTGTGTTCCCTTGTCTTACCCTGATTCCAAAGTCCACAATCAGATTGTTGGTCTTACTGACATTGAGTGCAAGGTTGTTGCTGCGATTACACTCAACCATCTGGTATATCTTATTCCTCTACACCCTCTCGTCACCATCTGAGATTCTGCCAACAATGGGTGCATCATCAACAAATTTGTCGATAGCACTTGAGCTGTGCCTAGCCACACAGTCATGGGTGGCAATTTCTACAGATGTACCATGGAGAGCATTCTAACTGGTTGCATCACTGTCTGGTATGGAGGGACCACTGCAAAGGATTAAAAAATAGCTGCGGGCAGTTGTAAACTCTGCCAGCTCCACCATGGGCACTGTCCTCCCAGCATCCACGACACCTTCAAAAGACACATACTCAATGTTTCAGGAACAGCTTCTTACCTTCCGCCATCAGATTTCTCAATGGACAATGAACCCATGAACGCCACTATTATGTTGCTTCTGTTTAAACGTACCGTGGGTTAACAGTAAAGAATCATATTCTGGAAGAATCAGAGAATTTTTATTTACAGTAATAAATAAACATGTCTTAACCCAGCCACGTGCTGGAACATTCTGGCAATCCTGCGCATGTTCAGTGCTCTGTCCTATCATGTACTGGCACAACATTGCACGTGATACCACCACAACTAGCCCTTTTTTTTTTCCTGTCTTGTTGCATGACTATATTTAATTTATATATATTTCTTATTGTAATTTACAGGTTTTATTATCATGTACTGCTGCCTCAAAACAACAAATGTCATGACATACAGTATGCCAGTGATTTTAAACGTGATGCATTATGTAGTTTCAAGGTTGCCTTTGAGGCAAGATCTGCACATAACCAATTGCAGGGCTCACGAGGCTTGAAGGAGAAGACTTGGGTGTTAAGCTCCTCAGAGCGTGCGGCCCCATGCGAACGCTGAAGCCGAGAATTTGAATGAGGAGTGTGCTGGAGCGCGCTACAGACCCTGCCTGACGGGCACACACGAAGGTGCACTGGTAGGCATCGGTAGCAAATCCACAATCGCTCTCAGCTGACAGATGTTCCAAAATCAGTTGAAGAAAACAGGTCTGGAGCCAATGCCCAAATTCCTGGAAAAGGTTAAAGAAAAGCTCTCTGTGATGATGAAGCACTTCAGAAAGATCAGAATGGAACTGTAGCCCAAAGCACAAAGAGCTCCTAACTGCTTGAATTGAAAACGTCCAAATGCAGCAGTGGCATGGAATTAGTATGAGTACTCATGAAGCGATGGTGCCAATCCACTCATTAAGCAGCTTAGATTACAGCTCTTATGATCTTTTGATCATAAATTATGATTATTTTATAAATTATTTACTATCATTTTTCATCAGGGAATCCAAATAGCTGTTACGTTTTTTCCATATGATCCGTATCTCCCAACTGTACCAGGGCCTATGTGCCTTAAGGGGCTTTGGAACGTTAATTAAAACAAGCAGCAGATGTTACCTTTCTTCTGAACTTCATTCTGAAAGCTTTAGGCAGGCACATAACAGTCCTTAATATTCAACTCTCTGTTGAAAGGAAATACAGCTTGCATTTATATGGCAACTTCTCTTTTGTGCCTCAGGAAATCTCAGGGTGCTTTATTTCAGAAGGATGGTAGGAATGTGAGAGTCAGTCTTCACATAGCAAGATCCCACGATGGTGATCTGATAATCACGAGATCATTTTTCACAAGCACCAGAGATTCTGCAGGTGCTGGAAACCCAGAGTAACGCACACAAGGTGCTGGACGAATGCAGCAGGTCAGGTGGGAGGTTTCAGCATACAGGAGGGAGACTGAAAATCTGACTGAGTGGTGATACAGCAACAACCTCTCACTCAATGTCAGCAAGACCAAGGAACTGATTATGGACCTCAGGAGGAGGAGAGTGGAGGTCTATGAGCCAGACCTCATTGGGGGATCAGAGGTGAAGAGGGTTAGCAGCTTAGAAATTCCTAAGTGCCATTACAAAGGAAGCTTGGCAGCGCCTCAACTTTCTTAAAAGTTTGCAAAGATTCGGCATCTCACCTAAAACTTTCACTAACTTCTATAGATATGTGGGGGAGAGTATTTTGACTGGCTGCGTCACAGCCTGGTACGGAAACACCAATGACCATTTATAGAAAAGCTTACAAATAAGACCCAGTCCATCGTGGGTGACGGCCTCCCACCACTGAGCACACCTACAGGAAAGCAGCATTCATCATCAGGGACACCCGCCTCCCTGGCCATGTTCACTTCCTGCTGCTGCCATCAGGAAGAAGGTACAGAAGCCTCAGGATCCACATTACCAGTGACGCACCATCAATAACTCTCGGGGGCATGTCCAGACAGGTATATGTAGTTCACCACAACCAGGCTCAGGAAGAGTTATTACCTCTCAAACATTAGGTCTTGAACCAAAGGGGATAACTTCACTCAACTTTACTTACCTCATGACTGAACTGCTCCCACAACCCATGGACCCACATCAGAAACAGAATCAGAATCAGGTTTATATCACCAACATCTGTCATGAAATTAGTTGTCTTTCTCATGGCAGTTCAATGCAATACAATACAAAGTAAGAGAGATTTAAAAACTTCTCTTAAAAGTTTCATATTCTCTCTGTTTCTCTCTCTCTATGAGAGAGAGTCATAAGTTTATATACACCTTCGCCAAATACATTTAAACTCAGTTTTTCACAATTCCTGACATTTAATCCTAGAAAACATTCCCTGTCTTAGGTCAGTTAGGATCACTACTTTATTTTAAGAATGTGAAATGTCAGAATAATAGTAGAAAGAATGATTTATTTCAGCTTTTATTTCTTTCATCACTTTCCTAGTGCATCAGAAGTTTACATACACTTTGTTAGTATTTGGTAGCATTGCCTTTAAATTGTTTAACTTGGGTCAAGCGTTTTGGGTAGCCTTCCACAAGCTTCTCACAGTAAGTTGCTGGAATTTTGTTCCATTCCTCCAGACAGAACTGGTGTAAATGAGTCCGGTTTGTAGGCCTCCTTCCTCACACACACTTTTTCAGTTCGGCCCACAAATTTTCTATCTGATTGAGATCAGAAAATGATGTCAAGTCTGTTTCATCCTTGGGAGCAATTTCCAAACACCTGAAGGTACCATGTTCATCTGTACAACAATAGTACGCAAGTATTAACACCATGGGACCACGCAGCTGTCATACCGCTCAGGAAGGGGACTCATTCTGTCTCCTAGAGATGAAGATACTTTGGCATGAAAAGTGCAAATCAATCCCAGGCCAACAGCAAAGGACCTTGTGAAGATGTTGGAGGAAACAGGTAGACAAGTATCTATATCCACCGTAAAACGAGTCTTATATTGACATAACCTGAAAGGCTGCTCAGCAAGGAAGAAGCCACTGCTCCAAAACCACCATAAAAAAGCCAGACTACAGTTTGCAAGTGCACACGGGAACAAAGATCTTACTTTGTGGAGAAATGTCCTCTGGTCTGATGAAACTAAAATTGAACTGTTTGGCCATAATGACCACCGTTATGTTTGGAGGAAAAGAGGTGAGGCTTGCAAGCTGAAGAACACCATCCCAACTGTGAAGCATGTAACCATATAACCATATAACAAATACAGCACGGAAACAGGCCAGCTCAGCCCTTCTAGTCCGTGCCGAACGCTTACTCTCACCTAGTCCCACCGACCCGCACTCAGCCCATAACCCTCCATTCCTTTCCTGTCCATATACCTATCCAATTTTACTTTAAGTGACAATATCGAACCTGCCTCTACCACTTCTACTGGAACCTCGTTCCACACAGCTACCACTCTCTGAGTAAAGATGTTCCCCCTCGTGTTACCCCTAAACTTTTGCCCCCTAACTTTCAACTCATGTCCTCTTGTTTGAATCTCCCCTACTCTCAATGGATATAGCCTATCCACGTCAACTCTATCTATCCCCCTCATAATTTTAAATACCTCTATCAAGTCCCTGCTCAACCTTCTACGCTCCAAAGAATAAAGACCTAACTTATTCAACCTTTCTCTGTAACTTAGGTGCTGAAACCCAGGTAACATTCTAGTAAATCTCCTCTGTACTCTCTCTATTTTGTTGACATCTTTTCTATAATTCAGTGACCAGAACTGTACACAATACTCCAAATTTGGCCTCACCAATGCCTTTAACATTACATCCCAACTCCTATATTCAATGCTCTGATTTTTAAAGGCCAGCATACCAAAAGCTTTCTTCACCACCCTATCCACATGAGATTCCACCTTCAGGGAACTATGCACCATTATTCCTAGATCACTCTGTTCTGCATTCCTCAGTGCCCTACCATTTACCATGCATGTCCTATTTTGATTAGTCCTACCAAAATGTAGCACCTCACACTTATGGGGGTGGCAGCATCATGTTGTGGGGGTGCTTTGCTGCAGGAGGGACTGGTGCACTTCACAAAATAGATGGCATCATGAGGAAGGAAAATCATGTGGCTATATTGAAGCAACATCTCAAGATATTGGCCAGGAAGTTAAAGCTCGGTCGCAAGTGAGTCTTCCAAATGGACAATGACCCCAAGCATATCTCCAAAGTTGTGGCAAAATTGTTTAAGGATAACAAAGTCAAGGTATTGGAGTGGCCATCACAAAGCACTGACCTCAATCCGATAGAAAATTTGTGGGCAGAACTGAAAAAGCGTGTGCGAGCAAGGAGGCCTACAAACCTGACTCTCACATGGTGGATTGGATAGTGGACTACTTGACAGATAGACCTCAGTATGTGCGGTTGGGAGACTGTAGGTCTGACACAGTGGTCAGCAGCACAGGAGCGCCACAGGGAACCGTACTCTCTCCGGTCCTGTTCACCCTGTACACATCTGACTTCCAATATAACTCGGAGTCCTGCCATGTGCAGAAGTTCGCTGATGACACGGCCATAGTGGGGTGTGTCAGGAATGGACAGGAGGAGGAGTATAGGAAACTGATACAGGACTTTGTGATATGGTGCAACTCAAACTACCTGCGTCTCAATGTCACCAAGACCAAGGAGATGGTGGTGGACTTTAGGAGATCTAGGCCTCATATGGAGCCAGTGATCATTAATGGAGAATGTGTGGAGCAGGTTAAGACCTACAAGTATCTGGGAGTACAGTTGGACGAGAAGCTAGACTGGACTGCCAACACAGATGCCTTGTGCAGGAAGGCACAGAGTCGACTGTACTTCCTTAGAAGGTTGGCGTCATTCAATGTCTGCAGTGAGATGCTGATGATGTTCTATAGGTCAGTTGTTGAGAGCGCCCTCTTCTTTGTGGTGGCGTGTTGGGGAGGAAGCATTAAGAAGAAGGACGCCTCACGTCTTAATAAGCTGATAAGGAAGGCGGGCTCTGTCGTGGGCAAAGTACTGGAGAGTTTAACATCGGTAGCTGAGCGAAGGGCGCTGAGTAGGCTACGGTCAATTATGGAAAACCCTGAACATCCTCTACATAGCACCATCCAGAGACAGAGAAGCAGTTTCAGCGACAGGTTACTGTCGATGCAATGCTCCTCAGACAGGATGAAGAGGTCAATACTCCCCAATGCCATTAGGCTTTACAATTCAACTGCCAGGACTTAAGAACTTTTTTTTTTTTTAAAGCTATTATTAATGCTTTTTGAGTTAGTGATTTAGATGCATATCATATTATTACTGAGTTAAGTATTGTATGTAATGAGTTTGTGCTACAACAAGTGTATGGGACATTGGAAAAAATGTTGAATTTCCCCATGGGGATGAATAAAGTATCTATCTATCTATCTATCTATCTATCTATCTATCAGTTACACCAGTTCTGTCTGGAGGAATGGAATAAACTTATTGTGAGAAACTTGTGGAAGGCTACCCAAAATGTTTGACCCAAATTAAACTATTTAAAGGCAATGCTACTAAATACTAACAAAGTGTATGTAAACTTCTGGCCCACTGGGAAAGTGAAGAAAAAAATAAAAGCTGAAATAAATCATTCTCTCTACTATTATTCTGACATTTCACATTCTTAAAATAAAATAGTGATCCTAACTGACCTAAGACAGGGAATGTTTTCTAGGATTAAGTGTCAGGAATTGTGAAAAACTGTATTTAAATGTATTTGGCTAAGGTGTATGTAAACTTCTGACTTCGACTGTATATATACATTGATATGTTGGGTCTGGGATAGATCCACGGAGATGTTGACATCCAGGAACTTGAAATTGCTCACTCTTTCCACTTTGATCCCTTTATGAGGACTGGTGTGTGTTCCCTTGTCTTACCCTTTCTGAAGTTTACAATTAGTTCTTTAGTCTGAGTCATGTTCTCGATAGTTATTGCGCATTTATTTATTATTAATATTGTTATTTCTCTTTTTGTCTCTTCCATTTTGTATTTGCACAGATTGTTTATCGCCCTGTTGGGCGAGGTCTTTCATTGATTCTATTGCATTTCATGGATTTGCCTGCAAGAAATCTCAGAGCGGTAAATGGTCATATATATTTACTTTGATAATAAATTTACTTTGAACCTTTGAACCATTAATGAAGCGTTCATGGATGTGGAATAAACAGTCAACGTTTTCAGAACTGATGAAGGGTCTCAGCCCAAAATGTCGGCTGTTTAATCCCTTCCATAGGTATGCCAGATCATATCTCATGTTTCATAGTAGGACATTCCAACCATCAAGTCAATGCCAGCTCACAGAACATCCTACTACCCACTAATTTTCCCTACAACTTGGATTCCTTATAATCCCATTAATTCCTCCCAGATTCTACCACTCAGCTCCACACTAGGGACAACTTACAGTAGCCAGCTAGGGTACCAACCTGCACATCGTTGGAAAGCAGAGCACCCGGAGGAAACTGGCAAAATCCACGCAGGACGGTGCCTGAGATTGAGATTAAACCCAGATGGCTGTGGCTGTGAGGAACCTGCGCAACAGGCTGCATCCCAGAGGCCACATCATGGGGGAGGAGGAGGTGGCATTTGTTCTCCCTTTGCAGGCTCCAGGTCACATTTTAACATTTTGTTTGAGACATCCAGGATATTAAAAGTGCCTGTGTAGGTCTGCTTTGTGCTGTGAAATGAGAGAAAACCAATGAGAATCAAACCGACCTATGCCTTTCCCTCACAGAATATAACTGGAATGCAAGGAGACGATGCAAGGTGTTGGTGTAAGATTAGAGTAAATCAGTGGTTCAAAGAACTTATTTCCATGCTGAATGACTCTATAGCTTTAAGTGGAAGCGCGGTAACATAGCGGCTGATGTAATGCTATTACAACGCCACGTGTGTGAGCCTCCTCAGGGTGTTCCAGTTCCCTCCTACATTCCAGAGACATACAGTTATGGTTAGGGTTAGTCGGCTGTGTGCAAACTGTGTTGGTGCCAGAAACATTGCGACACTTGCAGTCCTCGCTAACGAGAGAGAATCGCCGCAGACGCTGGAAATCCGAGCAACACACACAAAATGCTGGAGGATCTCGGCAGGCCAGGCAGCATCTGCGGAAAAGAGTACAGTTGGCGTTTCAGGTCCACGGCGTCCGGTGCACCCGGTGTGGCCTCTTGTGTGTCGGTGAGACCTGACGTAGTTTGGGAGAGCGCGTCGCTGAGCAGCTACACTCTGTCCGCCAAAAACAGAGAGATTTCCCAGCGGCCTCCCATTTCATTTCCACTTCCCACTTCCATCCATGGCCTCCTCCACTGTCGTGATGAGGCCACGCTTAAGTTGGAAGAACAACACCTTTTATTCCGTTTGGATAGCCTCCAGTCTGATGGCATGAACATCAATTTCTCAAAATTCTAGCAATGTCCCCCACCTGCCCCTTCACCGTTTCCCATCCCCTTTTCCCTCTCTCACCTCATCTCCTTGTCCACCCGTCGCCTCTCTCCGGTGCTCCTACCCCCTTTTCTTTCTTCCATGGCCGTCCGTCTCTTTCACCAATCAACTTCCCAGCTCTTTACCTCACCCTTCCCCCTCGAGGTTTCACCTATCACCTTGCGTTTCTCTCTCCACTCTATCCACCTTTTAAATCTACTCCTCAACTTTTCTTTCTCCAGTCCTGCTGAAGGGTCTCGGCCTGAAACGTCGACTGTATTTTTTTTTCCATAGATGCTGCCTGGCCTTCTGAGTTCCTCCAGCAATTTGTGTGTGTTGCTATCCTTGCCGATTTGGTTTGAAATAAACAACAAATTTCACTGTATGATTTCAATGTACACATGACAAATAAAGCTGATCTTTATTTTTAAATGTGGAGTAATTGTGAAGTACTCTTCCCTTAAAAGATCAGTGAATGTGTAGAAATAGCTGAAACAGTTAATATTATGCTGCTTAACATCCTGTGGCGAGCATTTGGTCCATAATGACAGACGAGGAAGATTGTTAAACTCAACAACAGTTTTATTGTGATAAACCCCAAAACAGACCACGCACCATGACCCAGAAAGAGGCACAACCAGTCTCGTGCAAACGAGGGACGTGACCACCACACACCCCGGTTACAGTCAGGGTGACCCACAAATACACAAGTGAATAACTGTATAACCCAAACTAAGGTGTAACAATAAATGAACTGGAACTTCCCACCATAATTCCATAAAAGCATTTTAACACCAGGGTAATAAACAGTGGTGGTCTTAGAAATTCAGGGGGGGGGGGTTTATCAACCATGACCCCCCCAGAGCGACACACTGCCCCCACCCAAGGGGTCTGCCGTCCTTGGCAACCCAACAGTCCATAACATAGTCCAAAAGTCCCAGTGGGGTTCGATTCTATCGCCTGGGGCACTGGGGGTATCTGGACCGCCCCTGCCAGGGGAGGCCCTCTTTGTGTGAGGTAAGAGGTAGGGCACCTGGAGGGTTACTTTCTTCCTTCAGCCTCGCTGGGTCAGTGGTGGCCGAGGGCAGACACGGTGCCTTCCGTCGCTCAGACTACTGCACCCGACATATCACATCAGAGGTGTGGTCGAGCGCTCTCTCAGCCCCTTCCAGAGGCTTCCCAGCCCGGGGATAGGCCCTTCTTCTGGGAGGGGCAGGTAACGTGCTGCTGCATTGGCTCTCCAGACTGGTGGCCTGGCCCTTTCTGGGACGTGCAAGTGGCGCAGCAGTGCACGAGCAGCTCCACGTCCTGCCTGCATCCAGGCTGGTAAAAGCGTTCACGCAGCCTGCCCATCGTCTTTGCAACTCCAAGATGGCCGGCCCCCACCAGCCCATGCACCAACCGCAGCACCATGGTGCGGAGCCCCTGGTGTGAGAGTCTGTCACCGTCGGACAACTGCCACCGCCTGAACAGCAACCCGTCACGCACCTCCAGCGTTCCCCACAGTATAGGCTTTGGTCTCTGGGTCCAGGACGGAGACCTCTCCCCACGCTCAGCCATCCCCTCACCCGAGCCAGCACGGAGTCGCTCATCTGCTTGCTACACAGCTGCTTGTGGTCATGGTGGAGAGGTCATCGCCAGCTGTCACGTGGAACGTCACCACTGTCGCTTGCCCGTGGTTCTGCCGTGCTGCACTGCCGCGGGCCACTGTGAAACTGGTGGTGGTTGACCGTAGCCAGTTGGACCATCATCGTTGCCCACCCAGGCAGGGATGGCTGCTCCGTGTTGGGGAGCACACCGGGGTGGACGATAGTGCTGGTTGATCCCGTGCCCAAACGCACAGCATCCGGTACCCTCCACCATGCAGTCCGCGTGTAAGCCTTGCTCTTCACCCAGACGGCCCACCTGGAAGGGTTCTGCTGGAGGACTTGGGCGGCACTGCCCGCTCAGCGTTTCCCGATGGCGGGGCTGAGCTGTGGCGTGGTGCTGATGCCGGGCAGCCCCGGCCAAATGGTCTGCCTCACCGCACAGGTAGCAGAGGTCACTTTGCGGCCCACGGCGTGTGTCAGACCAGTCTCACGGGCTTCTCCTCGTCACTTTCCTCCTCCGCCTCGGTGACACGGGCCCAGACTCGCGGTGTGTGGGGCAATGCTGGAACTCCTTGGGGGGGGGGGGGGGGGTACAAAATTGCCTCTGCCAGCACCTAGGCCAGCAGTGACACTGATGTCGGGCGAACATGCTGCTGAAGGCACTTCGATGTCAACGCCTTTACAAAGGAATGGAGGGCAAGCTCGTCCTGGGCCATGGGAGGGAACTGGGGGTAGCCATGCCAAGCACAGTGGCGGATTTCTGCCGAAACTGCCTCCAAACTTTCTCCCATACAGCGCCGTCTGCTGCCCAGTTCTTCCCTCAGTGCTTCCACCCACGGCCTCTGCTCGAAACGTCACCGCAGCGCCGCTACAAGATCCTGTAGTCACGCTGCTCTGCCGGCGTTAGGTCAAGCAGGGCCCACCAGGCATCTCTCGCCAGTGCCAGGGCAAGGTGCACTGCTGTCTTGGTGGGGGCTCCACCCATTGTGCTATGTGGCAAGTTTGACTTGCCCCAGGCGGCTGGTATTGTCATATCTGGGGAGCTTCCGGGTAGACTCTGAGGCACAAATCGTCGAGGCCCTTTAGTCTTCCTCTTGCTCCGGTGGCATCTGCCATTGTGCCCATCCTCCCGTGGCTACGGCATCTTGGGTTCCCCAGTGCAGGTCACGTTGTGTCCCCTGGGTTGGGGAGTCTGGGTACACTCGCTCCGCCGGGGCTCCCTGAGAAGGCACAATGCTCGGTTCCTAGGTCCTTCGTCCAGGTCCCGTCTTCATAAGTCCTGCCCGGGGATGCAGGGGGAGGCATACTGCTCAGTCCCTCAGCTTATCCCCCAGGTCCTAAGGCACTCCATCCGACATCTTAGCTCTTCAATCTCATCGTCAACTTTGTATCCCACTCCAGACACCATTGTGGCGAGCATTTGGTCCATGATGACAGACGAGAAAGCTTGTTAAACTAAACAACACAAAAACAGACTGGGCACCATGACCCAGAGAGGGACCCAACCAGTCTCACCAGACGAGGGAGGTGACCATCACACACCCCGGTTACAGTCAGGGTGACCCACAAATACACAAGTGAATAACTGTATAACCCAAGCTAAGATGTAACAATAAATGAACTGGGACTTCCCACCATAATCCACCCCCCCCCCCACCCGAGTGTCAAAATCCTTTGTTTAGATCAGGCGACCCAACCTTTTTTATGCCAAGGACCCTACCATTAACCGAGGGATCTGTGGACCCCAGGTTGGGAACTCCTGATTTAGAGCAGGTTGGATAAATGTCTAACTGTTAATAGAACAGAGATGATAAGATATTGTGGAGAACATAATGTGTCCCAGTCAGGTCTTCGAGTTACCAGCCGATGGGAAGTGCCGTGGGATGGGTATGTTGGAATTTGAACGTAAGCATATAATCATTTAGGCCATTTAGCCTTTCATCTGTACCTGTTACCCATCATTCCAATATCTCTGCACTTTACCCATAGCACAACTCGTTAAGCTCTTTTCTAGTTGAATTAATGATTAATTCTTTTTCTACCACTCTTCAGCGTAATGAGTTCCAGATCATCTCTGTATTTCCTCATGCTCATGTAGCTTCTAGCCAAAACTTTACAGCTCTACCCTCCGATCCTTGAACTACGTACTTCTGGGATAACATTGACCTTCATTAAATGGGACAATTACCTTGAACTTCTCAAACAAGTTTCCTCTCACAGCTTTCATTGGAAGACAAGCCCAGCTTTTCCAATCTAACGTTGGAGCTGAAATCCCTCGTCAGTGGGAATACTCATGGGTTCAGGGTGAAAGGCAAAACACTTAAGGGAGAACTTCTTCACTCAGAGGGTGATGAGAGTATGGAACGAGCTTCCAGCGGAAGTGGTGGATGAGGGTTCGATTTCAGCATTTAAGAGAAATTTGGATAGGTTCATGGATGGGAGGGTTATGGTCTGGGTGTAGATCGGTGGGACTAGGCAGAATAATAGTTCAGTACAGAATAGATGGGACAAAAAGCCTGATTCAGTGCTGTAACATTCTAGAACTCTCTCTCTCTCGCTATGGCTACATTTGAAGTTTTCAGCACTTTCACTGGGAACCACATCATTTAAATGCAAAACTCCAGTTTTGGGGAAAGTGGAGCGAATTCTAACAAAGCCATTATATAAGATGAGTAGATATCGGAATGAGTAAGTGGATTACATGTGATGGATATAGAAATGGTCCAGGCCACTTTTTTTTACAATAGAATTAACAACTTGTTGTTGGCAGAAACTCTGTAATGGATATTTACTGCCAGCAACATTAATT
The DNA here is from genome assembly GCF_048418815.1 of Hemitrygon akajei. NCBI lineage: Eukaryota > Metazoa > Chordata > Chondrichthyes > Myliobatiformes > Dasyatidae > Hemitrygon > Hemitrygon akajei. The sequence continues at coordinate 177,441,952 of NC_133127.1, read as the reverse complement.
AAGGAGTATCATTCCTCCAGATCCTTACAGGCAATTATTAAATGTAGAGAAGTGCCTTATTTAAATTAGGCTCCTACTCAACTTTGGTTTGGTCTGATAATAAACACGATTCTGTCTTAGCCAGAGGGTAGAACCGAATGCTGAAAAGTTAAGGCCAGCACGGGTCTTCTGGGCAATGCTCTTAAAAGTGAATTTGGTTGGCAGCCAAATTCATCCTTCAAGAAATGGAGCTGTTATTGAATTGTTTGCGAATTGTGCTGCGCCTTCGCACATTTTAAACATTTCCTGCAGAAAGCTGTATTTTGTGCTGATGGCGCGGTAGTGTAGCGTTTAGTGTAATGCTTTGCAGTGCCAGTGACATGGGTTCAGTTCCCACCACTGTCTGCAGAAGGGGCATCTTAGTTCTCCCTGTGACTGCATGGGTTTCCTCCAGGTGCTCCGATTTCCTCCCAAGTTTCAAAGACGTACCGGTTAGTACATTAATTGATTGCATGCATGTAATAGACGCAGCTTGTTGGGCCAGAAGGGCTGCACCTCTAAATAAAACAAAAACATAATCAACTAGAATTTGTGAGCATTTAGATCATTCAAGAGCATTAAATGTGCATTAGTACGCCAATAATATTGGAACATTTGATTGCCTAAGTTCATTATATCACCAGCCAGTTATCCTGGACATCAGCAGTTTCATACTGTTCCAGAGGGCAGTTATGCTTCTCATATTAATTTCTGTGCAAACTTTGACCAGATTGAGTCACAAGAGTGAGATTCAGGGGGAATTATTTATTGAACTTTGACAGATGTTGAGAAATGCTTTGTAGAGCAGAAGGAGTGCAGTTGGCACTTGGAAATAAGAAGCTTCACCTGTCTTTCACTGTTGTTTGATTGATGTTTTGTGGCCTGGGATGCAGACCCTTCCAAAGCCGTTCACAATTACAAATATCAATGACAAAATAATTTTAAGAATTCACCCTTCAAACATTTCTGAAGTTTAATTAGCAATACATAAAATGCTGGAGGAGGTCTGGCAGTACCTATGGATGGAAATAAACAGTCAACATTACAGTCTGTGACCCCTCATCAGGACTCGACCAGAAACGTTTATTGTTTATCTCCATCCATAGATGCTGCTTGTCCTGCTGAGATCCTCTAGTATCTTATGTGTGTTGCTCTAAATTTCCAGCATCTGTAGAATCCCTTGTGCCATTGAATTAGAACTTGACTTTTCAGTAACTTAACTTGGCCTGAATAATTTGAGTCTATAACCAGAGTTACCAATGGGAAACAAAAATTCACTAATCTTGTGTACATAAGATCAGGGAAGGAAAGTTGGGCAATGCATGAAAATATTGTGCCATGTGATAACAGGATCATTGTTTCCAAGGTATACTGTCCAAAACTCAAAGCAAGATTCAAGGTTCAAGATTCAAAGTTCATTTTATTGCCAAAGTATGTATGTACAATACAACTCTGATATTTGTCTTCTCCAGATAGCCATGAAATGTGTACAAGATGATGAGAGGCATTGATCCTGGGGATAGTCAGAGGCTTTTTCCCAGAGCTGAAATGGTTGCCACAAGAGGGCACAGGTTTAAGGTGCTGGGGAGTAGGTACAGAGGAGATGTCAGGGGTAAGTTTTTTTACGCAGAGAGTGGTGAGTGTGTGGAATGAGCTGCTGGCAACAGTGGTGGAGGCGGATACGATAGGGTCTTTTAAGAGACTTTTGGATAGGTACATGGAGTTTAGAAACATAGAGGTAACCCTAGTAAGTTCTAAGGTAGGGGCATGTCCGGCACAACTTTATGGGCCGAAAGGCCTGTATTGGGCTGTAGGTTTTCTACGTTTCTATGAATTATGCATGAAAAAGTAAAAGAAACAAAAGTTGCTGACCCCAGAATCTGCCTCCCCTTACCCGCAGGAGAAAACAGCAACAATAGCAATTCCTGACCTCGTCACTCACAGAAAAGAAACGACAACAATAGCAATACATCCCCAACTCTTCCAGTGCAGATAAAAACAGCGACCAATGCCCTCACTCACACAAAAGAACAGTGACATAAGCATGAAAAACCCCCTACCAACCCCACATCCACAACATAAAAAACTACAAATGACCCACCGACCAATCGGCCACAAGAAATAAAACACCAACAAACTGAAGGAGACCAATGTAAATCAAATACAGTCCAATCGAACAGTCCTTCTGTGACTTAGAAATCATGCCTGATATGAACCGTAACCTCTGTTGGGAGTGATCACTGAACCTTTGGCCCCATTGGGAGCGAGTGCTGAACCTCTGGCCTCTGTTGAGAGTGATTGCTGACCATGTCCAAACACCTTCACTTCAATGCTTCAATCTTCCTCACTGCTTTGGTGTTGTTTATGACCCCAGTATCTATCTTTTATTTTTTTACAAGTCACCTTGTGTTTCAGTCCTTTTTGGATTCTTGTCTCTGATCTCCATAAGGCTGTTCTCTGGATAACTCTCTCATAACGCTGGATTCTTCAACTGAGATACATCACAAGATTACAAGTGGATGTCAAACGTCAGGCCGATAGGCCAGCTTAGACAAACTCTGGTTCTTCCCCCCACCCCCAGTCTCAGCGAGTTGTTGTCAGGTTTCAGAGTCAGAGTTCCATTGGCAGGAGGAATGAGGTCTGATGACCACCTGGGTTTACAAATCCATTAGACCAAAGTTCAAGGCCTTGTGTTCAGCATCCCTTCAGTGGCTAGTCTGGAGTTTGAGGCCTAGTATTGGGTGATTGAGGAGTCCTGGGGTTACTGCTGAGGATTGAGGCCTGAGGATCAAATCAGAAGTCCAGAATTCAAGGCCTGGAGACTCAAGTCTACAAACCTGTGAGCTCACTGGGAATCTTGAAGCCCAATGTTTGTGAGCCCAAGTCTGCTGGAAGCTGGAGGCCGAAGAAGATGGTCTGTCCTGGGGCTAGAGGACTGGGCATATGTGTGGATAAGAGGGAGGAATGGAGCTTGATTTGCAGTTGCTTTGTTGGTGCTTGTTGTATTTTGTTGTGTTCTGTTTTGTACTGCTGTACATTGCGAGCATGCTATGCTACTGCCAGAGTGTGTGGCAACACTTGCCTTCAGAACATCCCTCGGTTGTGTTGCTTGTTAATACAATGATGTATTTTACGAAATTCTATTCGCTTGTTGCGATTATTGGCTGTATCTATCTCAATGCCAAATCTATGCACACAAGCGAAAATGATCCACCTTGACTCGAAGGGACTGCCTAAGAAGAAGAAGCTAAAGTAATGGAGTGACACTCTGAGTAACCAGTGGAGCCACAAAAAGAGGAGATAATCAGAAAAGTATGATTAAAGAATAAATTACAGCTTTTTGTGTGTTAAGCTGAATTTTATGAACACTAAAGGACATTAGAGGCATTTAAGAAACTCTTAGATATGCACATGAATGAGAGAAAAATTGTTGACTCTGTAGGAGGAAGGACTAGATTAATCCTAGAGTAGGTTAAAAGGTCAGTACAACATTTTGGCCACATCATGAGAAGACAGGATTCCTTGGAGAAGACTCCCATGTTTGGTAAAACAGAAGGTAAAGGAAGGAAAGGATGGCAGAGGCTACAATAGATAGATAATTATACTCAGACAATGCATATGACCCTGGGGGATCTTCGGCAGTTTCCAACGAGAAGGCTTGGTGTGCAGGAGTCCATGAGGTCACGAAGAATCAGACTCGACATAACAAGTGAACAGCAACAAACAACATTGTGGGCTGAAGGGCCTGCACTGTGCTTTAATAATCTATGACTCTACCATATTTAATTAAAAGACAGCAGCTAATTATAGCCAATTTATGTTGTGCACTCATTATCAGTGGGACGTAGACTAAAGCTATTCAATGTGGTTTTCGTGCCTTCTGTACAGGAAGAGTTTTAGCCCAGGCCCCACGTGTGCGAACTGTGCTTTCCCATCAAGGTTAACACCATATGTAGATCTCAGCACAGCGGCAGATGGGAAACACCATAGATGAGTAGTCTATGCCAGTATGGTTTTATAAACAAGAACTCTTGATGAATGGTATCAATAGCAACATGAACAAATTGCTGCTAAGAATACTCCATCATGTTGACATAAAAGCGATAACCACTAGTGTAAAACATTAGAAGTCCCTTAAGACTAAATTCTTCAATACTTTAAAGCTGACTCTATTTGATAATAGTTTTAATTTTATTTAAGCGCATTTCAGGTCTAATACTCTACAGAATATAAGCAGTAGCTCCAAGTACAATGGAGAATGATATTATCTGTTAGTGTCATCAGGGTAATCGGTTTAGTTCACTCATATCTCTTGCTTCCCTGCAACTGTTAGGCTTCTTTCTTTGATGTTCTGCATTCGGGGTGATCCAAGCTCCAATGTTACACCCTAAAGGAAAACAGAAATGCTGAAAAAATTAATCACAGACTCGGGGAGTATTGTGCTCAGGTAAAGACTATGTAACTCCCTTGTCAGAAATTTAATCTTTTTCCTATTCATTACACAGGCCAAGTGCTTAAGGACAGTAAGATTTTTAATAAGGGTTCTATCTAAATTTTAACATTTCTTTCTAATAAAAACAATTAAGAAATTAATCTAAATTAACAAACCCAAGATTAAAGGTGTAAAACCACAATTTATCAAAGTTTAGCACTGAGAAGTAGCAAAAGGGGATCTATTTTAATAATTTTCCAACAACATTCTCACTGTCAGTAAAATATACAAGAGATATACCGTAGTTACAAGTTATAATCTTCACCTTAATTTGTGTCAATCATCCATGTTGCAATAATATTAAGGGTACTTGAGATATTCCACTTGTCTTAGCAGTGTAAAGCAATATAATTTTACAAGTGGAAAGTGTTGGGGATATTTAGCAGCATCAGTTGGGAGAGGAACAAAGTTAACACTTCAGGTCCATGCCCCTTGATCACAGAACATAGAATACAACAGAACAGTACAGGTCCTTTGACCCATGATGTTGTTACCAACCTACTCTAAGATCAATCTAACCCTACATAGGCCTCCATTTTTTGATCATCCACGTGCCTATCTGAGGATTTCTTCCTCTTCTTCCCAAAATACACAACTAGTCTAGACTTTCCCACTATTGGAAACATTCACCACTCTATCTAGGCCTTTCAATATTTGATAGGTATTCAGTGAGATCTCCCCCCAATTCTTCTAAACTCAGTGAGTACAGGCCCAGAGCCATCAAATGCTCCTCATACGTCAACCTCTTCATTCCCAGGATCATTCTCATAAACCTCCTCTGGACCCTCTCCAATGCTACACATCCTTTCTTAGATATGGAGCCCAATAAGTTCCTTGGAGTTCCCTGCAAAGTCTTACCAAACAGAAGCGGTCTCAAGTCTTCCCTTTCTTTACTTTGGCCATCAGCATAATCAGTTTTATTGATTTGATAAAGGCAATTAACATCTATCTCTTCTCACTTCCTCTGATCCTGATATGCTCAGTCCCTACCCCCTCCCATTCACAACCACTCCATTCCCCATTCACCCCTGCCCTATTCACCTTCTTCAGCCTGCCCTTCCCTCCATCCCACCATATACTTTCTGTGAAGCAAAAAGACATTCACAAACTGTTTAGAAAACAGGATGTTAGGAAAGCTGCAGGCTCTGATGGCATCTCACCTGGAACTCTAAGGCACTGCGTTGATCAGCTAGCGTAGGGGTGGCCAACCTTTTACATTCCATGCATCAATTTTTTTGTGCACAAGTTCAGATGCACCATACAACTCTTGTACCCCCATTCAATTCTTGTAAAAATATGTTAATATAGTCATATTTAGCATTTTACATGATATATTGATTTAATATAAAAACAAGATAAACATTACTTACCTTAATGAGACTTCTTTTAACAAATATATTTTGTCTACTTTTGATTTCTCCCTTTCTCTTTCCGTAATTTTTCCGTATTCTTTCTGTAATTCAGACCCAAGCACTAGCTTCAGTTTTCCTTCTATTTCAGTCTGATGTTGTGTTTTATAGTGTCTATTAAGATCATGTCTTCTGTTATGTGAGAAAGTGTTTTCACAAACAATGTACAACAGTTTTCCTGATGGACCCACTATAAATGAGAACTCATTTTCCCACTGTTCATTGAATTCATGCTTACTATCACTTTCTGCTTTTCTTTTGCTCATTTTATTTTGCACTGTGATGGGTAACTGAATGTAAAATCAAGGCTTAATTTTCAAAAAAGTACAAAACTGCAAATGTTCACAAAGGATGAACAAAGCACAACTCCACAGCGCACGAGTGTCAATTGTAAACCGTCTGGCAAAAACCTGCCATGTACCGCTGGTTCAGACGCCTGGCACCTCAGGATCAAACAAGTATCAAACGTGTATTGAATAGTTATGGAACGACTGCAGAACAAAAGTCCTTCTTTCCTAGTTTGACACATTGAACATATTTTTTAATTGAAGATTAAAAGAAGATAACACTCGCCAAAAGATGTGCACAAAATAATAAAATCGCTAAAAATAATAGCTAAATTTTAGATTTATTCTTAGTAAAACCAATTTCTAGCTCTAAGCTACTTGAATTCCTATTATACATTTCTTTTCTATAAATCGGTTTTTGGGTAATACTTTTTGCATTGAGTAGGCTTACTTTGTTATTATTATCACTGGGGTGCAATGCGCCACTTCTAATCATCCAATGTGCCATTTTTGGCACAGGCGCCATAGGTTGGCCACCCCTGAGCTAGCACCTGCATTCACTGAGATATTTAACATCTCCCTGCAATTATGCAAGGTCCTGGACTACTTTAAAGTTGCTACAATCGTTCCCATTCCCAAGAAAGGCATAAGCACTGGAGTTAATGATTATGGGTCAGTCAGTCTGATTTCAATGTTATGAAAACCTTTGAACATCTGATGTTGGCTTACCTTCAGTCCATTACTAATCCTCTTCTTGACCAACTACAGTTTGCTTATTGAACAAATTGCTCCATTGAGGATGTAGTTAACTTGTGCCTTCACTCCATATTTCAATATTTGGACACCCCCAACAGCTATGAGAGGATCTTGGTTGTGGATTTTAGCTCCATGTTCAACACTGAAGGCGGAGCTAAAGGCAGAGATTCCAGAGTTGCTCCACAGCAAACTAACCCACCTGGCTGTACCTTACAGAATCTGTCAGTGGATTACAAACTTGCTGACAGGAAGGAAGCAGTATGTAAGATTGGGTTCCTACTTGTTTGACCCAATGTCTTTAAGTACAGGCTCTCCCCAGTGCTGTAATCCTTCACCCCTCCTGCCCTCACTTTATACAAATGACTGTACCTCCACAGACAGATCTATTAAAATCCTGATGTTCACAGATGACATGACTGTAGTTGGTTTCAGTTCCAATAATGATTTGACCCGCTAACAAAGAGAGGTAGACCGTCTTACAGCATGGTGTGCTCATGATAGCTGGGAGCTTAATGCTATCAGGACAAGGGAAACGCGGATTGACCTGCTGTCAACCTCCTACCTGCTGCCCCCCACTTGGAAATTAATGGTCGAGCTGTGGTCAAGTCATTCAAATTCCTGGGGACCACCACCACCAGTATATTGAAGTGGGACAAGGACGTCTGGCCCATCACTAGGAAAGCAAGGATCGTCCTTCCTACACCAGGTTAGGTAACTTAAAATCTCAGTACGTATCCTGATGAATTTTTAACTCAGTCATCATTGCGAATGTTGTGACCACCTCTATCACTGTTTGGTTTCCTGCTGTCTCCTCCCTCTTCAAGTCCAGGTTGCAGCCAGTGGTCCACTTAGTGAAGAAGATCGCTGGCTATCATCTATCGACATTGAAGACCTGCTCATTGCCAGAGCAAAGAAATGTTGAAAATCTTACTGCTGACTCCACACCCCAGCAGTCACCTATTCACCGATTTGCATTGTGAAGGCTGTACAAGTCCATCAGCACCAGGACGATACATCAGTCCGAAGCTTCTTTGTTCTAATATCCAGCTGCTCCGCAAAACTCTCGCAGGTGCAATACCCTAGCTGCCCCTGCATAACATCTGTAAAAGGGATTCCCAACCTGGGCTCCACTTGATTAGTCCATGGCATCAAAACGGTTGGGAACCCCTGCACGGTTAAAGGGTCTTACCTGCTCTCCTTGTTCTGTTGATAATTACTTATCTGTTCATATGTTCATATGTATTTAAGTTTGATTATTGAATATTGCACGTGACCATTCTGCTAATTGTTGATTGCTGATGGCTGTTTGCATTGTTGTCCTGTAAATCGTTGGTTGCTATTGTGCTGTCTGTTATGGTGTTGCCCTATGTTGTATGCTTGGCATCAAACCACAGTCAATTCTGGTATGTTTCATATACTGGCAATAAAGTGATACTGATTTTGAAAGCTGCGCACAAAACAATTTCCTTTCTTCGGCTGAATGCCCACCAGTTCTATTAGCATGCTGACGTATGATGAGCAACAGATAATGATCTGACAACAATGTACCATGGAGAAAGCTGGAGCTTCCCACAGAATCAATGTATTCATTGACTCAAAAGAGTCTTTGACTCTCATTTTAGTTCAGTATTTGTCCAGAATAGGGTCGACCTGCGGCTCATGGAAACTCACTTGCAGCAGCATCACAGTCTCATAGGTACAAACACACAGAATATAAATTATACCTAAGTCACCAGTATACATCTTGGGAATAATTCCAGATATAATTTTTCCTGTTCTCGCAAGTATTCCTATCTGCCATCCCTCTCCACTGCAAATTCAATTTCACTTCAGCTGAAGGGTGCCAGTGATGAACTCTGCCTAGGCAATTTCTTGGTGAGTCAATGTCAAAGCATTGACTTTTGAGGGGTTGGCCCCTCTATTAAGCTCCATTAGCCACTTCATGTTCTGCTGATGTCAAGTCACGGAGCATATTTGAATCCTGTTCTTCATTGTAAATTCATCGTGCATTTCTACATGCTATTTGCGTCCAGTGAAGCAAATTGCATTTCCTTGCTTACACTGACAACCCAGAGTTAATTCACAAATGACGACTGCTGGATGGAGCATCACTAATGTGGTGGGGCTAGAATCGCCATGGTGATAAGCTGTTGCCGAGGGTGTCTGGTTGACGGGTTAATGAGGGCAGTGGAAGAGAAGGAGAGAGCAAACAAAGGAAGATGCAAAGCTGTGAACTGCAGATCAGAGCTGTAGGAAATGGGCAGAGAGAAGGAGCATGCAGACAGATAACCTACTGAAGAACTGATTAGTTCTGATATGATCAGAAAATTAAAGTGGCATCGGATATAATTACAACATTTAAAGTGCATTTGTACAGGTACAAGGGTTCCTCATCTTTCTTTATGCCATGAACCCCTACTGTTACCCACGGGAGAGGCAGACCCCAGGTTGGGAACTCCTGGTGTAGAGGCATACAGGCCGAATGCAGGTATAGCTAAGCATCATGGTTGTCATGGACAAAAGGACTACTTTCTTTGTTGCATGCCGCTCTGATGCTATGATTCTAATGTTAGGAACAACGCATAAAGCTGTGCAATAGGTCAGAGCAGGACTGGAAGCAAAGACGTAAAGGTGACAGGTGACGGGATTCCTTCGGACTTCTGGGTTGTGTGAGGAGGAGAGTGTGGAGCTGGGAGGGTGGGTTGCGGGTGGTTGAACGGTGAAGGGTGCCTGAAAGATTTAGCCCATCTTGCCTTGCATTACATCAAGTAATCAAATGGAACTTCCTTGAGAAGTTCATTGTCAACACTTACAAGCAGGATCTATTAATTTACAACATCCCTAACATTCAATACATTGGTCACAAAATGTTGCCGTTTGATAAGTTGCACACTAGTAATTTCTTTTAAGTTTCAACCAAGAAAATGCCTTTAGAATTTTTTCCTGGTTATCATGCAATTTTCCTACTTTGCAAGTGGCAACATCCTGTTAATTACAGTTCTATCTTACACAGATACGTCATGGCAGGCTAGTCTGGAAGGTTATAGTGCAGGTGATCCAGGGGAAGATACCAGACTGGATTCATGATTGGCTCAGTGGTAGGAAGCAGAGGGTGACGATCGACGGATGTTTATGAGGTCTGGAAAATAATTTGATTTTCAATTCCCATTTTGGTTCATTTTACCATTAATCCGCAGGGAGGGGGAAATTTGCAGAAACCGATTAAAGTAACAGCACATCTTTGAAGGCAGCATCACAGAGAGTGTGGTGAAGAAAGCATTTGGCACACTGACCTTGGTTAATCATGACGCTGAGTGTGGGAGCTGGGCAGTTATGTTGCAGTTTTATAAGATGTTGGTGATCATCTTGCTATAGGAAAGATGTTATTAAATCAGAAACAATGCAGAAAGGATTTACCAGGATGTTCCTTGGGCAGGAAGAGTTTGTTACAGCACAGGATTTGCTCCTTGTTTACATGTTTTAAGTGCAGCTTAAACATTACAACTGTTTCTATTTCCAACATCTCCGATAGCAGCACATTCCAGGCAGGTGTCACCTTCTGTGTAAGAGAACTTGCCCCACTAATCTCATTTAAACTTTTCCCTTCTCACCATAAGCCAGTGTTCTCTATCCGACATTTCCTTTCTGGGAGCAAATCTCTGGCTTTCTATCCTGTCCCCCCCATGATTTAATTAAACGCCTCTCATAAGTTTATTTTTTGACTTGATCTCTAGTCCTAGATTCCATAAACAATAGAATTTCTTTTTTTTTCTTTTGATACAACTATTAGTTTGCCTGCAAAGATGGAAAATCTCGCTCAAATTGCATTTTAACCTTCCTAAATCCTGAGGAATTCAGTCTTTATGTTGAAGTCCAGTTCTGGTAAATCAGCATAAGATTTTTTTAAAGATGGTTTCAACTCAAGATGCTCCTGCACAACCAATATATATATTTTTAAAATTGCCTCATGAAACCTCAGGTTCCGAAACCAAACATAAGAAGACAAAGCAGTCGACCATTTGGCCCATCATAACTGCTCTGTCATGGTGAGATTAAAACAAAATTAAAATTAAAACAATTAACAGTTCAAAACCACCATTTTTTACATGTGACATTCCAAATTAGTGATCCTCATATCGTTTAATAATTAGAGTTTCAATATAATTCTAAATAAGTCTGTTTTTAATAGTTTAATTGGTAAAGGTTATACAGTACTTCCCTTTATAAAGCCATAGTCCTCTCTCTGATGTGCTCCTCCTAGTCCACATGCTCAGTCATTCTGTTATTTACAACGAATTTCTGCAAGTGATGTTAGACCTTAAGCTTGTAATTTTTCAGCTTGTCTTGAGCGATCTGGTGTTTTGTTGGCTCCAGGGTGGTTCTGTGTAAAGTGTGTGTCCTGGAGATGGGGTGCAAGCCCATGATCAACTCCATTTTTCGCCGATCTCACCAGTTAAAGCGTTAAGGAAGATTGAAATCATCGAGGCGAGAGCAGAAGGTGAGCAGTTGTCATCGCCGTCTAGCAGCCTCTTGCCTCTTGTTGCCGGAGGGAGGTGTCTGCGTGTGACGGCCTCTCTCGTCCTCTCACCCACTGCTCCTGGAGGAACGACCCTGCGTTCAAATGGTCACTCTCTCCCTCTGCTCGATGCTGCCGGAGGATGGTGCCGGAATTCTGGGTCCTGGGTAAGGTTTAGTCGACGTGACTTGTGGATTGAACTCTGCAGTTCACATTACCGTGTGTTTCTGGTTTCTGGTCACTCCTTTTTTGTTGCTATTTTGTGCGGTTTTGATTGGGGACGGACTGGCTCTGCGGCCTGAACAACACAGAGCTAGATTGAACTGAACTGAGCTGAACTGAATACGTCTGGACTGGCTGGATGATTTGTGGTTTGGTGTTTTATATTCTCTGTTTTTGTTGTTTACACAATTGTTTTCTTATTTCTGTGTGTTGGCGGCTTGATGTTTCTCTTTGAATGGGGTCCATGCTTTTTCTTTCTTTGCTTCATGATAATTAGCCTGGCGATCAAGATGGCCCAGGAGAGTTCTATACTGTTGGGTTGTCTCCCTTTGTCAGTGAGAAGGCAAATCGCAGGATTGTATTCTGCATACGTACTTTGATAATAAATGTACTTTGAATCTTGAACTTTGAATCTTCAAACAACAAAGTGTTAGTACCTAAGATGAGAGATCGACAACGCCACAAAAGAAAGCTCCAAGCTATATCTGTTGAAATGGGATGCAAATTGCTAATTTTGGGGCAGGTGCAAACACTACGATCATCACTAAAAGACATTACCATATTAAATAGGCAGACAGCAATACTATAGATAGTTTTATGCTGCATACTCACTGCCACTGGTGTTTAGACTGAATTTATTGCCTTCTGCGTAAGAAAGGTTTTAAACCAGGACCCTGTGCGTTGGGTGTGAAGACCATATGTGGATCTCAGCACAGTGGCAGATGGAAAACACCACAGACTCGTAGCGTTTGCCAAGATGGCTTAATAAGTGAGAAATATTGATGGATGATGTAAGTAGTGATAAGGGCACAAGGGGGGTGTTACTAAAGATACTCAGGTTGAAAAATTTACATACATTTGCTGTTAAGAGCAATTATGTTCATTAGTGCCCTGTACTGATAGGTAAGCTCGTGAAAACTAGACTCAGTTTATGGCCATAGAAAAATTTGCTTATTAAATTCTCTCAGTGGCCACTTTATTAAGTACCTCCTGTGCCTAATAAAGTGGCCACTGTGTGTATGTTCGTGGTCTTCTGCAGCTGAAGCCCATCCACTTCAAAGTTTGACGTGTTGTGCATGGCTGTCGTAATGCATGGCTACTTGAGTTACTGTCACCTCCCTTCCTGCCAGCTTGAACCAGTCTGGCCATTCTCCTCTGACCGCTTGTACCAACAAGATATTTTCACCCACAGAACTGCCGATCGTCGGATGTTTTTAGTCTCTCGCATATCTTTTATGTAATGAGCTGCTGCCACATGAATGGCTGATTAGATATTTGCATTACAAGTAGGTATACAGGTGTATCTACTAAAGCGGCTACTGAGTATATGTGCAAGTCCCCAATTTAGAATATCATGTCAATGTTTAATTTATTAATTTTTCAATGGCAGAGAATGGATGGGGACAATATTATCTCCAAGTTCCTCAGCAAGTCAGACGTCCTGCCCTGAACACGGATCACTATTCCTTCACTGTTGCTAGAACAACCTACCCAAGAAGTCAGCGGAAGTACCTTCACAGCACAACTTGCAGCATTTGAGTGGAGGTCTCCCACCATTCAAGGATAAACAGGACTAGCAATGTCTGTTGGTCTTGTTAGCAGCATTTAACATCTTTAAATGCATCTCTGAAACCGGACTTCATCACTAGTGGGTGAGACTGGAGTATTCAGAAACAGAATGCAACCCAACAATATAGAACTCTCCTGGGCCATTTTGATCGCCAGGCTAATTATCATTAAGTTGGTGATCTGATGAGAAATCACAGACATTTCAGATTAGACCATAAGACATAGGAGCAGAATTAGGCCATTCAGCCTATTGAGTTTGTTCCGCCATTCCATCACGGCTGATCCCGGACGCCACTCAAACCCATACACCTGCCTTCTTACCAAATCCTTTCATGCCCTGACTGATCAGCAAATGATCAACTTCCGCCTGAAATATAGACATGAACTTGGCCAAGACTGTGGTGACTGTGGCAGAGCATTCCCCAGATTCGCTACTCTCTGGCTAAAAAAGTTCTGCCTTATCTCTGTTCTAAAGGGTCGCCCTTCAATTTTGAGGCTGTGGTGCTCTAGTTCTGGATACCCCCATCATAGGAAACATCCTTTTGACATCCACAATATCTAGTCCTTTCAACATTCAGTAGGTTTCAATGAGATCCCCAGGCATTATTCTAAACTCCAGTGAGTACAGGCCCAAAGCTGCCAAACGCTCCTCACTCCTTCCCTTCATTCCCGGAATCATCCTCGTGAACCTCCTCTGGACTCTCTCCAATGACAGCACAACCTTTCTGAGATATGAGGCCCAAAACCGTTGATGATACTCCAAGTGCAACCTGACTAGTGTCTTATAAAGGCTCAGCGTTATCTCTTTGTTTTTATATTCTACTCCCCTTGAAATAAATGCCAACATTGCATTTGCCTTACTTACCACAGCCTCAACCTGTAAATTAACATTCTGGGAGTCTTGCATGAGAACTCCTAAGTCCCCCCTGCACCTCTGATGTTTGAACCTTCTCCCCATTTAGATTATGGTCTACACTATTGTCCCTTTGACCAAAATGCATTATCATACATTTCCCAACACTATTCCATCCATTAGTTCATTGATTCTTGATTATATCAGACAGACTGGACAACACTACAATGTCAGCAAGGCATAAACAGAACAGGTTCTTGAGTTGCTGGAAATCCGGAATAACGTACACAATATGCTGGAGGATCTCAGAAGGTCAGACAGTATCTATGGAAAGGAATAAAGAGGCGATGGTTTGGGCCAAGACCTGTCAGCAGGGCCTTGCTGAAAACTGAGAATGGGCCAATGGCAGATGTAGAGAAGTGCAGAAATTTCAGAGGGTGTAGTTCTGGCAAGGATTCAGAGATAAGACAAGTCACGAGAACACCCTGATGTTGGCTATTATATTATCCATGTCCCACTGTGAAGAAAAGCAGCAACAAGTTACTGATACCCTTTTCACCACAACTAAACTCACAAATGTTTAACATAAGTACTCGGTGCTCTATACAACTTATGAGACCCATATTAATCCTTGATTAAAATATTTACATTATGCTGCCACTCAGTTAATGGAGTTTAGAACAGGCATTCTTGTTCTTTCATTTTTCCTCACTGTGAATTACCCCTATAGATTTCATAGTAACGGGACAACAACAGATTTTAAGATCCAGCCTGAAGGTGCTTGAATGTTATGAGAGACATTTTTATTGTGAGCATCCATTGTGGCACTGATGTTGCAGAAAACCAGTTGCTAAGCATGAGTTATTAGAGTTCCAGTGGTTAAAAACAGCTCTACGTTTTTTATTTTGGTTGTTGCCAAGCTCCAGAGAACATAGCTCTTCTCAAAATCAGAATCAAAATCACATTTATTATCACTCAGCACTTTGGCCCACAATGCTGAGTTGAATCAATTAAATTAGTAATCAAATAGGTAACTAATCTCTTTCACCAACACAATGTACATATCCTTCCATTTTCCTCACATTCATGGGCTTGTCTAAACATCCATTAAATTATAATCTTATAAATCTCTATCAGATCTCCACAGCCTCCACCTCTCCAAAGAAGGCAACCCAAGTTTGCCCAACCTCTCATTATACTACATGCCCTCTAACCCAGACAACATCCAGGTAAACCTCTTCTGCACCCTCTCCAAAGCCTCGAAATTCTTCCTATAATGGGGCAACCAAAACTGTATGCATTTCCCCAGATGTGGCCTAACTAGAGTTTTATAGAACTGCAGCATAACTTCCTGACTCTATAAGGTGACAAACTTCACAGGGAGACAATCATACCAATGCCCAAGAAGAGCAGGGTAAGCTACCTCAGCGACTATCACATAGTAGCACTCACATCTGAAGTGGTTGATCAAGGCTAAAATAAACTCCTGACTATGCAGGAGCCCGGACTCACAGCAATTTGCCTATTGCCACAATATGTCTACAGTGGATGCAATCTCACTGGTTCTCCACTCGGCCTTGGATCATCTGGATGACAGTAATACTTATATCAGGCTGCTGTTTATTGACTAAGCTCAGTGTTCAACACAATCAAACCCTCAGTTCTAATCAAAAAGGCTCCAAACCCTGGGCCTTTGTACCTCCCTCTGCAACCGGATCCTTGACTTCCTCAATGGGAGACCACAGTCTTTGCAGAGCAGAAATAGTACCTCCTCCTCACTGACCATCAGCATTAGCTCACCTGAAAGATCCATCCTTAGCCCACTGTGTTACTCTCTCCACAACCCATGTCTGCGTGTCTCGGCACAGCTCAAATGCCGTCTATAAATTTGCTGATGACACAGCGGTTATCAGATGGCGACAAGGAGATGTACAGGAGTGTGTCGTACCAGCTGGTTGAGTGGTCTCACAGCAACATCCGTGCACTCGATGTCAGTAAGACCAAGGAATCGATTGTGCACTTCGGGAGGAGGAAGTCAAAGGAAGACTCACCAGTCCTCTTCACTCTGATTCTGTTTCTGATACCTTTGTGCTCAGTGCCTTGCTAATAAAGGCAAGCATGTCATACGCATTCTTAACCATTCTATCAGCCTGTGCAGCCACTTTCAGGGAGCTATGAACTTGAACCTCAAGATCCCTCTGCTCATCAACGCTGTTTAGGATCTTGCCCTTAAGAGTGTACTGTTTCTTGGCATTTGACCTACCAACATGAAACACTTCACATTTGGCCAGTTTAAACTCCATCTGCTATTTCTCCACCCAGATCTGCAGCTGATCTATATGTTGTTGTATTCTTTGTCATTAACCTCCACTCTCCACAACACCACCAATCTTCATATCATCTGCAAACTTACTAACTCACCAATCAACATTTTCATCTAGGTCATTTATATAAATCACAAGCAGCAGAGGTCCCAATACTAATCCCTGTGAAACACCACTACTTCCTTCTAGAGTAAGTCCATTTGACATTGCCCTCTGTCGTCTATGGGCAAGGCAGTTCTGAATGCAAATGGCCAATTCACCATGGATACCATGCAACTCAATCTTCTGGATGAGGTTTCCATGAGGGACCTTGTCAAACTGCCTTACTAAAATCTATGTAGACAACAACCACCGCTCTACCTTCATCAGTCTCCCTCAACACCTCATCAAGAAAACTCATGCAGGTTAGTAAGACATGACTTTCCCTGCACAAAGCCATACTGGTTTTCCCTAACTAGGCTATGGTTTTCCAAATGTTCATAAATCCCATTCCTAAGAATACTCTTTGGTAACGTCCCTACCACAGATGTGAGATTTACTGGTCTATAGTCTCCAGGATTATTCCTAGTTCCCTTTTTCAATAATGGAACAACATTAGTTACTCGTCAGTCCTCCAGGACCTCACCTGTGGCTAGAGAGGACATGAAGATAGTGGTCAAAGCCCTAGCAATCCCTTCTTGTGCCTCTCTCAATAATGTGGAGTATATCCCATCAGGTCCTGAACCTATCCACCTTAATGGCCTTTAAGGGACACAACACTACCTCCTCCTCTAACTCAAAATGCCCTAGCATATCAATACATATCAATATGCTAAGCACTGATCTCACGAGTCTCCAAGATGGAGTTATCTTTCTCCTTTGTAAATACTGATGTAAAGTACACATTAAGGACTTCACCCACATCCTTTGCATCCAAACAAATATTTCCCTTTTATCCTTGAGTGGTCCTATCCTTTCCCTAGTTATCCTCTCACTCGTCACATATGTATAGAATGCCTTGAGATTCTCTTTAATCCTATATGCCAAGATCTTTTCATGGCCCCCCCTGGCTTTCTTCATTCCCTTCTTGAGTTCTTTTCTGGCTTCTTTATAATCCTCAAGGACACTGATATACGTTACATACTTCTCCTTTTTCTTCTTGACTAAATTCATCACCTCTCTCAACACACAAGATAATCTTCCCTTGCCATCCTTGTCCTTCCTTCTTATGGGAACATTCCTCCCCTCTACTCTGTGCAGTTGCTCTTTAAACACCCTTCACATGTCAGATGTGGACTTGCCCAAAAATAGCTGTTTCCAAGTTACTGCTTAATGCTCTTATAATTTGCCATGCTCCAATTTAATAGTCTCCTGCAAGGTCCATATGTATCCTTATTACAGCTATCTTAAAATTTAAGGAGCTCTGATCACTGTTCACCCACTGGCAGGTTAGTCACTTGGCCAGGCTCATTATACAACACCAGTTCCAGTTCTACCTTCCTCTTGTTAGACTATCTACATATTGATTTAAGAAACCATCCTGGATGCACCTAGCAAATTCTGCCTCATGTAAACCACCTGCATAGAAAAAGCTCCAGGTTATATTAGGGAAGTTGAAGTCCCCCATGACAACACTCTACTGTTTTTACACCTTTCCTTATGCTGCCTACGTATCTCTTCCTCAATGTCCCAATGACTATTGGGGGTCAGTAGTACAATCCCATCAGAGTGATTGCACCTTTCCTATTTTTGAGTTTTATCCATATAGACTCAGTGGACGAGCCCTTCATTGTGTCCTCTCTGAGTGCAGCTGTGATACTGTCCCTGATTATTAGTGCAACTCACTCACTTCTTTTAATTCCCTCTCTACCCTTTCTAAAGCAACAAAACCCTGGGACATTAAGCACCCATTCCTGACCCTCGCTCAACCAAATCTCTGTAATAGTTATAGCATAATTGTTCCATGTACTGATTCATTCTCTAAGTTTATCAGCTTTACTCATAATACTCCTAGCAGTAAAATCCAAACACTTCAAACTATCCATCCCATCGTATCTATTACCTTGTTCCTGCCTGTTTTTGCTGGCCCTAACATCTACCTTCCTCTGCATACTGCTGCTTTCTGCCCTGATGCTCTTGTTCCCATCCCCTTGCCAAACTGGTTTAAACCCAGCCGAGTAGCACTAGTGAGCTTCTCCACTAGGATATTGGTTTCCTTCCAGTTTAGGCGCAACCTGTCCCTTTTGTACAGGTTACCCTTCCCCCAGAAAAGGTTCTAATTATCCAAGAGCGTGGAACCCTGCCCCTTGCACCAGTTCCTCAACCACTCATTCATCTGTACTTTCATCCTATTCCTATCCAGACTAGCACGTGGCACTGGGAGTAATCCAGAGATTACTGCCCTGGAGGACCTGCTGCTCAGCCTCTTGCCTAACTCACTCTGCAACAGAGGAATAGTGAGGTAGTGCCCATGGATTCACAGACCATTCAGAAATCTGACGGTAGGGGGGAAGAAACTGCACCTGAAATGCTGAGTGTCATTCTTTAGGTTCATGTACCTCCTTCCTGAGGGTAGTATTGAGAAGAGGGCATGCCCTGGGTGATGCAGATCTTTAATGATGGATACTACTTTCCTGAGGCGTCTTCTCTTGAAGATGTACTCTATGGTGGAGAGGCTTGTGCCTTTGATGGAACTGGCTGAGTCTACAGCTTCTGCAGTCTCTTCTGTTATGGACTCTCCATGCCAGATGACATGGAGTTCTTCTTCACTGTTGTTACATAAATGTTTTCTCAAAGATGAATCTAAGACTTGTGACTGAGTTCTGCAATTAATTCTCATTCTTCTCCGAAATTTTTATGATTTTTATTAATTTTTGTGATTGCTGTACCCATTAAGGTTAAACATATCAGTACCCCAATATGTAGCACTCCAGTTAGCATTAATGGTTTAAGCATGGTTAGATAATAGGGAAAGATATTCCTTCCAGGAAACCATTCACAACCTCAGTTTATCACCAAACTCGTTACAGTGATCACAAAATGATGTGGGATCTCAGCAGGCCAGGCAGCATCTACGGAAATGAGTACAGTCGACGGTTCGGGCCGAGACCCTTTGGCAGGACTGGAGAAAAAATGATGAGGGGTAAATTTAAAAGGTGGGGGAAGAGGAGGGAAAAATACAAGGTGATAGGTGCTGCTTAGCCAACTGAGTTCCTCCAGCATTTTGTGTGTGTTGCTTGGATTTCCAGCTTCTGGGGATTTTCTCTTTTTGTCATTACAATGATGTATGCTTTGAAGGAAGATATTGCAATCCAAGATCGTGCACACAGCTAGCTTCCACAAGCAGTAATCTGATAATAAATGGATAACTGATTTTTGAGCAGAGGCATTGAAAGAATTTATTTTGTACACAGTTGAGTCTTTAACATCATGGGACAACTGTGTACGTACACCCACAGCCTCACAGTATACATGTTTTTAGATTGTGATGTCAAATCTTGCATAAGGTCCCTGCACTGGGCGATACTATTGGCCTGGATGCTCCACAAAAATGTGCCCTGAGTCCATTAAAAGTAATTTGAGGGAGCAGATGAGGACAGTTTATTATACTGTGAATCTTCCTAACTTCAGCACAGGAGTGGCAGTCTAAATAATTGAGCTTTTAGTACTGGAGCCGGATTTGAACCCACAACCTTCTTGTTCAAGCAAGAGTATTGAGTAACAACTGACATTGCAATGAGTAGGAGCAAACTGAAAGATCACACGGAGTTGGTATATGAAATAACAGGTGAGTTATTAAAAACTGGTGGCATCAGGAGAGCAGCCAAAGTTGATCTACCTGAGCATGAAGTAGGTACAGCTTTTACATTCTGTGCTGATGAAATTGCCAGTAAAACTACATTTTGCAATGGCGGCAACAAGAAGGCTCAATTAAGTTACAAACTAGGTCCTGATTACAGGATAAAATGATATCAAAAAGTAAATCCAATTTTCTGTCAACATAATGAGTGAACTTCCTGAAATTTTGATGTCATCACTGCCTTTCCATGTCTCTATTTCCTGTAACTCATTGGCACAATCCACGTCACTATTCACCAGCTATTAACCTTCATTATTCTTTCCCCTGTCACACGTTGCAAGCTCTTAGGTCACAAGCAAGAGAAAATGTGTAGATGCTGGAAATCCAAGCAGCACACTCAGGATGCTGGAGGGGCTCAGCGGGCCAGGCAGGATTGGGTCTCGACCCGAAATGTCGACTGTACTTCTTTCCATAGATGCCGCCTGGCCCGCTGAGCTCCTCCGGCATTTTGTGTGTGTTGCAAGCTCTTTGGTGTTATTTTGGCCAAGGGGAGATTCCAGGCATTAAATTGGTAGTGTTTGAAAATATAGCCTAGTGTAGAATTTTAATCCATTTTGCTGATTGCCATTAATTGAACGTGCCTGGTGGTGTTAAATCTGCAATCTGCAAGTACAACACAGCTGCTGATTTAATGCAATTCTCACAGTGTGAAGCCCATGGACTTGCCCACCTTCAGTAATGCCATGACTGTGTGGGGCAGCAGAATGATCCTGGGAATTTACGAGAATGATCCTATGAATGAAAGGGTTAATGCGTGAGGAACGTCTGATGGCTCGATGCCTGTATTCACTGGAGTTTGGAAGAATGAGAGGGGATTGCATGGAAACTTATTGAAAACTGAAAGACATGGATGGAGAGGACATGGTGAGGAAGTGGTTTAATAATCCATTTTGGTCTGCTATGTTTCCACTGATTGTAATTTTGCGCTAATATTTGTGTCTTTCTGAGAACTCTGATCAAAATGTTCATTTACTTCACATACTTCTGCCAAGATCTTATCTGTTGAAAGTGTCTATCTCTCTGTGTGTAATTAGCAAAGAGGAGTTGGACATCTATAACAGCTTCCAAATTGAAGAGACAGCCTTTACTTTGGACACTCTGATGACAACATTTGAGGAGTATTTTGTTCCAAGTAAAAATAACCCATTTAAGAGATACAAGTTATTTTCCTATAACCAACATTTTCCTGCATTATATCTTTTTCACGGAGTAATCTTTCTCTGAGCCCAGTATCTGGGATTTTGCAAACTATTCTGTCTCTGACTAGCGAGTCTCTCAAATCTCCACATTCACAGGAATTACTCAGTGCGTGTAGCTCCGCTAAGTATTGGTCAAAAGCAACACTTTATTTCTGGTCACAAGAAAAGAAATTCAAACATGATGTTTTTACTTGGGACAAAATATTCCTCAAATTTTGTCATCAGAGTGTCCAAGGTAAAGCCTCTCTGTTCAATTTGAAAGCAGTTGTAGATGTTCAAAGCATCTTCACTAATTACATGCTGAAAATAGATGCTTTCAATTTTTCACCCGCCCCTCCTGCTCTGCTAGAGCTAAATATATATTGAATCACTGTTTGAAGCATTTCCAGTTATCTGTTAGATTGCCAATAAGCTGAATAGGTGTGGAAGGACATAGCTTATCTGTGACAGGAATTTTAAGCCTCTTTCCTGATTTTCAGTTGGTGAATTCGGGAGCAATATCCCTTCTCACTTCATTGGCCAGCTTTTATCCATCATTAGCTGCTCTTCCCCCACCGTACACAGTATTCATTTACTCTCTGTGTTTAGACCTCCCGGCAACTTTGGACATTATGTTACGTTTGTTCTTAATAAAGCCAAAATTTGTGTTAGTAAACAAGTCACCGGGACTAGATGAGATGTACTCCAGGCTACTGTGGGAGGTGAGGGAGGAGATTGCTGAGCCTCTGGCGATGATCTTTGCATCATCAATGAGGACGGGAGAAGATCCAGAGGATTGGAGGGTTGTTGATGTTGTTCCCTTATTCAAGAAAGGGTGTAGAGATAGCCCAGGAAATTATAGGCCAGTGAGTCTTACTTCAGTAGTTGGTAAGTTGATGGAGAAGATCTTGAGAGGCAAGATTTATAAACATTTGGAGAAGCATAATATGATTTGGAATAGTCAGCATGGCTTTGTCAAAGGCAGGTCGTGCCTTATGAGCCTGACTGAATTTTTTGAGGATGTGACTAAACACATTGATGAAGGAAGAGCAGTAGATGTAGTGTATATGGATTTTAGCAAGGCATTTGATAAGATACCCCTTGCAAGGCTTATTCAGAAAGTAAGGAGGCATGGGATCCAAGGGGACCTTGCTTTGTGGATCCAGAACTGGCTTGTCCACAGAAGGCAAAAAGTGGTTGTAGAGAGGTTATATTCTGCATGGATGTTGATCACCAGTAGTGTGCCTCAGGGATCTCTTCTGGGACCCCTACTCTTTGTGACTTTTATAAATGACCTGGATGAGGCAGTGAAGGATGGGTTAGTAAAGTTGCTGATGACACAAAGGTTGGGGTCTTGTGGATAGTGTGGAGGGTTGTCAGGTTACAGTGGGACATTGATAGGATGCAAAACTGAGCTGAGAAGTGACAGATGGAGTTCAACTCAGATAAGTGTGAGATGGTTCATGTTGGTAGGTCAAATATGATGGCAGAATATTATATTAATGGTAAGACTCCTGGCAGTGTGGAGGATCAGAGGGATCTTGGGGTCGGAGTCCATAGGACACTCAAAGCTGCTACGCAGGTTGACTCTGTGGTTAAGAAAGCATAACGTGCATTGACCTTCATCAACCGTGGGATTGAGTTTAAGAGCTGAGAGGTGATGTTGCAGCTATATAGGACCCTGGTCAGACCCCACTTGGAGTACTGTGCTCAGTTCTGGTCACCTCACTACAGGAAGGACGTGGAAACCATAGAAAGGGTGCAGAGGAGATTTACAAGGATGTTGCCTAGATTGGGGATCATGCTTTATGGGAATAGATTGAGTGAGCTTGGCCTTTTCTCCTTAGAGCAACAGAGGATGAGAGGTGACCTGATAGGGGTGTATAAGCTGATGAGAAGCATTGATTGTGTGGATAGTCAGAGGCTTTTTCCCAGGGCTGAAATGGCTAGCACAAAAGGGCACAGTTTTAAGGTGCTTAGAAGTAGGTACAGAGGAGATGTCAGAGAGTGATGAGTGCATGGAATGGGCTGCCAGCGACAGTGGTGTAGGCGGAAACGTTAGGGTCTTTTAAGAGACTCTTGGATAGGTAAACGGAACTTAGAAAAATTGAGGACTATGTGTAAGCCTAGGTAATTTCTAAGGTGAGGACATGTTTGGCACGGCTTTGTGGGCTGAAGGGCCTGTATTGTGCTGCAGGTTTTCTATGTTTCTATGTAAACGCTAGAATATTTTATTACTCAACATTGTTCAACATTGAGAGTGTGCGACCAGCTCACCATCAAAACTTCCCGCGTTGCCCACTAGGAACTGAAGTTCTTCATTATGTACAGACATAATAACATAATGGTAATGCAGGGTGCTACTAAAACATGAAGAACTTCGCTGCACAATGTTTTTAAGGCAAGATCTAATCCATCTTTCACAGAAAATCCAGAAATCTAGAAATTTTTGGAAACAGTGGAAGAACTTGAGGCAGTGAAATTCCTCTAACAAAGAACTAGTACAGAGATACTGGAGTAAATGGCATTTCTGTGCTGGAAGTTTCTACGTTTCTTCACTTTTAGAGTCACCTGCATGAGGCAATTACAGCCCTGAGAATGCTGAACACGATTCAGCAGCAATGCTTCTGGCTTTTGAAACCTTTGTTTCCTCTGATAATAATTTATTTCCAGCACCATGTGTGCATGAGGTGACTTTGTAAGGGCATTGTGCTCTCAAATAATAGTATTGTGTCAGAATTTTACCAAAACAGTGTTGACTCTTTAATGCCCGTCAGTCTTCAGGATATTCAGCTGGCACATAAAGCAATAGAAAGACATTTAGCTTAATGTGGGCTTCGTGAGTATCTACTAAAGCAGCAGAGGATGTGCTTCTCCCAGATTCAATAGATGACTGAGGCTCTTTACATTCAGACGATGGCTTCCTGGGCTTGTCTGCCAGGATATCTGGATATGCTGCAGATGCAAGCTGATCAGGCTAAACGGACAACTAGGGCTCTCAGACTGGCCACCATAATGAGCCAGAATCCATTAGCAACATATAGTCTTCTGAACTTCGTCTTGTCAGTTTAATGAAAGTAATTGATTTCCTTGGCGGGTTCTGTTTGCGGCAGGCAATATTAGAATGGATTCTTGTTTAACCAGCGCAGAAGTCAATGCAAAGTTGAGTGGCAGCAAACTGAATGACTGCAAATTTAATATCACTTCACCTCACTGACTCGATGCCTTTGCGCAGATCTTTCATCCCATTAACTCTGTAAAGCTAACCATTTTAGATTCTATTTTTACCAGAACAATTCTGTATCTAATAGATCTTTCTCTGATGAAAATCCTCCCCAGCAGGCCCCATGAGTGACCTCGTTCTGCCCCCGTCTCCTTTTTGTGGAATGCTGGTGGTCAGCTCTGACTTACTCATCAACAGTGCGAACTGATCACAAGATGATTCATGGTTGAAACATGACCTGCATATCTTATTGCCAGATGGGCCGAGAGGTTCAGTTTTCATTGAGGAAGTTGATAGCTTAAGTCCTGCTTCAATGCTTTAAAATGAGATGTTGAACAGGACCATAAGACATAGGAACAGATTAATCCATTCAGCCCATCGAGTCTGTTCCACCATTCCACCATGCTAATAATTTATTCCTCTCAACTCCATTTTCTTGTTTTCTCCCCGTAATCTTTGACACCCTTACTGATCAACCTGCACTTTAAATATCCCCAATGATGGCCTCCACAGCTGTCTGTGGCAATGAATTCAACAGTTTCACCACCCTCTGGCTAAAGAAATCCTCCTCATTTCTGTTCTAAGGGGACATCCTTCCATTCGGAAATTGTGCCCTCTCATCCTAGACACCTAGGGCTTTCGACATTTGATGGGTTTCAATGAGATCCCCTTCAGTCTTCTAAACCCAAGCGAGTATAGGCCCAAAGCCATCAAACACTCCTCATACGTAAACACTTACATCTTTGGAATCATTCTTGTGAACCTCCTCTGGATCCATGCATGCATATATCCTTGGTTGGCCAAAAGAGATTACCAAAATATCTATTTCAAAGAAAATGATAGTTATTCTTCTATCTTAACTAACATTTTCCCTCAGTTAATTTCACAGACAGAAATAAATCAACTTGTCATTATTTTTATGTATGGCATCTTGTGCATGTTATATCTGGCACATTTCAGGTATTGTAAAAGAGACTATAGTCCGGCTGGTGGCACAGTGACATCAGCGCCAGACTCCGGAGCGAAGGTTCCTGAGTTCGAATCCAGTCGGGCCACTCCCGGGCACGGTTTGAGTGTTGAACTCGCAACTCGGCCTTGTAAAAAAACAACTGCACTGTGAGAAGGACATGGTGGACCACTCACAAAATCTTTCCTCCAAGACAACCACTTGAAAAAGCGATCGCCGAGGCTCCAGCAGAGCGTGGCACACAAAAAAAAAGAGACTATACTTCTGTGAAGTCCCGACATGGTAAATGCATCAGGCATCATCCAGGGAGAGAGAAGCTGTTTATATGTAAGGCAAAGAGCCCTGTAATAAATTTTCAGGTCATCTGTGTTATTTAAAGTAGGTTTAGGGTGTTATTTTGACTGTGGGATATACAATATACTGACCAGAACACCAGAGGGATCGTCAGTACTCTTCTTCAGAGCAATACCATGATATCATCTGTTCTACATCACTGTGGCCTCAGCTGAAAGATGACACCTCCAAAAGAGCTCCAAACACAGAGGCCTATTGTAGTACTTCCAGCATTACAGATAAGAAATAGGTGGTTCAGTTAAGGAAGAGGTCAACATGGAATCTTAACAACAGCCAAGCAGAAAAGGCCCCCCTTTATTTCCACTGTTGCCTCCTGCCAGCCAGCCAATCTTCTATCCATGGTAGTACATATCCTGTAATACCACTGGCTCTTATATTGTTAATGTGTGGTACCTTGTCAAAGGCCTTCTGAAAATCCAAGTACACAACATCCACAGACTCTCCTTCGTCTATCCTGCTTGTTATTTCTTCAAAGGATTCCAACAGATTTGCCAGGCAAGAACTCCCCTTAAGGAAACAGTCCTGACTTTCAGCTATTTTATCATGTGCATCTAAGTACCCTAAAACCAAATCCTTAATAATCAGCACCACCACCTTCCTAACCGCAGAGGTCAGGCTAGGTGTTCTATAATTTCCTTTCTTCTGCCTCCCTCCCTTCTTAAACAGGGGAGCGACATTTGCAAATTTCAATACAGTGATTCCTGAAAGATCACTACGAATGCCTCTGCAATCTCTTCAGCTACCTCTCTCAGCACACTGGGATGTAGCCCACCTGGTCTATGTGACTCACATACCTTCAGACCTTTCAGTGTCCCAAAAACCTTCTCCTTAGTAATAGCAACTACATTCACTCTGCCCCATGTTACCCTTGAATTTCTGGCACATCACTAGTGTCTTCCACAGTGAAGACCGATGCAAGATAGTTATTAGATAAGTCACAGATACAGCGGACAGCCAGTGCCCTTTTCCCAGTGCAGCAATGACTAATGCAAAAGGACATAATTTTATGGTACTGTACTTGGAGGAAAGTATGGGGGTGGGTGTCAGAGGGGGGATTTCTACACATAGTGTGGTGAGTGCGTGGAATGCCCTGCCAGTGGTGTTAATAGGGGCAGATACACTGGGGGCATTTGGGAGACTCATATAAGCACATGAATGAAATGGTCTCTTCTGCTACAGGTACTGTACTATCCCAGTGCAAATGGCTAGATGTGCTGACAGAATCGCTTTGGCAGCTGGTGGGTCATCCATAATCAATCCACTCACCCCCTTCATAGCCACACTAACCCCACCCCACTTACCCCTTCTGTCAAAACCTGATGTTTATTTTGAAAAGAAAAAAAAATTAATTTGTAAGAGTATTAATATGCAATACACACTTTAAAACAATTACAATACGTAAAATGAGTTACACATTTTACTAAATCAAATAAAAAGTTTTATTTAATTTTATATTATCAATTGGCCTCGGCCTCTCCCTGTCATTTCAAGGGGCATACCTCTGCAAACTTGCTATCCTAGTAAACCTGCTGGCTGAATACAAGTTGTGACCTTGGCCTGGGTTCAAGCAATGGATTTCCCAACTTGGGAAGCCTGCAGAAGTTGGCTCTGTCCTTAGACTCTGCAAGGAGTTCCCCAGAACATATCAGGCATCCCACGGCCATGTAGAATTGAGTGGGTGGCTATATTCCAGCTTCCCCTGTTGGAACAGCCTGCCTACAGACATACGTCCATGTAGATCTTGGCTGCTGAATAGTTCCAGTATCACCAGCATCTGACAGGACTGTGAAGGAAATCCAATACTATGATTATCACTGTGTAGCAATGCAGGAAAGATCCAAAGAACAGTACACTCTGGATACCCTATCCTCTTTAGAATTTCCTCCTCCGCTTTTCGAAAGAAGTTGATCAATTAAAATGGGAAGTTTCCTACCACTTTGACTATTTTCCTTTTGATTAGGATTAATGCAAAGTACATTTAGAGAATGCATCATTAGCTATATACCATGAACCACTTTCAGTTTAAAAGTACAAGAAGTAGTGGATACAGCCCAGTCCTTCACAGGAAAAGCCCTTCCAACCATTGAACACATCTACAAGGAGACTGCCACAAGAAAGCAACATCCATCAACAAGGAACCCCATCTTCCAAAACATCCTCTCTTCTCACTGCTGCCACCAGGAAGGAGGTACAAGAGCCTCGGGACTCACTCCAACCTGGGCCAGCAGAGCACACAGATCAGAGGCATTCAAAATCTCGAAAGGAATGTGAGGAGAAAGTTTTTGACACAAAGGGCGGTGGGTATGTGGAATGAGGAGTCAGAGGAATCTGTAGTGGGGGGACAATTACAGTGTTTAAAACACAACTGGACAGGCACATGGACAGAAAGAAGCCCAGATGGAGTCAAATGGGATGAGCTGAGACTTGCTCAGCAGCTATGACTCTACAGGCTGAATTTGAGCTTAACCTTATTGCGAGGTGATGCATATTGGAATGACTACCTTGGACAAGATATACGCAATGAACAATCAGGCATCCTGAGGTCCATGTAGGAGAATAACAACCCCTGAAGTGACAGAACAGGTAGATAAGATGACGAAGAGAACAAACGGCATTGCCTAGATTTGGCCAAACCTCCAGTAAAGTGTATACAATGCAGTACAAAAGTCTTAGGCACATGCTGGATATATAACTAGGGTGCAGTCAAGAATGCATCAGCATACAAATGCTCCCTTGGTTGACATCTTCCAGATAGCTCACAGAAAAATGACTTTTTTACTTCTTTTGCATCCGTTTTTCACCTTATGTGTGTTTCTGGGTTTTTTAGAACCTGTGATTTACAACTAGGAGATCCACTGAGTGATCCAGCACTCTGCTGTCTCAGAAAAGATTCCAGGAAGCGAGCACATTCTTGGATGGCGTTGATGTGACGAAACTTCAAGGTGGGGCACAAGCTGACGTTTGGCTCCATTTCACTGATTAAAGTGTTCATTAATCACCGAATAAAGTGTTGAGGAGAAATGAGACATCTAGGCAAGTGAGAGTTCAGCGCCAACTGCCTTCCTTTGATTGCTGCTGGAGAAGGAGTCTATGAGCGGTCTATCGCTTTGTGGCTCACTGTGGCAGGCGGGAGGCCTCTCTGCTTCATGTAGTGTCCCCCGCTTTCAATGAATGTCAGTGATATCAGAGGATG
This sequence comes from Hemitrygon akajei, assembly GCF_048418815.1. Taxonomy (NCBI): domain Eukaryota; kingdom Metazoa; phylum Chordata; class Chondrichthyes; order Myliobatiformes; family Dasyatidae; genus Hemitrygon; species Hemitrygon akajei. The sequence goes on along the minus strand of NC_133127.1, from coordinate 177,412,753 downwards.
GTATCAAGATTCTGCGTTTATGGAATGGACTATTGGATCGATGGACTGTGGGCTTTTTCAGAATTATGGTTTTTATATTCTGTGCTTTTTATCGCCCGCTCCTTTTCCATTTTGTTGTGCGAGGGGAGGGTATCCGGGGGTCGATGTTCCTGTTCCATATTGTGCGGGTTTTGGAGGCTGATGATTGGGATGTCATTCTTGTGTGTGAAGTTGGGTGGGTTCAATGATTCTCTCTGAACAACTTTCATGTTCTTTGTTTCGTGGCTATCTGGAGAAGATGAATTTCAGAGTTGTATATGGACATATGCTTTGACAATAAATGAAACTTTGAACCTTTTTTAAGACTTTTGCACAGTACTGTAGTAATTTTATGTATTGTGCGGTACTGTTGGCACAAAAGACATCATGACATATGTGAGTGATGATAAACCTGATTCTGATATGGGTCTCTATTGTGGACTCTGAGTGGGGGCAAGGGTGGGGAATCATAACTGGGAAAAGAGGAATGGAGAGGAAGAAGGGAGCAGGAAGCACCAGTGAGACATTCTGTAATGATCAATAATCCAGCTGTTTAGACCTTGACTGGTGTCTCAAGGCTGGGCGTGTCTGCACCTGTGCCACTTGCTGCCCAGGCACTCCTCTGCCAGCTGTCCCACCACGCTCCATCTCGTCATTGTCAACATCCTTTGCTCTGCCCGATTTACAAACTCGCTCTCCACTCCACATTGACAAATATAGTACTATGCAAAAGTCTACTTTTATATATCTATATATCTGTGTGCATGACTTTTGCACAGTACTATAGTTCATTACTTGATAGGACAGACATGATTACATTGTAGAAGGTCCTCTCTGAAGAGCATCACCTTGTCGTGATGCTGAGACTTGTGAGATCCTGAGATCCCAAAAACGATTCCATCTGGAGCTTAGCTCCTGGTAGGATTACCCTAGGTCAAGAGGGAGGTTCCAGCCAAAGAACGATCCAACCAAGACCTTAATGGTGGAGCTGACAGAAGATGATGACATTTCACAAGGGCGGAGAAGGCTGAGGAAGGTTGCAGCAGTGAAGGGTCCTCAGTCATCTTGCATGCCACACCACTGGAATCTGACCCCATTCTGACAATGACTGCATGGTGAGCCCTCATGCATCAGCCTCCCCATGTCATACTCACGTATTAGACTATAAGACCATAAGGAATGAAAGGGTTACCTTATGAGAAACATCTGGGAGCTCTTGAGTTGTTTTCCTTGGAGTTCAGGAGAATGAGGGGGAATCTCATAGAAACATTCCAAGTATTAAAAGGCCTGAACAGATTAGATATGGCAAAGTTATTTCCCGTGGGAGGGGAGTCTAGGACAAGAGGGCATGGCTTCAGGATCGAAGGATGTCTGTTTAGAACAGAGATGTGGAGAAATTACTTTAGTCAGAGGGTGGTAAATCTGTGAAATTCGTTGCCATGAGTGGCTGTGGAGTCCAAGCCGTTGGGTGCATTTAAGACAGAGATAGACAGGTTCTTGATTAGCCAGGGCATCAAAGGGTATGGGGTGAAAGCAGGGGAGTGGGGATGACTTGGATTGGATCAGCCCATGATGGAATGGCAGAGCAGATTTGATAGACCGAATGGCCTACTTCTGCTCCTATATCTTATCGTCTTCTACTCGGGTTTTCTCTGTTAGGGGAATAATCCCTTGGGAGAAAAGCATACTTGACTGGAGTGATCGCATTGTAGATGGTGCAGGGGAGATTCACAAAGATGTTCCCTCAAATGGAATATTTCAGTTAAGAAGAGACAAAAAGACAGGGCCTGATTTCCCTGGAGTAGAGGAAGCTCAGGGGGGTTCTGATGGAGGCTTACAAAATATATGAAAGCTATAGATAGGCAGGATAATAGGAAACTACCTCCCGTAGCAGTCATATCTAATACCAGAGGAATAGGTTTAAAGTGAGGGGAAGAAGTATAGAGGGAATGTAAGAAAGAGCTTTTTCACCCAGGTGTTCTGTGTGTAATAGTAGTGTGACCCATGAGTCAAGTATGATATTCCACTAAGCAGTTGTCTATTAGAGGCTCCTCAGGTAGAGGCCCAGCCGCAGAGACTGAGGTTCTGTGCAACGAGGGCAAGGGTAGGTGGTAGCTGTCGACAGTGTTTGGTCGTTCAGTCTCTCCCTTCACGGCCGCTGCTTGTTCTCTGTGGCACAGCAGAGGTCACTCTCATGTAGCCCAGCTCCCTCTCAAACAGATCTCCTCCAGGCGTACCTATTGAGTGCAATGTCTTCCCAGCTTTGAGATGCCTTGAATGTAGTCTAAGAGGTGGTGGAAGCAATGACCCACACTGGGATGGGAACCTGAAAGACCAAAACATGGAAGGCCACAAAGTGAGAGCTGATAAATAAGGTTATTACTGATAATTGGCTGTTGGCTGACACAATGAACTAAAAGGCTTGATTCTGTTCTCTATGACTAGGAATAGACTGACTTCAATAATATGCAAATTATACATGATCTACATGAGGTGGTTACCCAGAGGCAGGTTCAGGTTGGTAAATATCTGGTTGGAACTCCACAACGCTGATAAATGATGTGGGATGGTCTGAGTATCTGATTTTTAATGCGATCAGTGTCAGGAAATGTAGAGCAGGCTTGACCCAAAAGCAGAGCATTGGAAACGATTTAGCAGTAAGTAATATTTACAAGCCATGAGGGGGCCACAGAACAAGAGAATAGAGATACCTAAATACAACAAGGCAACCAGATAACTGATGACTGGGAGTGACTGGTTGAGGCTGGCTGGTTCATTTGTGTGAGCAAGAATTGTTCTTTTTTCTCATGTAAAGTTTAATAACGGTTGGCAGACCAACATAAGACGCATTACCACCACTTACTGAGTTGGAGTGTGGAGGAAGGAGACAGAAAGTACTGTATACCCACTCAATCTCCCCTCTCCCCCCAAAAAAACTCAAATAATGTTAAAAAGTCCAATGCTTTTCAGAAAGTAAAATACACACATATATTGTACAATTACGTTGTCAGTATTATTCTAACAAACATTCTAGGTTAAACTGTGTCTATCAAAAAATATCTCAATTTAGCAAATAGATCTTTCCTTTGCACCTTTTAGGAACTGTATTCAAACAAAGTGCTTTAAGAGGCTGATCAAGGACTACATCTGCAGTATGCTACCACCCACAATGGACCCCCTACAGTTTGCCTACCAACACAACCAATCGACAGATGATGCACTAGCCACAGCTCTACACACCGTCCTTACACATCTGGAGAAGAAGGATGCTTATGTGAGAATGCTGTTCTTGGACTACAGTTCAGCATTCAACATCATAATTCCCTCCAGGCTCGACGAGAATCTCAGAGACCTCAGCCTTCAACCAGCCTTGTGCAGCTGGATCCTGGACCTCCTGTCAGATCACCAGCAGGTGGTAAGAGTGGGCTCCCTCACCTCTGCCCCTCTGACCCTCAACACAGGTGCCCCTCAGGGCTGTGTCCTAAGCCCCCTCCTTTACTCTCTGTATACCCATGACTGTGTTGCCACCCACAGTTTCAACTGTGTTAATTGTTAATTAAATTTGCTGACGACACTACATTGATTGGCCTAATCTCAAATAATAATGAGGCAGCCTACACAAAATAAGTCATCACCCTGACACAACGGTGTTAAGAAAACAACCTCTCCCTCAACGTTGCAAAAGCAAAGGAGTCACGGTCCGGTCCATGGATTCCTCATTCCGGTTATTTCCTTTTCCCCCGTGTTCCGTTGGGCACCTTGATTAAGGCACCTGATCTTCATTTTGTACCGGCAACTTAAAAGGCTCCGGGTTACAGCGGTTATTGCTGGACCATCACCAGAAGCACGTCACCAGTAACCAGTCACTGGAAGCCAGTCATCTCACCATAGCCACTGTGGTTATGCTCATCCCCGGACCGCTGTGAATCGTAGACTCTAAGTTGCTTCAGTGCCTGCGGTTGCTTAGTGAATTCAGTCGTTTTCCTGTCCAGCTGAGTTGCCGCTGCTCTGAGTAAGGTACGAATTCTGTCGTTTTCGTGGCCGGCTGAGACTTGCTGGCCGTTTGCTGCCACTCTGAGCAAAGATACGTATGGACTGTCATTATGTGATTCTGTCTCCTCGTTGTCCAAGTCATTTCCAGCTGAGTAAGCCTGGCCATTTGCTGCTACTCTGAGTTGTATATTCTGCCTCCTCATTGTCCAAGTCCTTCCAGCTGAGTAGGTCCAGCCATTTGCCGTTACTCCAAGTTGGGTATTCTGTCTTTTCCTGGTCCGAGTCCAGTCCAAGACCAAGCTCGTGGTCCGAGTTCCGAGTCCAAGTCTAGATCAAAGTTCAGTCCCAAGTTCCGACTCCCAAGTCAAAGGTCCGAGTCCGAAGCCGAGGTCCAGGATCCGAGTCCAAGTTGAGTCCAAGGCAAGTTCAAGTCCATGTTCCAAGCCCAAGTCCTAGTCCAGGTTTTACCGGTTTGTTGTCTAATGTTTACATCCATGTTAACATTTAGTCCTCACACCCTGGCCTTCCTAGTAACTATCAATAAACACTGTTCGGTTTATACTACCTCTGTGACTGTGTCCTGCACTTGGATCCGCTTCCAACGCCCCCTTGTAACAAAAGAAGCTGGTTGTGGACTACAAGAGGAATGGAGACAGGCTAGCCCCTATTGACATCAATGGATCTGGGGTTGAGAGGGTGAACAGCTTTAAATGCCTTGGCATGCACATCACCGAGGATCTCACATGGTCTGTATATATCTGCTGTGTGGTGTAAAAGGCATAACTGCGCTTCTTTCACCTCAGACAGTATGGGCCCCCAAATCCCAAGAACTTTCTACAGGGGCACAACTGAGAGCATCCTGACTGGCTGCATCACTGCCTGGTATGGGAACTGTACCTCCCTCAATCGCAGGACTCTGCAGAGAGTGGTGCGGACAGCCCAGTATATCTATAGATGTGAACTTCCCAGTATACAGGACATTTACAAAGGCAGGTGTTTAAAAAGGGCCCAAAGGATCATTGGGGACCCAAGTCACCCCAACCACAAACTGTTCCAGCTGCTACCATCCGGGAAACGGTACCGGGGCATAAAAGCCAGGGCCAACAGCTCTGGGACAGCTTCTTCCACCAGGCCATCAGACTGATTAATTCACGCTGATACAATTGTTTTTAAATGTTATATTTACTGTCCTGTTGTACATATTATTTGTTATAAATTACTATAAATTTCACATTGCACATTTAGACAGAGACATAACGTAAAGATTTTTACTCCTCGTGTATATGAAGGATGTAAGTAATAAAGTCAATTCAATTCAATTCAATATGCCACACCATTTCTCAACAAACGCATTCCCACAGATGCCAGTACCATGTATATTAATCCTGAACAGGGAATTATTCAGCCTAAAATGTCTAATATGAAAACACATAAATATAACTTCTTCTCCTCTTTTATACCCATCCTCCAGTTGAGTTTTCTCTAAATTTTATATGAATGCAGTTCTTTCTTTGTCTTTTTCCAACTTTGGTGGCACAGTGATCGAATATAGCTTTCATCTCCCCTTTATGCACAGGCCCCACTACGTTTACGTCAAAAACAAGAGAGAATCTGCAGATGCTGGAAATCCAAGCAACACACACAAAATGCTGGGGAGGATCTCAGCAGGCCAGGCAGCTTCTAGGAAAAGAGTACACTCAATGTTTCAGGCTACATGTAGTCAAATGTGTTGACTACATTTACATCTTAAATTTTAAGAGATTGCTTGGCAAGAATGTCTGCCACCTCATTTCCTTCCACCCCAATGTAGCTAAGAACCCATGTGAAAGGTATACACAGGCCTAGGCCCTACAGCCTCATCAGATGTTGTCCAACCTCAAGAAGAATATCTGGCTGGCAATTTGAAGAACCTGTTTTAATAGATGTTAAGACTGAGAATGAATTGGAGGGCAGAAGAACATGATCAGGGCCTACTTCTTCAACCTATTCCAACACTAAAATTATAGCAACCATCTCAGACATGGATACTGACATTTTGACTGATAATATTTCCTTAATAGTCACCTGAAACTTCAGAACATAAACAGAAACACCTGTACGACCTGTCAATGGATTGTTTAAACAATCTGTGTAAATATATAAGAACAAGGATTGTAGACTAGAGCAGGATTTAAATGGGCAGTGGGTGATGATTTGGAAATGAATGGTAGGTGACTCCTGTTAGCTGGGTGGAGACTGGGAGGTACCCATCTGTGTAGGCCTGACAATCAGGCTTCAAGAGAGACTGCTGAAAGGTCGAATCATTTGGTGACAAGTAGGGTAGCGGTTATGCATTCTACTGCTAATCTTACCAGTTGCTTTATTTCTATATTTTTGAAACCAAAATTAGATTTTTATAACTTTGGGCAAAATTACCTGAATATTATTCCTAATACAGAAAACATCTGAACATTAATGTCAGCTGGACAACTGGATCCCTCAGATATAAGGAATCATTTCCCTTCAATAGTTCAGTACTTTCATAGTTCATTTTTAAATTAATCAGTCAATCCAGGGAAATTTCAGATATTTATTTCCTCACCAGCAATTAAAGCTTTTGGAATTAATGTGAACATACAACCACAATGCGCTGAACAAGGAATTATTTATTAAAATGTTGACATCATTATTCTGGAATTACACTGAAAAAGAAGTAAAATAGTGAAATAAATCTCTTAGGGGGATCTTTAAGCCTTACTTTCAATCACAGGTTGGCTCACAGTTTGGCACTTCATGCGTTTCTAAGTCCAGCAGTTCACTCTATGTTATACTTTTGATATGCAAATGTAGGGGAGCCACAAAGGGTTGTTGTTTTAATTCAACATAATAAAAATAAAATGGGGATTGTATGTGACTGTCCAGTGACTGAGTCACTGTAAGACAACATAATGAACAAATAGAACTAAATTAAAAGATGGAAGAGTTTTACGCTACAATCTTCACTGGGATCAAGATCCTTATCAGTTGGTCTTAAGTTTACAATTCCCTGGAAAAGAAATTAGCCTCAAAGTTCCAACTTGCAGTAGAAACAATTGAATGCTTCCTTCAGCAATGCACACTAAATGCTGGAGGAGCTCAGCATGTGAGCCAGCATCGATAGGGCGGATAAACCGTCAACATTTCGACCCTTCGTCAGGACTGGAAAGGAAGGGGACGGGAGCCAGAATAAGAAGGTGGAGGAATGGGAAGGAGTACGAGGTGGGAGGTGACTGATGAGACCAGGTGGGGGAGGGGGAAGATGGGCAGGTGGGGGAGGGAGGATGAAGTGGGAAGCCGAAAGGTGATAGGTGGAAAAGTTAAAGGCAAAGGTCTGAAGAAGTAGGTCAGAAGAGCAGCACCTTATATTCCACCTCAGTAGCCCCCAACCTGATAGCATGAACATTGATTTATCTAACCTGGTAACTTCTCACCCCCGTCCCCTTCTCTCTTTTTCTATTCCCCATTCTCGTTACCCTCTCACCCTTCTCCTCACTTGTCCATAATTAATCCCCACTCCCCAGATCCCAGTTTCAAAAACTCTTCCCTGCTCCAAGTCCTAGGCTCATGATTCACCATTCCCAAGGTCCCACTTTTGCCTTAATCATCTCCATCTCACCAACATTCTGCTGTGAGTCAGTGATGTTATTAGCTGAGCCTCTGTGCTGTCTTGTAGAGTTAGAAGAGATGATCTAAACAAGAACAGCAGAAGTGATCCTGATAAAAACACATCCAGCTCCCCCATTGTCTTTCTTCTATTAATCCTTGTGTGCAATTTACCATGCCTTTATCAGTTCTGATTATGATTAGTAGGTTGACTCAATTCCAAATAATAATGCCTATGTTGTAAAACTTTCGTGATAAGTAAATGAGAAGCATTCTCGAAAATAATTCCTATTTGCACCAAAGAGAAATTCGAACAAGTGTGCTGGATATTAAGTGTATTGAGCCATTTTGCATTTATCTGCGACCGTACTAGCACATGCTGATCGGACTGCCGTGGCATCCGTGTTCTTGATGACAGCATCCCATGCACCAACAATCTACATGACAAGGCACTCAGGGACTTGCACTATATTATTTGTTTGTGTGCGACTGTATATTTACTGTTATTATCATATACATGCTACACATATTCCTTGTGTTGTGTGGACCTCAAGATGATTACATGGCACATGAGTGACTGGAAAACAACAGGAGCAGTGGGAATTAAAATAAGGATTGCAGAACTTTGTATTAAACTGTGACTCTTTATTCTACATTGCTGTTGCTGGACCTTGTTCTAGCTCAGTGTACTGTGCAATGAGCTGATTTGTATCAATGGTATGCAAGTCAGTCTTTTCACTCTATCTCAGCATATGTGACAATAATAAACCAATATTAATACCAATTATAAAATGGATGATGGATATTAGAATAGTCAAACCTGTTGGTGGAACAATGATTGTTTATTAATGGCCAAACAAATGAGGCACCTAAGGATTCCAATAGATAAGAGTTTAAGAAGGTTGTCTTGAAAGACCATAAGATGTAGAAACAGAATTAGGCCATTCAGCCCATCAAGTCTGCTCTGCCATTCCTTCGTCGCTAATTTATTAACCCTCTCAACCCCAATCTCCTGCCTTCTCCCTGCTTTGATGCCCTTACTAATCAGGGGCCTATCAACCTCTGCCTTAAATATACCTAATGATTTTGGCCTCCACAACTTTCTGTGACAATGAATTCCACACATATACGTACACGTATACACACGTATACTGCCAAACGAAACAATGTTCCTCCAGACCAAAGTGCACAATACAACAGGTATAACTCACACACAACACATAAAATAATATTACCACAAATAAATTAACAAATAATAAAATACTGTATATTCCAGAAGATTGACATTTAGCGTAAGGTACATTTACAACAAAAGTTAAAATGTAAACGGTTTAACACTACTGGCACTTCATAGGTGATGAGACCTGGGTGGTGGCAGGGAGATCAGTCTGGAAGAAGAAGCTGTTTCCCATCCTAACAGTCCTTGTCCTAATGCCATGGTACCTCCAGCCTGATGGTAGAGGCTTAAAGAGATTGTGAGACAGATGAGAAGGATCCTTGACAATGCTAAGGGCCCTGCTGACGCAGCACTCCTAATAAATATCCTGGATGGGTGGAAGAGAGAGCCCGATGATCCTCTCAGCACTCATCGCAATCTTTTCCAGGGTCTTGTGATCGGATGCGTTATAATTTCCATAGCAGATGGTGGTGCAGCTAGTCAGGACACTCTCAATTGTGCTCCTGCAAAAATTGGTTAGATCTTGTAAGAATTGGTTGTTACTGTTCCTGCATCCACCATGTCCTCTGAAACTCATTCCAGATACCAACTGCTTTTGAAAGATTGAGACACCAGTCAAGGTCATTTCATTCCAAACAATTGGTTTATTAATCTTTACAGAATGTCTCTCTGGTGCTTCCTGCTCCCTCCCCTCTCCCTTCCCCTTTTCCCATGATTCCCCTCTCCCTGCCCCCTTCCCACTCTCACTCCGCAATAGAGACCCATATCAGTATCAGCTTTATCATCACTCACCTATGTCATGACATACAATTTTTCTTGTGACAGCAATACGATGCAAAACATAAAATTACTACAGTACTGTGCAAAAGTCTTAGGCTCGCTCCTTTTATATATATGGCTAAGACTTTTACACAGTACTGTAGTCAACAATGCATAAACTGTTAATGTCTGTCATGTCACTTTAAGCAGAAATCTCCTGCTTTTCCTTGAATGGTTCAGTTGATTCACTGTGGAGAATAGACTGGGCTTTGGTGGAACATTGTACCCAAAAGACACTATCTCCAGTAGTGTATCACCTCCCCCTCCCCCTGCTCCCCACCCCACCCCCAGTGCTGCCTTGCTCAGGGTACTCCAGCTGCTTGGCTTCAGCACTTTGCAAAGTCCGGTCAAACTCTGATCAAACATTACGGGTCAACTTTATTCGCATTACACGGTACATCTGCATTATTAGGAATTTGCTGTGGTGTGTTGATCAGAGCATGACATGCAACAAAAACAACATTCAACAGTTATAGAGAATAAAGAATATATTAAAAATTAAAGAATTATGTATAAATAAAAAGCTAATAAGCCAGATGCCAAAGACTGGAATAAAATGTGCATAAATACATAAAATACCAGTGTGCATTTACAACGTAAACAGCAGCTTATTCTCTTAACTTCTTAATTCAGCCATATTATTTATAACTTTGCAAGACTACCACCCAATTCCAGCCCTTCTCAGCTTCTTACTCCCTACCAAACTATCTCCCTCAAACCAGCAGAGTGACCCTACAAAGCAGTGTCAAAATCATCAAAGCTCAAATACATATATATCACCTTATACAACCCTGAAATTCATTTTCTTGTGAGTTTTCACAGTCGATATAAAGATACACAATAGAATCAATGAAAGAACACAGCCAACAGGATGGACAAATAACCAAAGTGCAAAAGACATCAAACTGTACAAATACAAAAAGCAAAACATGGTAATAATAGTAGTAATAAATAAATAAGAAATAAATATCGAGAACGTGAGATGATAACTCCTTGAAAGTAAGTCCATAGGTTGTGGGAACAGTTCAAAGTTGGGGCGAATGAAGTTGAATAGAGTTATCCCCTCTGGTTCAAGAGCCTGATGTCTGATGGTTAATAACTGTTCCCTGTGGTGTGGGTTCTGAAGCTCCTATACTTCATTTCTGATGGCAGCAGGGAGAAGAGAGGATGGCCTAGATAGTGTGGGGCTTCTTGATGATGGATGCTGCTTTCCTGTGGCATCGTTCTATGCGGATGTGCTCAATGGTGGGGAGAGCTTTACTCGTGATGGGAAATCATTTCCTCCACACAAAAAAAATCACTGTACCGAATGTCGTTCTAAGCTTCTTTGACCACTGCAGCAGTGGCACAATTGTAGTTCCTTCTTTGCTCCCTTTACACGCTTTAGGTTAGAAACATAGAATAGAAACATAGAAAACCTACAGCACAATACAGACCCTTCAGCCCACAAAGCTGTGCCGAACATGTCCTTACCTGAGAAATTACCTAGGGTTGCCCATAGCCCTCTATTTTTCTGAGCTCCATATATCTTTCCAGGAGTCTCTTAAAAGACCCTATCATATCTACCTCCATCATCTCCTCTGTACTTACTTCCAAGCTCTCTCATGCTAGCCATTTCAGCCTTGGGAAAAAGCCTCTGACTATCCATACGATCAATGTCTCTCATCATCTTATACACCTCTATCAGGTCACCTCTCATCCACCGTTGCTCCAGGAAAAAAGGCCGAGTTCACTCAACCTGTTTTCATAAGGCATGCTCCCCAATCCAGGCAACATCCTTGTAAATCTCCTCTGCACCCTTTCTATGGTTTCCACATCCCTCCTATAGTGAGGCGACCAGAACTGAGCACAGTACTCCAAGTGGGGTCTGACCAGGGTCCTATATAGCTGCAACATTACCTCTTGGTTCCAAAACTCAATCCCACGATTGATGAAGGCTAATACACCGTATGCCTTCTTAACTACAGAGTCAACCTGCACAGTAGCTTTGAGTGTCCTGTGGACTCGGACCCCAAGATCCCTCTGATCCTCCACACTGCCAAAGTCTTACCATTAATATTATATTCTGTCATCATACTTGATCTACCAAAATGAACCACCTCACACTTTTCTGGGTTGAACTCCAATTGCCACTTCTCAGCCCAGTTTTTCATCCTATCAATGTCCTGGTATAACCTCTGACAGCCCTTCACATTATCCACAACACCTCCAACCTTTGTGTCATCAGCAAACTTACTAACCCACCTCACCACTTCTTCATCAATTTGAATGACTCAACCACAGACACAGCCTGACTATTAATTTCCAAGAGGGAGTCAATCCTCATTTCCATTGTCATTATAACATTCAGCTTCAAGTTGTTATGATCACACCATGCTGCATGATGCTCTGCCTCTCGTTGATAGCAGGTTATTCAATTAAATTTACTGGCATTATTTTGTGGAGAAAATAACTTAGGTAAAGAATGCCCCTAACAGTGGATGATCAATGGTCAAAGAAGACTAGTAGATATACTGTATATTGTTATCGTCATACATAAATGATGAGCAAGAACCAGTGGATTCATGAAATGTTATATATAGATATTGCTATGGTCTTGACATGATACAATAAACATTCCACACTGAGCAACATCTTCTTAGTTATGGTTTCAAGATTCAAGATTTGTTTAATTTTCATATGTACATCAAAACATACAGTAAAGTACATTATTTACATTAACAACCAATGGACCCAAGGTTGTGGTGAATGTATCACCGCACATTCCAGTGCCAACTTAGCCTGCCAACAATACTCAGCAGAACAAAACAAAACACCACAACAGCAAAAGCAAGTCCTGTTCCTCCCTCCCACCGACGCACAAGCACAGGCATTTAACCCTAGGTCAGGCTTCAGTTCTACTGGACACAGACTTGGGCCTGCAACCTCCCCAGTGGCCTTACAAAGATTCAAGCCTGGACTTGTGATTCAAGCCTCAGTTCCTTCATCATCATGACTTCTACAAGTCAATGGCGTTATCCGAAGCATCTGCTTATACCTACTTCCCTTGTATCACAGTCCATGCTCAAACCCTGGGAGCTTTGATTCATTCAAAAACCACTTGCTCATATGTTCTATTCTATGTTCTATTAAGGTGGGGGGTTATATGGGAGGCAGGGTTTAAGGCTCAGCACAACATTGTGGGCCGAAGGGCCTGTACTGTGCTGTATTGTTCTATGTTCTATGGTCATATCTGCTCCCCTAGCATCACCCTTTCGGAATGATAATAACAGAATTTCTTCAGTAATTGTTGCCAAATGTCCCAACATATTTGTACGGTGAATTAAAAATTAATGTTCTTTCTTGTTATAACATTTGTTTTTAAACCTTTAATGAACCAGATTCAGAATCACTTTATTGCCAGTACGTGAAACATACCAGAATTGACAGTGCTTCAGTGCCAAGAATAAAACACAGGACAATACCATAACAGACAATACAATGGCAACCAATAATTTACACGACAATAGTGCAAACAACCATGAGCAATCAACAATAAAAACAGTCACATGCACAGATGTTAATAATAAAGCGAATAAATGTGAACATATGAACAGACTCAATAATTATCAACAGTTCCAGGAGAGCAGGAAAATCCCTTTAACAGATGTTGTGCAGGGACAGTTAGGGTGTTACATCTGAGTCAGTTTTATTGAGAAGCTAAATAAGTACAGGAAAGGAGCTTTGGAGATGATGGGCAGTTCTGATGGTGATGGGCTTGTAGCATCTCCCTGATGGCAGTTTGGTGAGTAGGTGACTGCTAGGGTGGATGGTGTCAGCAGTAATTTTTTAGCTCTCTTCTATGCTCTGGTAATGAACAGGTCTTTTAAGGTCGGTAGCTTACAGCCAACAATCTTCTCCACTGAGTGGACCACTAACTACAGCGGGGATTGGAGAGGGAGGAGACTGCAGGAAACCAAATGGTGATAGAGGTGATCACAACACCCTCAATGAGGGCTGAGTGAAAATACATCAGGATGTACACTGAGCTGTTTCCTAAGTAAATTCCTGAGTGAATTCCTAGTATTGGGCGTAAAGTGCTTGCTCCACCTCAATGTATTGGTAATGGTAGTCCCCAGGAATCTGAATGACTCGACCACAGACACAGCCTGACTATTAATTTCCAGGTAAGGGGTTGTTGGTGGAAGTCAATCCTCATTTCCATTGTTTTTATAGTATTCAGCTTCAAGTTGTTATGAGCACACCATGCTGCATGATGGTCTACCTCTCTCTGATAACAGGTCCCATTATTATTAGAGATAACTGTTAACACGTTCTTATTTTTAAGGAAATGATATAACTAGTTATTTCCATTGTGTGCATTCCTCTGTAGACAGCTGAGAGCTTGTTCTTGCCGACAATCATCCATGCGCCATCAATCTGCAGGATATTTCACTCAGGGACTTGGGCTATATTATTTTATTGTGTGTGACTATATATTTACTGCTATCTTATATTATATATTCTACGTGTGCCTTGTTGGTAACGTTGGTTTTACACCATGGCCCCAGAGAAATGCTGTTTCATTTGGCTGTATTGATGGATATTCACGTATGATTGAACTCGAATCTGAATTTGGGATAAAGAAACGCCTAGCAAAACTGTAAATGCAGTAAACTGAAAAGTTTCTGCAGATGTATTGTGGAGAGCATTCTGACTGGCTGCATCACCGTCTGGTATGGTGGGTGGGAGGAGTTGCTACTGCACAGGACTGAAGTAAGCTGCAGAGCATTGTAAAATTAGTCAGCTCCACCATGGGCACTAGCCTCCATAGTAGGCAAGACATCTTCGGGGGGGGGGGATGTCTTAAAAAGGTGGCATTCAGCATTAAGGACCCCCACCACCCAGGACATGCCCTCTTCTCATTGTTGCCATCAGGTAGGAGGTACAGAAGCCTGAAGGCACACACTCAGTGAAGTTTAAGAGACTACTAGGCAGGTATATGGAGGAATTTAAGGTGGGGGCTTATATGGGAGGCAGGGTTTGAGGGTCGGCACAACATTGTGGGCTGAAGGGCCTGTAATGTGCTGTACTATTCTATGTTCTATGTTCATACTGTAATTCACAGATTTATTTCCTCTCAGTTATCACGTATTGTACTGCTGCTGCAAAGTTAACAAATTTCACGACATATGCCATTAATATTGAACCGGATTCTGATTCTGATATTAATCAGGTGATTGACATATTAAAAGAAAGGTTCAAAGAGATATAGGTAGGTATGTGAACAGGAAAAGATCATTCAGGTGGAGTATGATGGGAGAAAAGTAAAATGTGAAATTAAATAAAAGCTTATCTAAATGGAAGCTGATTGCACATCTCTGAGACACTGAGAGAGCTGGATACCCTAATGTATGAGTCTTTAAACACTAGTATGTGGGTACAGCAAGTAATTAGGAGAGCACACATTGCTTATTGCAAAGGAAATAGAAAATACCAAAGTGGTGTGAGTTGTGAAGTTATCAAAGAACACTGTATGCAGTGTTCACCTCTTTATTTAAAGGTTGCTAATGCTTTAGAATCAATGCAGAGAAGATTAATTGAACTGATACCTGAATGGGTGGGTTACCTTCTGAAGACTGAATTGGCTAGGCTTGTATACCGTAGAGTTTAGAAGAGTGAATGTAGCCAATAGAAGGGCCTTCTTGGGTGGATCTGGGAAAAATGTTTCCTCTCGTGGAAGAATCTGTAACTAGGACCACATTCTAATAATACTGTAAGTGGTCATCTATGTAAGATAAGAGATGAGGTGGGATTTTTCTCTGAGGGAACGGTAGCATAGCAACTAGCCCAGTCACTTTACTGCACCAGCGATCACTGATTGGTGTTCAATTCCCGCCGCTGTCTGTAAGGAGTTTGTACGGTCTTCCCCGTGACTGTGCAGGTTTTCTCCGGGTGCTCTGCTTTCCTCCCACATTCCAAAGATCTACGGTAACGGTTAAGGTTAGCGAGTTGTGGCTTGCTACGTTGGAGCTGCAAGCGTGGCAACCTCCAGCAAATCCTCGGACTGTGTTGGTCATTGACAAAAACATTGCATTTCATTGTATGTTTTGATATTTCGATGGACGTGTGAAAAATAAAACTAATCTCTAACCTCACTGAAACTTTGGAAGTCATTGAATATTTTAAAGGCAGAAATAAATAGTTTCTGCACCAGCAAGGAAAGTGGAGCTGACATTATGCTTACTTCAGCTATGTTCCTATTAAATAGTAAAGCAGAGCTGAGAGGTCTAACAGCCTGCTTGTGCTTCTGATTTGTATGTTCATTTTGCAGTTTACGGAATTTTGCCGCGTATAAAATGTCCAAAAACCAAGGTTGATCCAGTGCTGTGTTGAAGGAGAGATGCATTGACATAGGTGCTGTTCCTCAAACAGGGTGTTAAACCTCTCTCAGATAACAGCAAAAAGGTGACAGAACTATTTTAAAGAAGTGCATGCAAGCGTTCCCCAGTAAATGGAAATGAATCTAAAAAACTGCAGATGATGGAAATCCAAAACGCAAACAGAAAATGCTGGAAATGTTCAGCAGATCAGGCAGCGTCCATGGATAGAGAAACAAAGTTAACATTAGTTCTGTTGAAGAACATTGAACTAAAGTGTTAAAACTCTACTTCTCTTTCCAAGGATGCCACCTGACCTGATGAGTGCAGCATTTTCTGATTTAAAACTTTCCCTAGTGACATGGAGAAGTCGTTACCACATGCCAATTGTTGGATCTTGTGTGCAAAGTGATCGCAACAATTCCTGCATTGCAATCATGTTTACATTTCAACAGTAATTAATTGGATATGAAGATTTTTGGGACAACCTGAGGTTGTGACAATTGCTGTATGAATACTGTTTTTTAGAACAAACCTACAATTAATCATCTGGCATTTTTAGGGTCTTTTAATAATTACATAACATGTTTGAAACTCTTAGGCATTGTACATTTTTCCAGTCCTTCTAGTTGACTAAACACATTGTTCCAAATTTTAAATAATTAAAGTTGTTATAACGTGGAATGAACAATATTTTCCCGGTTCAGTAGAGTGGCGATTCTCATGAGAATAAAATTCAAATGAAACACATGGGGATTACAGTATCATCTGCGAGCAGTATGCTGGAAAGGGCCCTGTAGTCACCCAAGTGTATCTGGCAGTCTATTTTCAGTGGTTAAACATCTTTGCATTCTATAATGTTTCTGAAATGTGGTGAAAATTATGTCTTCATCTGTGATCCCCAGGAGGAAAGGAAGATGAACAGAGTGTAAAAGTGGTAGCCGATTTCTCCATTGGCTGCTGTGTGCTGAGCATCAGTCTCAAAGTTCAAAGTACATTAAGGTATGTATATTTCAGACAACCTTGAGATTCATCGCCTTACATGCAGCCTCCAAAGAAAGAAGCCTGACAGAATCCATTAAAACAAAAGAAGACCGCTGAATACCCAAAGTGCAGAGAGAAAAAAATAAATTGTGCAAACAATAAAAGTAAGCAAACAACATTCCAAAGTGAAGTTCACGGAAGTAAGTTAGTTTCGGGTCATAGCCTCAGTTCAGCGCAGAGACAAGTAAACCTCGTAAAGCGGCGAGCTGAAGTTTAGCGCAGAGATCAGTAAATTTTTGCCGAGCACCGCCTGCGGCTCGCCTAGATATCATTAGAAGTTTGAGGAGATTTGGTATGTCACCAAGTTTTTACTGATGTACCGTGGGGAGCATTCTAACTGGTTGCAGCACTGTCTGGTATGGAGGGGCCACTGCACAGGAGCGGTAAAGATGCCGAGATTTACAAACTCAGTCAGCTCCATCATGGGCACTAGACTCATCAGTATCGAGGGCATCTTCATAATGTGAGGCCTCAAAAAGATGGCATCCATCATTAAGGAACCCTATCACCCCTCCTCTTATTACTACCATCAGTGAGGCCTCTTCCCCTCTGCCGTCAGACGATAAACCAACCCATGAAAACTTCCTATTTTTGCTCCCTTTTGCGCTACTTTATTTTTATAAATTTATTTATTTATTTTAAGTTTATTATTGTCATTTATAGTGTCTTTTTATGTATTGCAATGTACTGCTGTTGCAAAACAGCAGGTTTCATGACATCTGTCAATGAAGTTAAACCTGATTCTGGTTCTGATTCTGAATCTCCCCAAAACATTAAACACTAAAGCTTGTCAGAAGGACACAGTAATGTAGTGGCTAGTGAGACAGCTCGGGGTGGCAGGTCTCAAAGTTCAGTTCCGATGTCATCTCTCAGAAGTCTGTATGCCCTCTCTGTGGAAGGCATAGGTTTTCTCCAGGTGTTCCAGCTTCCTCCCACGAAGACATACCTGTCAGTCGGTTAGTTGGTCATTGTAAATTGTCCTGTGATTAGCCTAGGGTTAAAACGGGGCAGCATTGGGTTGTGCAGCCTGAAGGACCAGGAGGGCCTATTCCACGCTGTATCTCAATAAATACAAACATCTTAAAATGAAGCAGTGCCAATCGATGCTACAAGAGAGTGATTTTTCTGTGCATGCAGGAGGTAAAAGGATCTGCTTAACCAGCAAGATACTCATTCAAACAAATACATTGATTAGTTCAATTAGTTAGTTTAGACCTAACAGAAAGGAGGGTTCTAGCACTTCTGCAGGTTAGAAAAATACATGCTCCCAATCCTGTTATATGAAGGTATACAGCACGAAACAAGACATGCAAAATTGCTTTAAGTTCACTCTCCCACTCCTTAGTTTTTTACATTCATCTTTGGATGTCAATATCACTGGTTTTTATTGGTAATTTCTATTCCTCCTAAACTGATGTCTTGCCCATGTCAGAGTTAACCGCACTGCAGTGAGTCTAAAATTAGGTGTAGGTAACACAAACAAAATGTTTCCAAAGAAGATTTACCAACATGACACGTTAACTTTGTGTCTCTCTCCGCACCAGTTCAGAGCCAGCGAAACCCTAATCACTAACTCAGTATGACCACTTTAACCTCTATCCATGACAATGAACTTTATTTTCTTTTGTTCTGTGTTCCTTCTTGTATTATTTAATTTTATTTTTATTTTTCTGTTGAATGCTATGCTCACTTAACAGGAGCCAGAACATGAAAAGAGAGGTGCTAGAGTTTAGAAAGGAAAAGTTTCAAGACAGGCTGCTGAGTTTCACTTTAAAAGAGGCACATTTTCAAATTCTTAGTTAATAGCTGGCTGGCTGATTAGTTAACTTACAGCAAACACTAAAAAGAAATTAGGGTCAAGCAGAGTGGCCATTTGCCAATCACAAACAGGAAAAAAATCTACAGATGCTGGAAATCCAAGTACTCTTTTTCCGTAGATGCTGCCTGGCCTGCTGAGTTCCTCCAGCATCTTGTGTGTGTTGCTTGGCTATTTGGCAAGACAGGAGGAGCTAGTTGAGCTGATTGGGGCTGGAGCAAAGGTCTGAGCCTGTCACAGGGTGATTTCTCTCAGGAAGGAAGTTGGGTAGAGATGACAGGAAGCAACAGAGAAAGAGCCAGTGAAGGGAAGGTGGTATTGGGTGAAAGGAGTTGTATGGAGGAAGGTGAATGGCAGGCTTGTGGGAAACAGAAGAATAAGCAGCCTATTGAAGATTGTTGTGGCTTATTGTCCAGTGATGAAGGTAGTAGATAGGATTTAAATAATGGAAGGAAGAGATTAAGTTGTTTTTAGTTTTGAATATGGACCTGTTTCTAATATCAATCTGATTAGACTAACTAAGAATTTGGAAAAAAAAAACATTAAGAGATATTGTGGGTGCAAAACCTTTATGAAATGGGGCACTCAGTA
Organism: Hemitrygon akajei; assembly: GCF_048418815.1. Taxonomy (NCBI): domain Eukaryota; kingdom Metazoa; phylum Chordata; class Chondrichthyes; order Myliobatiformes; family Dasyatidae; genus Hemitrygon; species Hemitrygon akajei. The sequence continues at coordinate 177,393,315 of NC_133127.1, read as the reverse complement.
TTTTCTAAGGATAGTAAACAATGTGACAAAGCTTTGATATTAAAAATTGTGGGAGGAAGGAAAGTAACACCAGGAAATGATATTGAACAACAGTGGCTTTGGGGAGTAATCTCTGGAGTTCCTCCAGATGTAGCCACAAATTAAGTTAAAAATAATTTACCCGGGGATGGAGGGGTGCAAAAGTTGTGGATGCCAAACATTTAAAAGGATAAAGGAGTTTGTGGTGAAGTTAGATCAGATAGCTTATTGCTGTTGAGTAAATTGATGAACAAAAGTTGCCAGATACGGTTAATTTAGGATGTGAGTTATATGGTTCAAGTCTATGTACCACCCCTTCAGAAATGTTTACAAAGCCTTTTGTCATTTGAAGTTTGGTTTTGTGTAAAGGTAAAAAGTGGTGTTGTAGATGTGGTGGAGAAGGATTTAGGCTAAATTGTAGCGACTATGGAGAAAGTAGCTCTGCTTATACAGAGTGTCCTGTATAGAAGAATTCTGTGGAAGTGCAGCATGTTTGAGTTGGAATGGGTATATCATATGCAGAGGCTCTGCAGAAAGTATAGAAGACAGTGTCAATGGGACCTATTAATATCCAGAATACAGATACAGAAAGTTTAAAGACAGTGTGTAAAGTGCATGATTGTATAATAGATTCTCTGATTGTTGATAAAATAATATTTGTCACTTTCTTTGCAGGTTTGGTAAATTGTACAACACAAACTAAAAGTAGGACAGAGATACATAAAATTATATTAAAGGCTGCAGATAAACATCTAGAGATAAGACTTACCTCTAGAAGTTATTAGTTGTGCCTTACAAGGAGGAGTACTTCACGTTCAGATTTCAAAGGAGGGTTGTTAATGTTTTTTTCTAATCTTGCAATGGAATGCTAGAAGCCTATTAGCTAATGGTCAAGAATTTAAGACATTTATTGAAGATTTACCAAATGAACCTGATGTTGTATGTGTACAGGAAACATGGTTGAAATCTTGTCTCCATTTTAAGATTAGAAAATGGGTGATGGGGAAGGAGTGGCTACCTTTGTCATAAGTTTTTGGAGACAAGGTTTTGGAGACTGGGGTAGGTTTTGAATCAATAGTGGTTGAAATTTGGGGAAGAATAGTAAAGATAATTTTAAGAACCTTTGTGAAAAGTTAACACCTGATGTTTTGTAAAATGTGGGTGAAAATGGGATGTTATATGGTGTGGGGATTTTAATGCTCATAGTACTATATGGGTTTGTAGTGACACAAATGTGAATGGAATGGTGGCGGAAGACTTTCTGGAAGAAAAGTGGTGTGCTTGAATGGTGGTGGGAGTACCACCAATTTCCCATCTTCCCTCAAAACCCAATTTCCCTCGGGATCAATAAAGTATGTCTGTCTGTCTCTACAGGGATAAATCTATTTAACACTGGTTCTGCTATAGATATTATACTGGCATCTGAGGATGCAGTGGGGAGTGATCATTTCCCCATTATCTGTATGATGGGAATAGATGTGTATCCAGAGAAGGGTTCGCATATCCTCCGGATGGAATTTTTAAAAAGTCAGTTTGGGATACATTTAATGATTGTGTGAAAGCAGATTTCCTGATCATCTGGTTTTGGAGGATATCAAGTTGCATAATAATATGATTTGCTCTGTACTCAATTCAATAACTAAGGAATCAATTCCCAAATTCTTGGAAGACAATAAAAGGAAAGAAAAGGAAAACAGTTCTTTGGTGGGTGGAAGAATGTAAAGAGTTGTGAAGGAGTGGAATAAAGCTTTTAGTAAAGTTGAGCAGTGTCACTCGTGTTCATCTTTCCTACACTATAAAAGAGCTCTGTAGTTAGAAAAATAGTGATAAGGGCAAAGATAATGCATTGTAGAATGTATTGTGATAGCATTGGGAAAGAGATCCAGGTAGGGGAAGTTGGGGTTTGATACAGAAAATGGGGAGGAGGATAGAAAACTTGATGCATTACTGATTTTGTATGGTGGGAAGGAAAGCTTTATTCTGCTCCTTCTCATCTCTTTACATTCTTCTGTCCACCAGGGAACAGTTCATTTATTATCTTCCAATGATCCGGGAATTACAGTTACTGACTCTGGAGAAGCAGAATTATTAGCAAGAAACACTTGTCAGGGTGCAATTTAAGTAAAGGAGAGGGGACTTATAGAGAAATAGTTTTGGCATGGAATTATCAGATTGCTGAGGAAAAAAGAATGTTCCAGTCCCTACTTGGATGATGAATTTACATTACTTGAGCTTAAAAAGGCTGGTCAGACATAACATGGGAAAGATATTTGTTATAATATGGTTACATGGCTCAAATATTTCCAAATTGTTATATAATGTTGATGGTACAGTGTGGAAGAGAGGCAAGAATATAAATTATATAGTTAGGAAAATGAAGGCAGCTATTAATGAAATAGAGGAATGGGGAGGCGGCGGGGGATTAAATTTTCTCTTGTAAAGACTCAAGTTATTTGTTTTTCTAAAAGGAACATTACACCCTCAATTGATCTCAAGTTGTAAGTAAACAAGTTTCAATGATAAAGTTTCTAGGTATGTGATTGGACATAAGACTGACACGGAAGGTGCATGTGAATTAAATTCTAGGAAAGTGTATATAAGCTCTTAATGTACTCAGCTGCTTAGTTGGGTGTGATTGGGGTGTGAGTCAGAGGTGACTTAAACATACATTGCTTTAATTAGACCTGTCTTTGATTATTGGTCAGCTGCACTCGCGGTCTTAAAGCCACTAGATCAAGGGTTTCCAACCTGGGCTCCAGGGACCCCTTGCTTAACGGTATTAATCCATGCCATAAAAAAGGTGGGGACCCCTGTCCTAGATAAAGTTCAAGCTCAAGCATTGAGATCATGTTGAGGTGCTTTTAAATCATACCCAGTTTCGGCATCACTGGTAGAAATGGGTGAAGTACCTTTATATCTACACAGGTAACAGTTAGCAATGGTTTATTGGGTTAATGTAAGAAGACATAAGGGTGGTTATCCAATATTGGCAACATTAGTAGAGTGCTGGGAGCACTGTATTCAAAAGGTCTTTAGTTTGGGATGGATAGGAAATGAATGAGCACAAAATCTTGAGTTGCTTAATGTGGAATATAGTCCCAGTGCACCTCTTTCTGTCACTCCTACATATCTTTTCCCCCTTTTACCTGGGGTTGATTTGGACCCTCAGGAAAAGATTGAGGTGAAGAGTGATTGTTTATCAGTGGCACAGGAAGTTCAGCGATATATTCAAGGCAGATACTATGGATTTTTTAATATCTACACACATGTTTCAAAAGACTTAGTGACAGGTCATTCAGGTGTTTCTGTCTATGTTCCAAAGTTTCAGGTGATGATTAAGAAAAGATTATCAGACAAAGTATCAGTATTCACATCTGAGATGCTTGCAATCACTTTAGCCTTGGAATGGATCTAAGAAGTATGCCCTGGTCACATACTCCTGTGCTCTGAATCGTTCTCGGTCTTGACATCTATTAAAACAGTATTGCAAATTGCTGGCCAGACATTCTTCTTGAGATTGGACAATGTCTGTAGAAACTGTGCGATCTAGGCCTGAGTATACATTTCATATGGGTTCTTGGCTATGTTGGCACGCTTTCTTGCCAAGCATTCACTTACAAATAAGGTTATAAATGTAGCAATGTCTTTGCATAAGGGGGAGATGAAAGCCATAATTAAAAAGTCTATTTGATCACTGTAGCAACAAAAAGAAAGGACGGCATTTATTTAAATTTAAAGGATGGTGAGAATCAACTGGGAGATGGCAATGTTCCCTCTAATTTGTAATGACCAGTGTGTGCAAAAAGCTTGTGCAGAGCAATTTTTTTGCCCAGTGGCAACAACATGTGCGCACTGAATGATTTCTGCAATAAAAACAGTATAAATAACCCAGTTCTAAAACCTGCAGACCAATCATCGCAAACTCCATATTGTCAACATCATCTGTATCAGAAACTGGAAAAGGAAATGTGATTGTGCATGATCATGACATATACTTAACGTGCAAGCAAGGTAGAGGGTGACAATCTTTTGTAAGTTTAAATTCCTTTATGCACTAGAAGCAAAAGATGTATGTGTGTATGTGGTAGAAGCATTTGTAGGGAGAGCACTTATCAACAAACAGTGCAACAACTATTGTTTGAGTGCAGTTTCTATGAGATGCAAAGGAAGCTAAATTGCTAAATTGAGATCTTTGGGATAGACACAGTTTATCATTGAATTTTTTTTTTCATTTTTCATTTTTAGAATTTTTTATTGGTACATAATCTTCTACAACTATAAAATAATACAAAACTTCAACAAATTAATATGTATACAATTAATAAAGCTGAAGAAAAAAAGCTGATCATAATATATGAAAATGAAAAAAAAACTTTATATATAAGGAAAAGAAGGAAAAAAAAGGACCCCAACTAACTAAGGAAAAAAACCCACTAACGACAAAAAAAGGAGGGGAACCATTAGGAATCAACCCCTGGAGCAATACATCTTACCATCATCTATATATATAAAGAAAAAGAATCATTAACCGCCAATTCATGTTATATAGAATAAGATTGGAAGAAAACCATATAAAATAATCCAAATTAAGTGATAATATTTGGCAAAAGAGCCCCATCTTCTCTCAAAATCGAATCGGAGATCAAAAGTTCTACTTCTAATTTTTTCCAAACTGACACATAACATTACTTGAGAAAACCAGTCAATTAATGTAGGGACAGAGGTATCTTTCCATTTTAATAAAATAGCCCTTCTTGCCAATAATGTAACAAATGCAATTACATGTTGATCTGAAGATGAAATACCCTGAATATGATGTGGAACTATTCCAAATAGAACAGTTAATCTATTAGGTTGTAAATTAATTTTCAGAGCTTTAGAAATTGTGGAAAATAAAGATTTCCAAAATGATTTTAATGAAGAACATGACCAGAATATATGTGACAAAGTAGTTACTTCAGTTTTACACCTATCACTGTAGTTGTCTATACTAGGAAATATTTTAGATAGTCTCTCCTTTGTTAAATAATAATGGTGAACAATTTTAAACTGAATTAAACAGAGATTGGCACATATAGAAGAAGAATTTACCTTTTTTTCAAAACTCGCAACCCAAATTTGTTTCTGGCTCTTGGCGAGCCAATATAGCCAAAAGCATAATTGTCTGATATTAACAGCCCAATAATACAGTCTTAAATTAGGAAGTGCAAGTCCACCATCTCTTTTAGATTTTTGTAAGTGATATTTATTAATTCTTGGTCTCTTATTGTTCCAAATAAAGGGAGAAATAAGAGAGTCAGTTTGATCAAAAAAAATTTTAGTTAAAAAGATAGGTATATTTTGGAAAATATATAAAAATCTAGGTAAAATCATCATTTTCACAGCATGGATATGACCTATTAAAGAGTGAGTAAGTGGACTCCATCTAGAAAATAGTTGTTTCATGGAGTCCATTAAAGGAACTATACTAGCTTTATAAAGATCTTAATATTTTTTAGTAATTATAATACCTAAATATTTAAAATAATTAATAATTCTAAAAGGAATATCATTATATATAAAAACAGGGGCATTTAATGGAAACAATTTGCTTTTATTCAAGTTAAGTTTATATCCTGAAAATTTACCAAAATCTTTTAGTGTTTCCAAAAGATTAGGAATTGATTCCTCAGGATTCAAAATAAAAACCAAAAGATCAACTGCATAAAGAGAAATCTTATGTATGGTTCCATTCATAGAAATACCATGAATATTTTTAGCTTCACGTTGTGTTATGGCCAAAGGCTCCAATACAAGATTAAATAATAAAGGGCTTAATGGACATTCCTGTCTAGTACCATGTGAAAGTGAAAAAAAGGACCTGAAATTATTAATAATAACCGTGGCAATAGGATTCTTATAAATCATTTGAATCCACCTATTGAAGTACTTCAAACAAATATGGCCACTCAAGTCTATCAAATGCCTTTTCTGCGTCGAGAGAGATAACACATTGAGGTTGCTTAGATAATGGTGAATATATAGTGTTCATCAACCTCCGAACATTGGAGAAAGTGTAACAGCCTTTAATAAAGCCCGTTTGATCCACAGAGATGATTTTAGTTAAAAGATTTTCCAAGCAGTTAGCCATTATCTTATAGAGGATTTTTGCATCCACATTTAATAGTGAAATAGGTCTATATGATGAACATACAGTAGGATCTTTATCTTTCTTAAGAATTAAGGAAATAGATGCTTCATAAAAAGAAGGTAAGCTACCCTTCTCAAAGGATTCATGAAATATTTCCAAAAGATACGAAGAAAGTAATCTTTCAAATTTGTTGTAAAATCCTACTGAATAACCATCAAGTCCAGGAGCTTTGCCTGATTGCATTAATAAAATAGCTTTCTGAATTTCATGCTAGGTAATTGGAGCATCAAGCATCTGTTGATCTTCAACAGAAATTTGAGAAAATTTAATCTTATGTAAAAAAGCCTTCATTTTGGAGGAATCTGCAGGAAATTAAGATCTATAAAGATCAGAATAAAAATCTTGAAAAATATTATTGATGTCTTCATGGTTACTTGCTATATCTCCATTATTTTTATGAATCTTTAAAATTTGTCTTTTAGCTCTAGCTGCTCTTAATTGGGAAGCTAAGAGCTTATTATTTTTATCCACAAAAATATAAAATTGACTTTTCAATTTAAGCAAATATCCTTCAATAGGATATGTTAATAATAAATTATATTGTGATTGTAATTCTACTCTTCTTTTAAATGAAACAACATTTGGAGAGATTGCATTAATGTTATCTAATTCTTTAATTTGTTTAGAGATTTTATCTAATTCCATTCTTGTTTGTTTCTTCAGTTTAGCTTTATTCAAAATAATCTGACCACATAAATAGGTTTTTAATGTATCCCAGATTACTAACTTTGAGACATTTCCTGTATTATTAAAGAGAAAAAACTCTTTAATCTGAGTTTCAATGGACTCAACATATTCTGAACTTTGTAACAAGTGCTCTGGAAAACTCCAAAATGGTCTGGTAGAGGCAACATCTTTCAGTTCAAATATTAGGTTTAAAGGAGCATGATCAGAGATAACAATTGCATCACATTCACATTTCTGAACATTAAATAGAAGTCGAGGGTCGACTATAAAATTGTCGATTCTTGAATATTTATTATGAACATGTGAGTAAAAAGAGTATTCTCTATCACTGGGATGCATATGCCTCCAAATTTCAATTAAACCATAATCAATTAGAAAGGAATTAATAAGTGCTGCAGAACGATTAGGGAGTTGATGTTTGGATGATGACTTATCCATTAAAGGATTTAAACAAGTATTAAAACTACCACCCATTAATAACATATATTCATTTAAATCAGGTAATAGAGCAAAGACAGCTTTAAAAAATGAGGGATCATCACCATTTGATCCATAAATATTAACCAAAACCGTTTTCCTATTATAAATTATTCCTTTAACAATCAAAAATCTACCATTAATATCCTATAATATAATATATAATATTATTATATAATTATATATTATACAATATCCTCCTGATTAAAAGGGATATTGGAATCAATAAAAATAGAAATACCTCTAATTTTACTCTGAGAGTTTGCATGAAACTGAAGATCCTTTCAAGATTTAAACAATTGATTTTTATCACATAACCTCTTGAGTCTCTTGAGCAAAGATTGTATCAGGTTGGAATCAGTTAATAATTTTAAATATTTTCTTGCGCTTAACAGGATGGTTCCAACCATGGACATTCCAACTTAAAACATTTAACTGTTTAGATATCATCATGAGACTTTGTATTTAGACACATGTCAGGATAAGCTAGTCGAAAATGGCAGAGATGGACAACAATAATAATAATTTGCGTATGCTCCGGGATTCCATAATGGGGATAAAAAAAGGAAAAAAAATTTAAAAACCACCCAAACTACAAAGCCTGGAAATAAGTCAATATCAATCGACGCAAGCCCCAAGGATGGCATAGAAAGCAAATATAAACTCCACCTACCTAAATATATTAAAAAATGAAAAAAGGTAATCTCTGTCTCCCTCTACCGAACATGAAACTCGTTATAGTTGACATATATCTCAATATAATTAAGTTGGAAGGAACAATTTTTTTTTTGTAAAATGAAACGACTTTCAATTTTGAAAGTAACCTTCATAATATTAGATAAGGGAAGAAAAACACATCCAAAACAATTCTTGAAATATTTGCACAAAAGAAAAGCAATCACCATCTTTAAATTATCTAATCTATCTTTAAAACTATAAGGAAATACAAATAATTACTTAAAAGATCTTTACAAAAACATACAGAATGAAAAAAAACAATTAGTTCATTTAAATGCTGCAGAGAAGAAATTCTAGATTGTTCAAAATTATCTACAGTCTTTCAACAGTTCTCCCGCAATGTGTTCTGAGGTTAAAACTATCCAAACCAGTCTTTTTCAGAGATAAAAATACATTTTAAGGTAAAGACTTTCTATAACCATCTGATCTTCCAATTTCATCACTCCTTACGCCGTGAGACAATCACACTGTTGTAAATCATTCGAACTTCAGGCTTGAGACTTGTCATCAGACTCGTCAGGCAAAGAGTTAATAAAACGCAATGCTTCGGCTGGGTCATCAAAAGTACAAGCCCTAGAATTTTTGACAAAAAGCCTTAATTTAGCTGGATATTGAAGCGCTGGAAAGAGATTTTTTTTGGTAAGCTAACCTCATGGCTGAGGCAAATCCAGCACGCTTCTTAACAATTTTGCATGGAAAATCTTCAAAAAAGCGAATCTCTGAACCTTGAAATTGAAACAACCTTTGTTTTCTTGCAAGTTTAATAATGCGGTCTTTGTCTCTAAAACGGAGAAAACACCTTGGTCCAAAAGTTTTAAAGCACGGGTTCTGTGAGCCATTTCAATCTCCAGGGGTTGCGAACAAACCTCTGGAAATAAAGACTGAAACATTTTAGCAAAATGATCCAGTGTATCAGCAGATCCTGATTTCTCTTTTAATCCAACAATTCAAATACTGTTCTGACGCGACCGAGCTTCTAGATCGACGATTCGTTGTTGAGCCTTTTCCAAACGAGAAGGAAGGTCAGCCTCATTTCGACTAACTTCTTTAAGATCGAGGCTCAGAGAGTCAATTTTTTCCTCAAATTTTTCTTTTAGTTGAGTTATTTCAGTGCCAATACTGTTGATTTGAGACTGTAATCTCTTCACCCAAGGGGATCCTCTGAGAACTCGTCAGCTTTTTTAGGCTTTCCGTTGCCTGGGTCCGGGTTCCGTTTGGTGCTTCTTCGGGTAGCCATAATTATAACTGTTGCTCTACAGATCTGACTGAATAAAGATGAAATTTCAAAGTTTAAGTCGGAAAAGGGAGAGATTGAAGGCGGACAGAAAGAAACTGTGTCTTACATGTCCGTGAGCAGAAGGCAGAGTCAAGTCGGAAAATTTGTTAGGATAATCACTGCTATCATATTTGTGTATTTGATTTTCTGAAAAGCATTAGACTTCTTGATATAATTTGAGGGTTTCTGGGGGGGTAATTTAGTGGGGATACAGTACTTCCTGTCTCTTTGCTCCACACTCCAACTCAGTAGGTGGTGAAAATGCACCTTATGTTGGATTGCCAACTGCCATTAAACTTTACTAGAGGAATCAGAGAGTGAGTGGGAAATCTGAGGTTTTAGCTCAAGAGGTTTCAGTGAGAAGAGGTAGAGTAAGTGATCCAGGTGCAGGGAGTGAGAACAGCTCTTTAGAGAAAAGCTTCAGAGAGAAGGCACAGGTAAGAAAAGAAATCACAAACACATGAAAATCTACAGATGCTGGAAATCCAAAGCGACACACACATAATGCTGGAGGAGCTCAACAAGTTCAGCAGCATCTATAAACAAGAGTTTATATCCATTGTGAAGAAAGGTCTCAGCCCAAAATGTCTGCTGTTTACTCTCTTACATAGGTCCTGCCTGACCTGCTGAATTCCTCCAGCATTTTGTGTGTGCTGCCTAAGACAAAGTAGGGTTTGATTAGGTTGTTCATCCTTCATCCTTGATGCACTTAGGGCAGTGGAATGCTCCTCCTGCAAGATGTGGGAAGACCATAAGACCATAACGCATAGGAGCAGAATTAGGCCATTCAGCCCATCGAGTCTGCTCCGCAGTTCATCATGGCTCATCCCGGATTCCACTCAACCCCATACACCTGCCTCGTGGATCCTCATGGTCTCCCTGATATCTGTGGGAAATGCACCCAGGTGCAGCTCATGTCAGCCCAGGTCAAGGGATTGAAGCGGGATCTGGAGGTAGTCAGGCTAATCAGGGAAGCCGAGGGCTTTGAAATAGATAGGTGTTCATCAGGAGAAGGAAGAGAAGTAGGCAGTCATTGCAGGATTCCCCTGCGGACATTCGTTTCAGCAACAAGTATATACCTTTGGATATTACTGTGGGAATACCTTACCAGGGCGCAGCAACAGCAGCTAGATCACTAACTGGCTCTGAGACTCAGCAGGGATGAGTAAAGTCAGGTAAAACAAAGGTGACACGAGAGTTACTAGTTTGGGGGGGAGGTGCATTCAGGAGGTTCTATGATTGTTGGAGATGCCAGCATTGTGTGTTTCTTCCCGGGTGCTAGGGTTATGGATATCTCAGGGTGACTGCAGAACATTCCTGAGGATGGTAAGCAGCCAGATGCTGTGGTGCACTTTGGTACCACTGATAGAGATAGAAAGGGGGAAGAGGTCCTGTGCAGTAAGTATATGAAGTTAGGAAGATGAAGGAGGTGAAGAGGAGGAGCTGAACAATTAATCAGGGGAAAATCAGAACTGTACTCAGAGAGGACATAATGGAGGTCTTGTTCACTGAGTCTATATGGGCAGAAATCAAAAATAAGGAAGGATTTTTACTACAGTTGTAGAACAGAGGGATCTAGGAATACAGATACAAAATTCCCTAAAAGTGACATCACAGGTAGATAGGGTAGTAAAGACAGCTCTTGGTACATTGGCCTTTATAAATCAAAGTATTGAGTATAAGAGTTGGAATGTTATGATGAGCTTGTATAAGGCATTGGTGAGGCCGAATTTGGAATATTGTGTGCAGTTTTGGTCACCAAATTACAGGAAGGATATTAATAAGGTTGAAAGAGTGCAGAGAAGGTTTACAAGGATGTTTCCGGGACTTGAGAAACTGAGTTACAGAGAAAGGTTGAATAGGTTAGGACTTTATTCCCTGGAGCGTAGATATGGGCCAGGTGCAGGTCAGTGGGACTAGGCAAAAAAATGGTTCGGCACAGACAAGAAGGGCCAAAAGGCTCGTTTCTGTGCTGTAATGTTCTATGGTTCTATGGTACAGAATTCCCACTATCCACTGGAACACTGAGGAACAGATCATGGAAAAAGTTAACAACAGTAGGCCTGTTGTGAAGTGGATGACTTGAACTTTCCTAATACAAACTGGGGCCTTCTTAGTTCAAGAGCTTTAGACAAGGCATAATTTGCTAGGTGCATCCAGGAGGGTTTCTTAAATCAATATTCAGATAATCCAGCACTGTTATGAAACAGTGATCACAGCTACTTCAGCTATTGATAAGGGTAAGTGCTGTATGCTCCTTGCAGGAGAGTATTAATATGGAGCAGGGCAAATTGTGGGAGTAATTTGGCAGGAACTAGGGTGAGTTCATTCAACAACAGCTTTTTTTTTTTAGCAAGTCCACAGATGGCATGAGGAGGGTGCTTAGAGACCAACTGCACAGAACTGGACAGAGGAAAATATTCAGGTGTGGATGGGGATGGCATGATATGGGAACCTTAGATGACAAGAGGTGGGGAATTTTGTTAACAAGGAAAAGGAAATGTTCAAGGTTTAGGAAGCTAAAATCAAATGGAGCTCTTGGGGATTATATAAAGAAGTCAGAAAATAACTTAGGAAGGAAATGAGGAAAGTGAGGAGGGACCATGAAAATTCTTGGGAAGTAGGATTAAAGAGAACCTCAAGGCATTCTTTACATACATCAAGAGCAAGAAGATAAATAGGGAATGGGTAGGTCCACTCAGGGATAAAGGAGGGAATATGTGCTTGGAGGCAGAGGATATGTGAGGTCCAAAATGAATACTTTATGTTTGTATTTACCACAGAGAAGGCTGTGGAGGATGGGAAGTTCAGTATGGAGTGTTCTAATTTGTTAATGTGTTTCAAGATGAAGGAGGTAGTTTTGGGTCTCTTAAAAAAAAATTCAAATGGATAAGCCCCCAGGGCCTGATGAGAATTACTCCAGATTATTGAGAGAGGCGAAATATGAAATTGTTAGGGCCTTGATCAAAATCGTTGTGCCCTCTCTAGCCAGAGGGCTACCTAAGAGTTCCATTATTCAAAAAGGGAAATTGAGATAATCCTTGAACCTATAGAACAGTAGGTCTCTTATCAGTAGTAGGAAAGTTACTGAAGTGGATTTTCAGATTAGGAGGAGGCTCTCCATTGGTCGGGGTCAACCACAGATGTTGCATCCTAACTGTCTATGTGACTTGCGGAGGGCTATCTGAAGGGCGAAGAGACAATTTCGAACGAGGTTGGAGGGAATATCAGATGCACGGCAACTCTGGCAGGGTCTGCAAGACATTACTTCCTACAAAGCGAAAGCCAATAGTACAAATGGCAGCGATGCTTCACTACCAGATGAACTCAACACCTTCTATGCATGCTTTGAAAGGGAGAAGACAACTACAGCTGTGAGATCCCTGCTTCACCTGATGACCTTGTTATCTCCGTCTCAGAGGCTGATATTAGACTGTCCTTAAAGAGAGTGAACCCTCACAAGGCAGAAGATCCCAATGGAGTACCTGGTAAGGCTCTGAAAATCTGTGTCAACCAACTAGTGGGAGTATTCAAGGACATTTTCAACCTCTCACTGCTACGGGCAGAAGTTCCCACTTGCTTGAAAAGGACAACAATTATACCAATGCCTAAGAAGAATAATGTGGGCTGCCTTAGTGACTATTGCCCAGTAGCACTCACATTGACAGTGATGAAATGTCTTCAGAAGTTGGTCATGACTAGACTGAACTCCTGCCTCAGCAAGGACCTGGACCCATTGTAATTTCCCTACCACCACAATAGGTCAATGGCAGACGCAATCTCAATGGCTCTTGACACTGCTTTAGACCCCCTGTACTACACAAACACCTATGTCAGGATGTTGTTCATCGACTATAGCTCAGCATTTAATACCATCGTTCCCACAATCCTGACTGAGAAGTTGCAGAACCTGGGCCTCTGTACCACCATCTGCAATTGGATCCTCAACTTCCTAACCGGAAAGCCACAGTCTGTGAGGATTGATGATAACATATCTTCTTTGCTGATGATCAACACTGGCGCACCTGAGGGGTGTGTGCTTAGCCCACTGCTCTATTCTCTATATTCACATGACCGTGTGGCTAGGCATAGTTCAAATACCATCTATAAACATCAGTAAGATGAAAGAGCTGATTGTTGTCTTTACGAAGGGTAAGACGAAGGACACATACCAATCCTCATAGAGGGATCAGAAGTGGAGAGAGTGAGCAGTTTCAAGTTCCTGAGTGTCAAGATCTCTGAGGATCTAACCTGGTCCCAACATATCGATGTAGTTATAAAGAAGGCAAGACAGCAGCTATACTTTATTAGGAGTTTGAAGAGATTTGGCAGTCAACAAATACACTCAAAAACTTCAATACTTGTACCGTGGAGAGCATTCTGACAGGCTGCATCACTGTCTGGTACGGAGGGGCTACTGTACAGGACCGAAAGAAGCTGCAGAGGGTTGTAAATCTAGTCAGCTCCATCTTAGGCACTAGCCTACTAAGTACCCAGGACAACTTCAGGAAGTGGTATCTCAGAAAGGCAGCATCCATTACTAAAGACCTCCAGCACCCAGGGCATGCCCTTTTCTCATTTTTAACTTCAGGTAGGAGGCACAGAAGCCTGAAGGCACACACTCAGCGATTCAGGAACAGCTTCTTCCCCTCTGCCATCCGATTCCTAAATGGACACTACCTCACTTTTTTTTAATATACAGTTTTTCTGTTTTGCAAGTTTTTAATATATTCAATATACATTTTCATATACGTAATTGATTTAATTGTTAATTTATTATTATTATGTTTTATTTTATTTATTATTATTATTATTTTTCTCTTTGCTAGATTATGTATTGCATTGAACTGCTGCTGCTAAGTTAACAAATTTCACATCACATGCCGGTGATAATAACCCTGATTCGGATTCTGATATACAAGCCATGGCAGTACAATATGGAGAACAATCTGTTGCCCATGTACCAGGCTCCTCCTCTCCATGCAACTGATAAATGCAAAGGGACAGCAGAGACAGATACAGTTAGGCACCAGCTGTGTCGCAGGCGTTGCCAGTCAGCATTGACCTCAACACAGGTCTATTTTAGGGATTCCAGCTCCAGATTTTACCTCGGCGTTCACTCCCGAAGCCTTCCCTGTCTGTAGGTATATCTGCAAGGCAGCAGAAGTTTGAGATCAGAGTTATCCTTCTCCTCGATGAGCTGCCAAACACAGCTGCTCGAAGTGACTGGTTTTAAGGCGTCAGTAATCTGCCTTTAGCCTTCCTCCTGTCAGTAGAAAGAGCTCTGTCTGGCTTGGTAGCCATGCCATATATGAGGGCAAGGAATTCAGCTTGGATGTCAGAGGCTATTTGCGACACATGCCATTGGGAGCATTTAGTAGTTATGGGAGCTTATCCCCACCACCTCCCCTGGCAATGGCAATCTTAAAGAACCATTCTTAGATTAGCATTTGGAAAACCATGATCTAATTAGAGGTAGTCAGCATTGCCTTGTGCGGGGAAATTATGTCTTACTAACTGGAATGAGTTTTTGAGGTGCTGAAGGTGATTGAGGGTAGAACTATGGACGCTGTCTCAATGGAGTTTAGTAAGATGTTTGACAAGATTCCTCTTATGGGGTTTTGCCAGAAGATAAGGATGCAGGGGATCGAAGGTGAATTGGCCATTTGGATTCAAAATTGGCATACTCATAAGCAAAGGGCTGTGGTTGATGGGACTTATTCCAGCTGGAAGCCTGTGAATAATAGATTCCATAGGGACCTGTACTTGGACATCTACTTGTGACATATATAAATGACCAAGAGGAAAACATATTGTAAGTGTTTAAGTATGAAGATTGGTGGTGTTGTTTACAGTATAGAAGACTGGCAAAGGATATAGTAGCATGTAGATCACTTGCAGATATGGGCAAGGAAATAGAGCTTAATGTGGTTAAATGTGAAGTGTTGCACTTTTATGATCAAATGTAAAGGGGCTCGAAATGTCATGTGTAATTACCTAAATGCTTGCCTATGTGCATCCATGTAAGATGTAGGTAACTCTAAATTTTATCCATACAGTTATGATTCTTGACACAATAGAAAATAACTCCTTCTCTAGTTTGTGACAGCAGTCACAAAACTGGAAACTGGAACACGTAACAGCCAATTAAGCAGATAGGGCAATATACACTTCACCTCCTTGATGGAATTATGTGGCAAAAATATCATCAAAATCTAAAATTGTTGTTTTTAACAGCTACACCAGCCACATGCAAGAAAAACACTGTGCTTCTCATCCCTATTTTGTGCTGCATTAAAAATATTTTCTTGCCAGGTATTTTAAAAATACAATATCAATAAGCAATAGAAATGTAATGCTATAATCCATAAATATTGCATTTTGATTTCTGGGTCCCAATTTTAAATTTCATGCAACAATTTTAAAGTTTGTAATGATCTGTTCTAAAATCCAGAGTATATTTGAATTAATCCACCAGTTAAGTTCTGTACATTTTATTATTGAACAAATCTTTGTTACCCCGTTCACCCAAGGCTAGCATTGAACTCAGTCATGGAATGCAATCCACAGATATATTGCTTTATCAAACACTTTCCTTTATTGCATGATAATCGCTGCAGTATTTCAAGCAAATGATGCTTGAATATTGTGTGCTTTCAGTATTTCATTGCTAAAGTAATAGAGGTCATCACAAATTATTTGAAACCATCCAAATCTATAAAGACACAAACATAATGTTGTTATTTCATTGCCCCTCTGGCTCCAGAATAGGACATGCATGACTGGAAAGATCCTTAACACATGCATGTGATTTCTATTTTTAGATCTTCTTTGTATTTCATTCACAACTACCACAATCCATATATTTTCCTAAGCTTGTCTAAAACACTGCATTGGAATGGACATGAAACAATTAAAGTAAATGTAGAATGAATTTAATGTGGGATTGATTGCTTTTATATTTTCGTCCACTATGCATTCTTTAACTTGTGCCAGGGATTTCTGTTTAACCCTTTCCATCCTGAATTGTTGCTTTAAGGGAGAAGGAAACCTACTTCCTTTGCTCGTTACCTGTCAGGGTCATACAGGAGGTCATGCAAAGTACCTTGTTAACAGAGGGGTTCTTGGTCTGTGTTTTTTTATTATTAAGGGGGAGAAAGCTAATGTCAGCAGGGCTGAATGTATTGCCAGCTGTGTAAAGCAATGTAGAAAGTGAAAAAGAAGAGACGACAAGGTTAGCTATGAAGCAACTTGGGTACAGACATTTTAAATCCGGAGCGATACAAATACTTGGCAAAAGCCCCAATGCTTCTATGCAGGGCTGCCGAATTTACATAAAGCAGTTCAAGCCTCCGGCGCAAAAAAATGACTTGGATTGGAAAGCTACTATTTTTGGATGCCCCTGTATATTTTATAACCATTGTAGCACTTTTGATGCAAATTCACTTTTGAAATGCAGAAAGCACTGCAGGTAGGTTACATAAAATAAAACGTGGATTCTGGAAGCCCAAAATGAAAACTGTGGACAGTCAGCAGGTCAGGTAGCATATGTAGAAAGGGAAACAGATTACCTTAAGGATTGACACTCTTTGGGACTTCCTCAGGCCTGTGAATGATTCCGTTTTTTTGTTAGTGTTTCTGTTTCTTGTTAGTGTTTCTGTTTTTTGTTAAATGATGCAGAATTAGAATTAATTTATTTTATTTTATTTTGTGATGGTAGTTGCCATTTAAAGTGCTGTGAATTATCACTCATAAGCTAATCATTGATACCCCAGTTTGGGTTTCGCCAGGACTGATCAAATTCACTACGGTATTACAGAATGCATAGCAAGCATGCTTTAGGTAATGGAAAATCGAAGTGCAGGTTCAAACACTTCATAGCCTTGGTTCCAACGTGGTTCAAAGCAATGAGGTCCAGAGATAAAATTAAAATAACTGCCCTTAATCTCAAGACAGCTTTTCACTGATCATGGCATAGATGCATCCTGGTAAATGGGCATCAGTGGGAAAACACTCCAGTGGTTGGAGTCATACCTTGGAGCAAAAATGAGGCTAGGAATGTTGGATGTAAGTCACACCAGTCGCTGTGGGAATTCCTCAGTGTGTTGTACAAGAGGCTATCACCTTCAGTTGCTTCAAAGACCAACCTTCAATTACAATGTCCTCTTCCTTGATCATCAAGTTCAAGTTCATCGCCATTTCAAACGTAAACATGCATACCACCAAACGAAACAAGGTTCCTCCAGACACACTACATATAGCTCACCCACGCACAACACATAAAGTAACCGCAAATAAATCAGCAAATAATAAGATGCTTTTATGATGCAAGTCAAAAAGTAAACAGGATAACGCTTTATGCATGGCAAGACCTGGATGGTGGCAGGGAGTTTGGCTGTCCCATGGTCTGGGGGAAGAAGTTGCTTCCTTTCTAACAGTCCTTGTCCTAATACTGCAGTACGGCCAGCCTGAAGGCAAGAGGTCAAAGAGTTTGATGGATTGATGGGAGGGATCACTGACAATGCTACAGGCCCTGTGTATGCAGCTCTCCTGGGAGGAACTTCAGATTGGTGGAAGAGAGATGATCATCTTGGCAGTCCTCACACTCCTTTGTGATCAGATGTCTTGCAACTCCCACAACAGACATTGATGTCGCTGGTCAGGACACTCTCAATGGTGCTCCTGTAAAAATTGGTTAGACCGGGGTTGGGGGATCCTCACTCAAACTCCTCAGGAATTGGAGATGCTGCTGGGTTTTCTTGACTAAAGAGGTGGTGTTAAGAGACCAAGTGAGATCGTCCATGATGTGCGCTCACAGAATCATCTAGAGAGTTTAACCACCTTCATTGAAATTCAATGGCAGACCCAAGACCAAGTCCACATCATCAATATCTTAGAGGTCAGGGTCACTATTGATTGAAAATTGGGCTGCACTAGCTACATAAAGCCAAAACTATAAGGGCAGTTCAGAGACTGGACATCCTCTGATGAGTAGCTTAACTCTGAGATTTAAAAGCCTTTCCTTATCCTACAAGGTGCAAGTACGGACCACGATAGATTGCTCTTCACTTGCCTGAATGTGTGCAGCTCCAACATCTCTCAAAGAGCCTAACATTTGACTTCAGGAGGAAGAAACCGAAGGCCCTTAAGCCAGTCCTTGTTCAGGGATCAGAGGTGGAGAATTTCAGAAACTCTAAACTCTATCATTTCAGAGGATCCGTCCCAGGTCCAGCACATCAGTGCCTTTATTAAGAAAGCATAGCAGAGCTTCTACTTTCTTAGATGTTTGTAAAGTTATGGCAAGTCATCTAAAGCTTCGACAAACTTTTATAGATGTGTGGTGGAGAGTATATTGACTGGTTGCATCATGGCCTGGTATGGAAACACCGATGCCCTTGAGTGGAAGAGCCTAGAAAAGTAGTGGACACAGCCCAGTCCATGGGCAGAGCCCTCCCCATTACTGAGCACATTTACAAGGACTGCTGCCACAAAAAAACAGCACCCATTATCTAGGCCTCGCTCTCTTCTTGCTGCTGCCATCAGGAAGAAGATACAGGAGCCTCAGAAGATTCACACCACCTGGCTCAGAAACATTTATTACCCCTCAACCATCAGGCATTTGAACCAGAGGGAATAACTTCACTCACCCCATCTCTGATCTGTTCCCACAACCTATGGAGGACTCTTCATCCTGTGTTCTCAATATTTATTGCTTATTTATTATTGCTTTTTAATTCCTTTTTATATTTGCACAGCTTTTTGCACGTTAGCTGTTTGTCCGTCCTATTGGGTATGGTCTTTCATTGGTTCTATTGTGTTTTTTGTATTTAGTATGATTGCCCACTAGCAAATGAACTTAGGGTTGTACATGGTGACATATATGCACTTTGATAATTAGTTACTTTGAACTTTGAAATTTGATTTTCCATGGTAAGCAATCAACTTCTCACCACATTAACCATAATAAACATTTATTCCCTCCACCAAATACACACATGCCCTGCACACTGTCTACAAAATAAACAGCAATTTCTCATCAAGGCACCTCTCTAAGATTGCATCTCAGATCTGTAATCTCCCTATTTTCAAGCAGAACGAGGGTAGTTGATTTGATGAACAGCACCAACCTCAGTTTCCTCTCCCTGTCACACACCTTCCTGATCTGAAAACATCTCACACTTCTTTCATTGTTGCTGGGTCTAAATCCTGGAACTGCCTCTTCAACAACACTGCAATGGTTCAGCAAGTCAGCTCACCACTGCCACCTTCCTGGGGGCAATTAAGGATGTTCAATAAATACTGCAAACGAATAAAGAGTGTAATCAATAATTTTTTAAAATATTATTGAGGACACATTCAGAACACACTTTGTTGAGGAAAGGTTAAACTTAACAGAATGAAACAAAACACAGATGTAACTTGAGCTCACTTTGCTTTCATGTTCAGGTCAATTTTTTTTTACACAATTCAATGTTCTAGGTAAGTTTATTATCAAGGTACGTATATGTCACCATATACTACCCCGAGATTCACTTTCTTGTGAACATTCACAATAAATACAAACAATGGAATTAATGAAAATGAGACACAGACCAAAACACAAGGAAGTCGGCAGATGCTGGAAGTCCTAAGCAACACACACACACGCACAAAATGCTGGACGAACTCAGCAGGTCAGGCAGCATCTATGGAAATGAATAAACAGTTGACGTTTCAGGCCGAGACCTGAAGAAGAGTCTCGTCCAAAACGCCGACTGCCTGTACACAAAGAAAGACTAACAGGAAGTGAAAGGTGCCTGGAACGCATTGCCAAGGTAATGACTGAACTGTGGTGTTCAAGGGCTTTTTACATAGCTTCATGAAGAATATGGATTTTGTGCAGTAAGAGGGTTTTTGTTTAATTTGGCATTAGCCTCAGCACGGACATCATGGGCTATTCCTGTGCTTACTTTTCTATGGTCTAAACATGCCACATTCTCCCAAGGAGAGCCAACCCTGCAGAACTTGGACAAATTGTCGTCATTTATGTAAGTTCATCCTAGTGTAAAATTTCTTTTAAAAACACCAAGGCAATAACTTGGTGGGTTTATAACATATTGTGACACAGTAGCGTAATGCTATCACAATGCCAGTGACCTGGGTTCATTTCCTGTTGTTGTGCGTACAGGTTAGAAGGCTAATTGGTCACATGGGTTGTGTTTGGCAGGCTCGGACTGAGGGGCCTTTTACTATGCTGCATCTCTAATTAAAAATAAATAATGGACCCTAATCTATTAAAGGATTTCACCTCAAAATACAATAAAGTAGTGACTCTCTTCACAATTGTAATGTGAAATACATATAAGCCTTAGCAAAGCTATTTGCAAGATAAAGCTGATGTACTAAACAAGACACCTGGAAATCATTTGTGCAGTGTAGTTCATTGTTTAGCTCTGGTATGGTGTTTAGGAGCTCGTGGTCATTTTCAACTGGAATGGTGAAGGGAAGGCTCTTTAAGAGAAGCTTGGAATCCCTCTGCCATTAATAAGATCATATTAGCCATCTAGTAATTCTTCCCCCAGTTGCCAGGAATACAGAAATTCCATGGCAAACTCAGCATTAAGATACAAAATAATCATTAAAAATTCATTTTTTAAAAGGATCGATAAAAAGAATAGAAGTACATAATGTGGAACACCAGCATCTGGTTGACATAGTAACTAATGATTGAAGATCAGGTCCTTCAGAAAGTGTCTTCCCTTTGTTAATAGCACCATCTACTGACAATTCAGCCAAACTGAAATGCTGGACTTAAAGCATAAAAGCTGGACATTTTCTTGTGTTTTATGTTGGCTATTTTAATTAGGATTGTATTTCCAATTCTAAACAGATTAGAAATGTGGATCAAAACAAGATTTGGCCAAGCACTTGAACTAAAAGAAATGGCCTGAATTGGAAGTTCATAAATTTGCAGATTCAGATTTATTTATTTATCACAAGTACATCAAAACATACAGTGAAATTTGTCAGTTGTGTTAACAACCAACAAACCTATGGATGTGCTGGAGATAGCCCGCAAGTGTGGCCACACATCCGGCACCAACATAACATGCCCACGATGTTCAGAGTCACACAAGCAAGAACAACAGCAAAACAAGCCCCTTACCTCCCCCCCCCCCCACCCCGCCCCACACCAATGAACACATGCAGGCAGTCCAGGCCATCTCTAGGCCTGTGGAATCAGACATACAGACACTGGGTCTTCAAATTTTCCAGCAGGCTTAAGCCATCAGGCCTCCACTTCTGATCAACTTCGGGCTTCAATCTTCGGTATTAACGCCAGGACTCACCGATAATGATGAATGAGGAATTCCAAACGCCAAGCCACATGATGATGGGACCCCACACACTAAGACCTGCACTCCTGTCTCGCTGACTTGTGTACCTAGGGGTTCACCAACCCTCAAGCCTGCTTCCTGCATGGAACTCCGATCCCAGAACATGCCGATGATTTGGTGATCTTATTGTGGGGTGGGGGTGGGGGGAAGGTGATGGCTCCAGCTTTCATCCTCATTGGTCTGCCGGCCTGACATTGACCACGGAGGCCCTTCAAGGGACAACCTGACATTTTAAAGTGAAACCTAATCTCAGGATATCTCAAGCGAGTTCACTTTCAATTGGTTTGTTAAGAGGGTGTCTCTATCTATACCTTTGTGATTCAGGAACTTGCCTGGGTGCTTCTTGAATGTTGTGAAAGTGCCTTGGCCACTTTCTCAGGCAGGATGTTCCGAATTCTAACCATGAGAAAGTCTGCAGATGCTGGAAATCCAAAGCAACGCACACAGGATGCTGGAGGAACTCAGCAGGGCAGGCAGCGTCTACGGGAAAGAGAAAATTGTTGATGTTTCAGGCCAAGATCCTTCTTTAGAACCTCCAACCAGTCTCTGTGTGGAAAAATTCCTCTCAGATCCCCTCCTATTCTCATCCCTTACCTCTGAAACTATATGAATACTGATTTATACTGTCCACCCTATCTATACATCCGTCATAATTTTGTGTACCTCGTCAGATCACACTTCAGTCACCTCCGCTCCGGGAAAAAGCAACCTGGTGTATCCAAGTAAACACGACGAAATCTGCAGATGCTGGAAATTCAAGCAACACACATAAAATGCCAGTGGAATACAGCAGGCCAGGCAGCATCTACAGGAAGAAGCACTGTCAACGTTTCGGGCCGAGAACCTTCGTCAGGACTAATTGAAAGAAAAGATACTAAGAGATTTGAAAGTAGCAGGGGGAGGAGGAAATGCGAAATGATAGGAGAAGACCAGAGGAGGTGGGGTGAAGCTGAGAGCTGGAAAGGTGATTGGCAAAAGGGATACAAGCTGGAGAAGGGAAAGGATCATGGGATGGGAGGCCTCAGGAGAAAGAAAGGGGGAGGGGAGCACCAGAGGGAGATGGACACCAGGCAGAATGATGGGCAGAGAGAGAAAAAAAAGAGGAGGGGTAAAAAACTAAATATATCAGGGATGGGGTAAGAAGGGGAGGAGGGGCATTAACGGAAGTTAGAGAAGTCAATGTTCATGCCATCAGGTTGGAGGCTACCCAGCCGGTATATAAGGTGTTGTTCCTCCAACCTGAGTGTGGCTTCATCTGGCCATGGATAGACATATCAGAATGGGAATGGGATGTGTAATTAAAATGTGTGGCCACTGGGAGATCCTGTTTTCTCTGGCGGACAGAGCATAGGTGTTCAGCGAAACGGTCTCCCAGTCTGCGTCGAGTCTCACCAATACGTAGAAGGCCAAACCGGATGCAACTCATTCCCTACGCGACTCCCTTGTCCACTCATCACCCCCATCCCTTCCCACCGATCTCCCTCCTGGCACTTATCCTTGTAAACGGAACAAGTGCTACACCTGCCCTTACCACCTACACCTCCCTCACCACCACTCAGGGCCCCAGACAGTCCTTCCAGGTGAGGCGACACTTCACCTGTGAGTCAGCTGGTGTGGTATACTGCGTCCGGTGCTCCCGGTGTGGCCTTTTATATATTGGTGAGACCTGACGCAGACTGGGAGACCATTTCGCTGAACACCTACGCTCTGTTCGCCAGAGAAAGCAGCATCTCCCAGTGGCCACACATTTTAATTCCACGTCCCATTCCCATTCTGATATGTCTATCCATGGCCTCCTCTACGAAGGGTCTTAGCCCGAAACGTGGACAGCACTTCTCTTTATAGATGCTGCCTGACCTGCTGTGTTCCACCAGCATTTTGTGTGAGAAGGCAATGGCAAACCACTTCTGCAGAAAAGTTTGCCAAGAACAATCACAGTCATGAGACTAGGATCGCCTATGTCATATGACACATCATACAATGATGATGATGACCCCAAAATAGCATCACTGGGCCCTATCATTTATTGTCTGTGTCCCAACCTTGTTTGCAACATCTCTCCCCTGTCAGCATTAAATGACAGCTGTCATAGCTCCATCATTCTTTCCATGAGATAACATTTCTTGCTGTCTAAGACACTGCCAGTTTTACTGTCCACTGTAACCAGTACAGCACTTGCTTTCACATTTCAGATGAGAAAAGACTTTAAAATTTTGTCCTCTCACTACATGATACTTGGGGACGTTTTGCCAGAAATTTTCCTAATTGGCATTGGACATTTTGTTTTTCAGTCCGTTTTGTCAGCTCACTCAGGAATGTATTAAGGCATTCTCATTGCCTCCTGAGCATTATACCACACGCTTCTTTCCTGTTTTGCAAGATGAAGTCAGCCATAATTCTGGCACCAAGTTCTGCAGGACTAATCCTCCTGTTTAACAGTAATCTCACTGTGCCGAGCAGACTCCTACTTGTTTTCTGTTGAAAATTTCCACTATCCCTGAATTTATCCATAACGTCTCAGCAATCTCCTGTACAGAGTGCAGAGGGGCCCCTCACCCATTTACTGACTGCCTTGTTGTATGTGGACAGATACCCTGATACTGCTGATCACATTTTACCAATCTTTTGCTAGAGCTAAAGCCCAAAGATAGTTCATATTTCAGTGGCTATAATTTTCTTTTCACACCTAATTAAGCAATTGGAAAGACTGTCAATAATTTGGTAGTGGCATGGTAGCTAGGGCAACATTTCACAGTGCCAGCAATCACTGATCTAGGTTCAATTCTCGCCACTGTCTACAAGGAGTTTGTGCCTCCCATGACTATGTGGGTTTCCTCTGGGTGATCCAGTTTCCTCCCACGTTTCAAAATAATACATAAAGGTGAGTGTAGGGAGTGCAGGCATGCTACGTTGCCGTCAGAACTATGACGACACTTGTGGGCTGCCCTTAGCACATTGTCAGACACTAATGATGCACTTCACCGAGTGTTTCGATATACATATGACAAATAAATCTATTCTTTAATCTTCAATTGATACAGCTTTTGAATGGCTCCAGGAACAGAGACATAAGGGATCGCAATCACAAATATTTGAGACGGACGCTGTTTAAAAGTATCCAGAATGGAGAAATTATTAATAGATACCTCTGGTACAAGAGCAAGGAGGTTCTGCTAAAGCTGTCTAAATCTCTGGCTAAGTATGTGTAATTCAAGCCATCAAACTTTAAGAAGGATTAGTGCCTTGGAGACGGTGCAATACAGATTTACTTCAATGGTATCTGGGATGAAGGATTTCAGTAATGTGAGAGTTTAGAGGAAAGGGGATTGCTCCTCTGAGCAAAAAGTTTGAGGAGGGGTTTGTCAGATGTTTAAATTTATCAGGAATTATAAGACATCAGTCTGAGAAAAAAATGTGTTTCCACTCTCTGGTGGATCAGTAACTAAAGGGCACTAATTTGGCAATTAGACAACATGCGAACAAGGAGGAAATAGATACAGACCTTCTGAAAACAAAGCAGAAATGGTTTTATTTTAGAAATAGATTATCAGCACAGACCAAATGCTTGTCCTACACTATATTGTTTTACGTCCTATCTTCTGGTGTCTGTAATTGGCAGAAGGATAATGAAAGGATGGCAATTTTCCTGAGCCAAGTTATTACTAACCTAGATGCCTGGCCTAAAATATTCCAATTTTTTCTTTCAAAAGGAAAATGGATGCACTTGGAGGTGGGGGGAAGTGGAATTTCACACACACAATGATGGAGGAACTCAGCAAGTCCAGCAGCATCTACTAAGGCAGGGGTTCCCAACCTCAGGGGTGCGACAAAGAGTGGCTTGTGTCAAGAGTGTCCTTGAGTGATGAGTCACGAGTCATCACTCAGCCAGCTGCCAGTGTGCCTTGAGAAGTGGTAGTAATGTTTGTCCCAAGCACACTCCAGTCTCCCGCTGCCCAAGTCAAGAGAGACGTAAACTCACTCCAGTCTCCCGCTGCCCAAGTCAGCGTTGAGGATTCTCATCAGTGTTACCTGGGAAGTTACATCTCAAAGTTGAGGAGTCTCATCAGTGTTAGCTAGAAGGTTACATCTCAGAGTTAAAAATCATCTCATAATGTCAAAATCTTTATACATCCCGAATCAACCATCAAGTAATGACTTTGTGTTAAAACAAAACCAGCAGACAGTAGGTAAATTATTCAATTATAAAGTTTTAAAAAGCCGCATTTTGATAAAAAGCAGCTGAAGTCATTCATTCGTATTTGTCTCAATGCATTAAAGAAGTTTTGAATTCCAAAGGTTTTTTTTCTCTTAAAATGTTTTTTTGTTGAATCATTGATAATTTTGGATTGTGTTAGTTGGCACGTGGCCTAGTGATCTGAAGGTCACTGGTTCGAGCCTCAGCTGAGGCAGCGTGTGGTGTCCTTGAGCAAGGCACTTAACCACACATTGCTCTGCAACGTCACCGGTGCCAAGCTGCATGGGTCCTAGTGCCCTTCCCTTGGACAACATCGGTGGCGTGGAGAGGGGAAGGCTTGCAGCTTGGGCAACTGCCGGTCTCCCATACAACCCTGCCCAGGCCTGCGCCCTGGAAACCTTCCAAGGCACAAATCCATAGTCTCATGAGACTAACGGATGCCTATTTAGTTGAGGAGGTATCATGGTTAGTACCGAAGACTTTGAATCGTGTGATGGGAGTTCATATCTCCGGTAATCATTGGAAATAGATGTGTAAATTCAGTAGAGAGTAGTCTAATAAGTCGTGTCGCGTCCCCGTAGCATTTCCACCTGACGATTTATCTTGGCATAACTGCAGATAATATCATTATATAATATTCAAAAGCGTATTTCTCACGATACTTTGCTATAGGCGTGTCTGGTTGAGTAAAGCGGTCATCCCTGTCAGTCAGATAGCTTTTCTCATATTAGCTCATATTTTTCTCTTTACCCTTAACCCTTCATCATGTCAAAAAGAAGGAAATGGAATGATGACTATGTGTGCTTTGGTTTCACTTGCACAACAGGAAATGATGGCTTGCAAAAACCCCAGTGCATTCTTTGTAGCGTTGTGTTTTCCAACTCAAATCTGAAGCCATCCAAGCTTCAAGAGCACTTCAAGAACAAGCATGGTGGAGCTGATGTTGAGGACATGATGTTGGGTCATTGAAAATCAAAAGAGCTTGTTTTGATTCACAAGGAACTCATTCAAAATTAGGTTTTGTTTCTGTTGAAAAACCACTACTTCTTGCTTCATACCAAGTGGCATATAAAGTGGCCAAATCCAAGAAGCCCCGTACAATTGCAGAAGATCTCATCAAGCCATGTGCACTGGAAATGGCAACAATTATCCTGGGCAAAGAAGCAAGAAAAAAATTTGAACAGGTGCTCCTATCAAATAATGTCATTCACCACCATATCAGTGATTTGAGTGAAGATATTTTGGACCAAGTCATCTCAGATGTCAGAGCTAGTCCTCTTAAAATCTCTATTCAGTTGGATGAGTCAACTGATGTCTCTAGTTGTAGTCCACTCATCACATTAGTGAGGTATGTCAATAATGGTGCTGTGAAGGAAGATTTCCTGTTTTGTAAAGATCTGAAAACAAACACAACTGCAAAGGATGTGATGCAGCTGGTGAAAGACTTCTTTGCCAAAGATGATTTAGATATCTAAGTCATTGGCTCTGTGTGCACTGATGGGGCACCTGCAATGCTTGGAAATAAATCTGGCTTTTCTGCATTGATGAAAAAGGAGATTCCAGATTTGCAAGTTACCCATTGTTTTCTTCATCAGCATGCTTTGTCATCAAAAACATTGCCTCCAAATTTGAAGAAAGTCCTTGATACTTGTGTGAAGATCATCAACTGGATCAGGGGGCATGCTTTGAACCATTGCATCTTCAAATCATTTTGTGAGGATCTGGGAAGTGAGCATTCAGTTTTGCTTTTCCACACAGAAGTCCATTGGTTAACACGAGGACACGCTTTAACCTGCTTCTTTGAACTGCGGTAAGAAATCAAAGTTTTTTGGAGGAGCATGAATGTGATCTGGTTGGGGCAATGGAATCACAGGAATTCGCCCAAAAGTTGGCTTACTTAGCTGACATTTTCACTCGTATGAATGACCTGAGAGTTTCTCTTCAAGGAAAAGGGATAAGCATATTGAAGGCTTGTGAAATGTTGAATGCCTTCAAAGAAAAGTTAGGTCTTTGGTGTCGAAGGATGGAAAGAGGCAGTCTCTCAAAATTTCCTTCACTAGAAGAGATGGTTAATGATGCTGGATCCATAACTCCTACTCTGCATGAAGAAATTGTGGCTCATTTGGAAATGCTGTCAGAATCGTTTATGGATATTTTGCTGCTGGAGACCTGAAGATTTCAGAAGAATGGATCATGAATCCATATTCCTACAATTTGGAGAAAATGTCCGATGATGAAGAGCTGAAGGAAGACCTTATTGATTTGCGGACAAATTGAGCTCTTGAAATGCAACTTGAAACCAAGACTCTGGAGGAGTTTTGGTGTGCAGCACTGGATATGTTCCAAAGACTTGGTGGAAAAGCACTCCATGTCCTCATTCCATTTGCAACAACATACTTGTGTGAATCTGGATTCAGTTCTCTTTTGTCAGTCAAGACAAAATCTAGGAATCACCTGAATCCACAGGCAGACCTGCGGATCGCAGTCAGCAAGAAAGTTCCACGTTTTGACAAAATCATGAATGGGAAGCAGGAGCAAAGAAGTCATTGAATTTTACGTTCACAATCGGGATTGATTTTACTGTTTACAATTTTTTCTGAATAAATTAGAATCTAATTGCTCGATTTATATTTGCATTTTATGCACTGAGTTAAAAGCTTATTTTTTTTAAGTTCAATTTGTTCACCCTCAGTATTGTATATGGTTCAATTTGTGGTTCAAAAAATAGAAATTAGACTTCTTCATCTTCAAATGTGATATTACTTTTGTAGGGGTTGCGAACATTAATCAAACATTTCCTAGGGGTGTGGGGCATGGAAAAGGTTGGGAACCACTGTACTAAGGGGAATATAGAGTCGACGTTTCCAGCCAGGACATGGTATTGCATGACAGTTCCTACGGTGATGCAGATATCTTGGACCTTTATAGGATCAACTTTATTCACCATGTACATTTACATGTATTAGGAATTTACTGTGGTGTATTGGCATGACATGAAGCAAAAAGCAACATTCAACAATTATAAATAATAAACAATTATATAAAATAAAAGTTAGAAGTTAAAGTACAAATCTGGAATAAAATGTGCATAAATAAAGATACCAGCATGTACATACAATGCGACCAGCACTGTAAAAGGTGGTTTAAAGCGTTTACAGTGCAGTGACTGAGATAATCGAAAGAGGGAGGTATGGGGGGTTGCTAACTAGAAAGGGCAATCAGATTAACTGCAAGGAGTTAGAAACTTTTAAAATGGCATGTTTTTTTTGTTTTATTAGCCCTATAGTGCTTTCCAGAAGGAAGCTTTTGAAAAAGGCAGTTTGCAGGGTAGGTGGTGTCTGTAGCGTCCTCTTCCTTGTTGTGTAATCCCATTATAAAACATTTTGGTAATAATTTATGCTATTTCTTTACCAGATGCCAAGCAAGCTACTTGAACCTCTGCAGAAGTGTGATGAATGTACTTCCATGGTGCTGATGGGTAGGGAGTTGTCAGATTTTGACTCAGCAATGATGAATAAGCACTGATGTTTTCTCGAGTCAGCATGTTGTACGAAGGAGATCTTCTTCACTTAGAGAATGGTGAGAGTGTGGAACCAGCTGCCAACACAAGTGATGGATGTGGGGTCAATTTCAACGTTTATGAGTAATTTGGATAGATACATGGATAGAAGGGATATGGATGCTGTGGTCTGGATCCAGGTCGAAGGGACTAGGCAGATTAATGGTTTGGCATAGACTGGATGGGCTGAAGGGCCTGTTTCTGTGCTGTGGTTTTCTATGACTCTTTGGGTTTAAGGGGAGCTTGGAGGTGATGCAGAGCTGGGCTGAGAAGTGGCAGATGGAGAAGAGTGAAGTGATACAACTCAGATGGTTGAATTTGAAGACAGAATGGCATGATTCTTAGTGTCGAGGAAGAAAGAGAACTGGGAATCCAAGTCCTTAGAACACTCAAAGATGCTGCGCAAGTTGATACAGTTGTTAAGAAGGTGCTGGCCTCATTAGGGATTGAGTTCAAGAGCCATGAGGTAATGTTAAATGGCAACATTTTGGTAATCCAGTATCAACATGAGGAATTGTTGGGGGGTGGTGGGGGGGGGGGGGGAAGTAAAATCACAAGTTAATTCTAGGTTTTACCCATAGTTAAAAACATGAGATATGTTTGGATGATTCCTTTCCTGACAATACAAAGTTAAGCAAAGATCTTGGAAAACAAACATACAGCATTATATATGAAGGACTCTTTTTAAAGGGGCCACAATTTGTAAACAAAATAATATAATTTAATATATATTACAAGAGTGCAAATAGTTTGGCAAATTGTGTACAAAAAGAGATAACCAAAGAATTCAAAGTTTGATGTTCAAAGTTCTAAGACATTTTATTATCAAAGTACATATATGTCACCACATACAACCCTGAGATTCTTTTTCTTGCAGGCATACTCAATAAATCCAAGAACCAAAATAGAATCAACAAAAAACTATTGCCAACAGAATGGACAAACAACCAATCAGCAAAACACAGCAAACGTGCAAATACAAACACAAAAAGAAAAAATAATTTTATAAATAAATAAATAGATAGATAGATAGATAGATGGATAGATAGATAAATAAATAAGCAATAAATATTGAGAACTTGAGGTGAAGAGTCCTTGAAAGTGAGTCCATAGGTTGTGGGAGCAGTTCAGTGATGGGGCGAGTGAAGTTGAGTGAAATTATCCCCACTGGTCCAAGAGCCTGGTGGTTGAAGGGTAATAACTATTCCTGAACTGGTAGTTTGAGTCCTGATGTCAGCAGTGAGAAGAGAGCATGATCTGGGTGTTTGGAGTTCCTGATGATGGATGCTGCTTTCCTGTGACAGCACTCTGTATAGATGTGCTCAATAGAGGGGAAGGCTTTACCAGTGACAGACTGGACCGTATCCACTACTTTTTGTGGCATTTTCTGTTCAAGGGCATTGGTGTTTCCATATCAGGCTGTGATGTAACCAGTCAATATACTCTCCACCCGACAGCTATAGAAGTTTGTCAAAGTATTAGATTTCATTAGATATCTGAACTACCTTAAGTTCTTAGAATTCATCATCATTATTATGTGCCATTCATATAATATAGATGATCATGGACTCATGTCCATGATAGTTCTTGGCAAACTTTCTACAGAAGCGGTTTGCCATTGTTTTCAGTGCCTTTACAAGTCGGGCGACCCCTGCCATTATCAACACTCTTCAGAGATTGTCCACCTGGTGCCAGTGGGCGCATAACCAGGACTTGTGATGTGCACCAGCTGCTCATACGACCATCCACCACCTGTTTCCATGGCTTCACGTGACCCTGATCGGGAGGGGGCTAAGCAGGTGCTACACCTTGCCCAAGGGTGACGTGCCTGTTAGCAGAGGGAAAGAGCGCCTTACACCTCCTTTGGTAGAGGATTATCTCCAGCCCACCACCCAATTAGTATTGCAAAGATGAAAGCTGGCAGAGAATGTGCCCAGGAGTTCCAAGATTCAAGTTTATTTGTCACATATGCATTGAAACGTACAGTGAAATGCAGTATTTGCAAGGGTGTGCTGGGAGCAGCCCGTAAGTGTCACCACACATTCTGGCGCCAACATAGCACGTTCGGCAAAACAACACGGAACACAAAAAATAACAGAACAACAACAGAAAAGCAAACCCCATTTCTCAGCCCCACCCACTAACATACACGGTCCTCTAACCCCAAGCCAAGCCATCTTCTTCAGCCTCCAGTGGACTCAGACACACTGATACTGGTCTTACATAAGAACATAAGAACATAAGAGATAGGAGCAGGAGTAGGCCAATCGGTCCCTCAAGCCTGCTCCACCATTCAACAAGATCATGGCTGATCCGATCTTAACTCTAGTTTTCACCGAATCCCACAAGGCAACAGTGCCAACCAACAGGGCACCATGCCGCTCATTTTATTTTATTATTCATCCCGCCCAAACCCATGTGATCACCCGGGGAAAAAAAACCCAGTTGCCAATTGAGGAGAAAAAATCTGTAAAATTCCTCTCCGACCCATCCAGGCTATCGAAAACTGGTCCAGGAGATCACATGGCTGATCTAAACCTAGCCTCATGTCCACTTACCTGCTCACTCACCGTATCCCCTAATGCCATTTTTATCCAGGAAAATGTCTATCTCCGTTTTGAATTTATTGAGTGTAGTAGCTTCCACAGCTCTCTGGGGCAGCAAATTCCACAGACCCACTACCCTCTGAGTGAAGAAATTTCTCCGCATCTCAGTCCTGGAACGGCATCCCCTTATTTTAAGATTATGCCCCCTAGTCCTAGCTTCACCCATCATTGGGAACATTCTCCCCGCATCCACCCAATCAAGCCCCTTCACAATCTTATATGTTTCAATAAGATCGCCTCTCATTCTTCGGAACTCCAATGAGTAGAGTCCCAATCTACTCAACCTCTCATCATACATCAACCCACCCATCCCCGGAATTAACCTAGTGAACCTTCTCTGCACTGCCTCGAGAGCCAGTATGTCCTTCCTTAAATATGGACACCAGAACTGCACGCAGTACTCCAGGTGTGGTCTCACCAATACCCGGTACAACTGCAGTAAGACCTCCCTGTTCTTATACTCTATCCCCCTAGCAATAAAAGCCAGCATTCCATTGGCCTTCTTGACCACCTGCTGCACTTGCATACTAACTTTTTGTGTTTCCTGCACCAGGACCCCCAGATCCCTTTGCACAGAAGCACTTTCCAGTTTCTCTCCATTTAGATAATAACTTGCTCTATTATTTTTCCTGCCA
Source organism: Hemitrygon akajei (assembly GCF_048418815.1). NCBI lineage: Eukaryota > Metazoa > Chordata > Chondrichthyes > Myliobatiformes > Dasyatidae > Hemitrygon > Hemitrygon akajei. The sequence continues at coordinate 177,360,557 of NC_133127.1, read as the reverse complement.
AAGTGCAAGACCTCACACTTGTCAGTATTATATTTCATCTGCCAAATGTCTGCCCAATCACTCAGCCTATCTATGTCCCCCTGCAGGGTTTCAATGTCCTCCGCACTCATTACACTCCCTCCCATCTTTGTGTCATCAGCAAACTTCGATACGTTGCACTTAGTCCCTTTCTCCAAATCATTAATATAGATTGTAAAGAGTTGGGGTCCCAACACCGAACCCTGCGGAACACCACTAGTCACCAACTGCCAGTCTGAGAATAAACCATTTATCCCAACTCTCTGTCTTCTGTTAGAAAGCCAATCCTCCACCCATGCCAGAATATTATCCCCAATCCCATGATTTTTTACTTTAAGTAATAATCTTTGGTGTGGCACCTTGTCAAATGCCTTTTGGAAGTCCAAATACACCACATCCACTGGTTCCCCTTTATCTACCCTATATGTTATGTCCTCAAAGAACTCCAACAAATTTGTCAAACATGACTTCCCTTTTGTAAAGCCATGCTGACTTTGTCCTATTAAGCTATGTTTATCCAAATGCCCTGTTACTGTTTCCTTAATTATCGATTCCAACATTTTGCCAACCTCAGATGTTAGGCTAACTGGCCTATAATTCCCAGCCTTCTGTCTATTGCCCTTTTTAAATAAAGGAGTTACATTAGCATTTTTCCAATCTGCCGGGACCATTGCCGAGTCCAGCGAGTTTTGAAAAATTATCACTAATGCATCCACAATCCCGACCGCCACTTCCCTTAAGACCCTAGGATGCAAGCCATCCGGTCCAGGGGATTTATCCACCTTCAGTCCCATTAATTTATCAAGTACCATTTCCTTGGTGATTTGAATCGTAGTTAGCTTCTCTCCCCTTAGAACCCTCTGTTTATCCAGTGTTGGGATATTTTGAGTGTCCTCTACTGTAAAAACTGATACAAAATATTGTTCAGCGTTTCTGCCATCTCCATGTCCCCTACCATTAATTTCCCGGTCTCACCTTCTAGGGGTCCAACATTTACTTTAGCCACCCTTTTTCTTTTTATGTAACTATAAAAACTCTTACTATCTGCTTTTATGTTTTTCGCCAATTTACTTTCATAATCTATCTTCCCCTTCTTAATCAATCTTTTTGTTATTTGCTGCTGATCTTTAAAAGCTTCTCGATCTTCAATCTTCCCACTAGATTTTGCTAACTTACATAACTTTCTTTTTAGTCGTATACTTTGCTTTATTTCTTTACTTAGCCACAGATAACTATTTTTTCTTTTACACCCTTTTTTCTTCAGTGGAATATATTTTTCTTGATAGTTGTAAAATAACTCCTTAAATATACACCACTGATCAAGTACCGATCTACCCTTTAATCTATTTTCCCAATCCATCTTAAGCAATTCCGCTCTCATACCATCATAGTCTCCTTTATTTAAGCTCAGTACGCTTGTTTGAGATCCAACCCTCTCATCCTCTAATTGAATATGGAATTCGACCATGTTATGGTCACTCATTCCAAGGGGATCCTTTACTAGGACATTTTTTATTAGTCCTGTCTCATTACACAGGACCAGATCTAAGACTGCTTGCCCCCTTGTCGGCTCAGTAACGTATTGTTCAAGGAATCCATCCCGAATACACTCAATAAACTCTTCTTCAAGGCTGCCATGTCCGACTTGATTAGTCCAGTTACTATGTAAGTTAAAATCCCCCATAATTATAGCTGTTCCCTTATTACAAGCCCCAACTATTTCCTGATTTATGCTCCGACCAACTGAGTTACAGCTGTTTGAAGGCCTATAGACTACTCCCACCACTGCTTTTTTCCCTTTACTATTTCTTATTTCTACCCAAATTGTTTCGTTATCCTGATCCTTTGAGCCAATATCATTTCGCTTTATTGCAGTGATTTCTTGCTTTATTAACATAGCCACCCCACCTCCTTTTCCTTCTTGCCTGTCTCTCCTAATTGTCGAATACCCTTGTATGTTTAATTCCCAGTCCTGGTCACCCTGCAGACATGTTTCCGTAATTGCCACAATATCATAACCATACGTAATTATTTGTACCGTCAACTCATCAATTTTATTCCTAATACTACATGCATTCAAATAAAGGACTTTCAAATATGTTTGACACTTATTTCCTACCTTTTCTTTTTGTACAACTTTACGCTTATCTCCGTACATTCTTTCCCCTCCTGACACACTCTGTCTTTTTATTCCTCCACTTTTACCTACATCCATTACCTTCTCCATTGTCTTTTTAATTATTTGCTCTCTGGAATCCTCCCCCCCCCCCCACTAGTTAGTTTAAAGACCTCCCAGCAGACTCTAAAAGATTCACAGACCCTAGGCTCTGATCAATGGGCCTCGACTTCTGGACTTCTTATTTGACCCTCGGATCTCGATCTTTGGCATCGACCGCAGGAACCACTGATCACCAAACACTGTTCCCACCGATGACGAGACCCCCAAACACCAGACTTCAAACTTTGGTGTCATCAATTCATGAACCCAGGGGTCATCAGACCATATCCCTCCTGCCTCCATGGGACTCCAACCCTGGAACCCACCAGCAACTCATTAATTCTGGGAGGGGGGCTTTCATCCTCATCCTGCCCGATGTCCCAGGTCTGCGTTACTGGATATCAAACATGGAACAGAGCATCAAGACTGTGGCCTGTCCTCTATAATCCCCAATTTCTATCCTAAACCCTAACCTGACCCATATCTCACCTCTCTGTCCTCAAAGCTATCCCCACAAACCTAAACAACTACTAAAAAACACCAATGAAAACTGAGCCGGGACCTCAACAGAGGTCACAGCTGGGCACCATCTTCACGTTTCGTGTAGCTTAGTGTATTTTTATGCTAACCACAGATTAAATTCCCTACAGGAATTATGGGTTGGTATTTACAGACACACAGGCTCTGTCACTGATGAGATCAAAGTTTTTGGGGCTTCATTTAAGCTCTCTGGCTGACAGAGAATAATTGAAACATAAGTGCCTTACCGTGGATAGAAGCATATTGTTCTCAAAGATTGTTAATAATCACTGCAACTGGTATTTAGCTGTTGTAACAGCGTCATGTCCCAGAAATGAAATGGGAAGTACATATGCATTCAGAAAGCCGAACTGGTCAGTTTGCTCTTCCACTGAACTCAAAATACTGAAGTCTTGCTGGAATTCTTTAACATGACGCCCACTCAAGTGTGGCAATAGATAAGTGTGTGGATATATATACAGTTAAGTGTGAGGTGATTTAATTTTTCAAAGTCAAATCAGTGTATGAATTATACTATGGTTGTTAGGGCACTAGGGAGTGTAATGAACAGCGAGACCTTGGAGTACAGGTGTATCAACCGTTGAAAGCGGCATCACAGGCAGATAGGTTGGTGGAAAAGGGTGTTCAGCAAGCTGGCCTTCATCAGTAAGAGCATTGTGTACAGGAGATGTGACCTTATTTTGCTGTTAGGTAAGTTGTTGGTGAAGGCATATTTATGTATAGTTTTGGTCAGCCAATTGTAAGAAAGACATAGTTAAACTGGAAAGATTTATGTTGATTTTGCTTGGACTAGAGGGCGTGAATTATTGAGGCAGCTTGGCAAGGCTAGTTATTTATTCCTTGGTGTGTAGGAGAATGATGGGTGACATTATAGAGGTTTATAAAATTATGAGGGGGACAGATATGGAGGATGGTAGCAGTCCTTTCCCCAGGATAAGGGAGACAAAAGATTTAAGGCGATAGGAGGAAAGATTTAAAAGGAACGTGAGGGGCAACATTTTCACTCAGTGGTGAGCTTACAGACAAGCTGCCAGAGTAAGTGTTTGAGGCAAATACAATCACTTAAGGAGCACTTGAACAGGTACAAGGAGGGATGGGGCTTAGAGGGATATGGGCTAAATGCAGGAAATTGGGACAAGATGAGTGAGCACCATAACTGGCATGGACTTGTTGAGTTGAAGGCCTGTATCTATGGCAGAACAGTTCTCAGAGCTGCCAGGGGAACCTTCATCTTAGGCATCAAGAGGGCTAAGACCACTTACGCAAAAAAACTTCAGGAATACCTCTCCCTGGTGTATATGGTTGGGCATCAAGGGCATTACTGACGATGCAAGGAAAACAGCCCTGTATCTGTGCTGACTCTAGTACGCTGAATCCAAAATCCCTCCGGGATTGAAAAAGCAAAGGGAAAGATAAATTCACTTCTAAAATTACCTCACTTTATTTTAATGTTTTAATTTTTTATGAGCTATCACTCTGCTTAAGTTCATTATACAATTTTAATTTGTAGGTTTTTTTGATTTTTGAATAATTAACTGTAATTTTAATCATTTTTAAATGTCTCTGATAATCAGATGCATTTAAACACCATACAAATAAATTGCAACTTTGATAGACAGCTGAGACTTACTGCCCACTTTCTTGCACCCAGACAGCTGGATGGTAAGTCGTCTCAGAAACTGCCCTCACCGTTATCTGAGGGCCTGATGCTCCTGCAACCTTGTCACTAAGACTCCAATCGACTCAGTAGGACAAGTCCTCCAGGAAGCCAAAGCTAATGTAAAAGCATGAGAGAGGGCATACAGCAAAGCAAAAATTAGCAGAAAGATGGAAGATTGGGAAGCTTTGAAAAACCTACAAAGAGCAACTGAAAGAATCATTGGGGGGGTGGGGGGAAGAAGAAATTTGAAAGCGAGCTAGCAAACAATATCAAAGTGGATAGTAAAAGCTTTTTCAAGTATGTAAAAAATAAAAGAGAGACGAGAGTGGATATAGGACCACTAGAAAACGAGGCCAGAGAAATAATAATGGGGGACAAAGAGATGGCAGATGAACTAAATAAGTATTTTACATCAGTCTTCACTGTAAAGGATACTAGCAATGTGCCAGATGTTGAAGGGTGTGAGGGAAGTGAAGTGAGTGCAGTTACTATTACAAGGAAGAAGGTGCAAAAAGCAGAAATACCCAAGGGTACATCAGTCACCCGGACCAGAGGTAGAGATTGTGGAGGCATTAGTAATGATCTTTCAAAAATCATTGGAGTCTGGCATGGTCCCGGAGGATTGGAAAATTGCAAATGTCACTCCACTGTTTAAGAAAGGAGGAAGGTCAGCAGGAAGGAGATTATTGACCAGTTAGCCGGAACTCAGTGGTTGGGAAGATATTGGAGTCAATTGTTAAGGATGACGTTATGAAGTACTTGGTAACACAGAACGAATTCAGCATGGGAAAATCTTGCCTGATGAACCTGTTGAAATTCTTTGAGGAGATTACAAGTAGGTTGGATAAAAGGGATGCAGTGGACGTTGTATATTTAGACTTTCAGAAGGTTTATCACAAGGTGCTAACATAAGGTGACTTACCAAGTTAAGAGCCCATGGTATTACAGGAAAGTTACTAACATGGTTAGAGCAATGGCTGACTGGTAGGAGGTAGCGAGTGGGAATAAAAGGATCCTTTTCTGGTTGGCTGCTGGTGACTAGTAGTGATCCGCAGGAGTCGGTATTGGGACCATTTCTTTTTATGCTGTATAGCAATGATTTAGATGATGGAATAGACGGATTTCCTGGCAAGTTTGCAGGTGATACGAAGATTGGTGGAGGGGCAGGTAGTGTTGAGGAAACAGGTAGGATGCAGAAGGACTTAGACAGATTAGGAGAATGGGCAAGAAAGTGGCAAATTAAATATAATGTTCAAAAATGCATGGTCATGCACTTTGGTGGTAGAAATAAATGTGCGGAGTATTTTCTAACAGGGCAGAAAATCCAAAAATCTGAGATTCGAAGGGACTTGGGAGTCCTTGTGCAGAACACCCTAAAGTTTAACTTGCAGGTTGAGTCGGTGGTGAGGAAGGCAAATACAATGTTAGCATTAATTTCAAGAGGTCTAGAATATAAGAGTAGAGATGTGATGCTGAGGCTTTGTAAGGCACTGGTGAGACCTCACCTTGAGAACTGTGAACAGGTTTGGGTTCCTCATTCAAGAAAAGATGTGGTGGCATTGGAGACGGTACAGAAGAGGTTCAGAAGGATCATTCCGGGAATAAAAGGGTTATCACATCAGGAACGTTTGATAGCTCTGGGTCTGTACTCGCAGGACTTTAGAAGGATGAGGGGGGATCTCACTGAAATTTTTTGAATGTTGAAAGGCCTAGACAGAGTAGATGTGGAAAGGATGTTTCCCATGGTGGGAGAGTCGAGGACAAGAAGGCACAGCCTCAGGTTAGAGGGGCACTTGTTTGAAAAAGTGATCCGGAGAAACTTCTTCAGCCAGAGGGTAGTGAATTTGTGGAATTTGTTACCACAAGCAGTTGTGGAGGCCAGGTCGTTGGGTGTATTTAAAGCAGAGATTGATAGATAGTTGATTGGCCACAGCATCAAAGGTTATGGGGAGAAGGCCGTGGAGTGAGGCTGAGGAGGGGAAAAAAGCATCAGCCATGATGGAATGGCAGAGCAGACCCAATGGGCCAAATGGCCTAATTCTGCTCCTATGTCTTATGGTCTTACGTTATTTGCATCCAGACAAGTTAAATGGGGGTATGGAAGGGACAAGGATGAGGATTTCAGGTCAAGGGAGCAGCAGGATCTTATAAAGCCATTCCACACCCTCATATCAGCCTCTCTGACCACATCTCCACAATGTTAATCCGACCGCTGCTGAAAATGGAGAAACCAGTTAAGAGGACCACTATCTGTATGTCCTAATGAGGCAATCTCTATGCTTCAGGACTGTTCTGAATGGACTAACTGGCAGACGTTCAAGGTTGCTGCCACAAATGGTGAAGGCACAGACCTCAAGGAATATGTCTGATGTGTCACTAGCTACATCAGTAAGTGACTTTGGTTCCTCAAGAACGGTCAGCTCACAGCCCAACTAGAAATCCTGGAATGCTGAAGTGCACTCCCTAATAAAAGCCTAGGACACTGCCTTCAAGTCTGGTGGCAGAACAGCTTTCAGAGCAGCCAGGAGAACCTTCATCTTGGGCATCAAGAAGGCTCAAACCGCCTATGCACAAAAACTTCAGGAATACCTCCCCGATAAACGATCCTTGGCATATGTAGTTGAGCATCAAGGGCCTTACTGACTATATAAGGAACACAGCATTGACTGCACCAGTGATGCCTCCCTCCCTGACACATAAATAAACTTTTAGACGTGCTTTGAGGCATGCAACGCAGCGCTGGCCACAAAAGCTAACTTCCTCCCAAGTGAGCAGCCACCGTCTGTAACAGCAGCAGACGTGGGAAGGGTTCTGCAGAGAGTCAACCCCTGTAAAGTGGCCAGGCCAGGCAACATCCCAGGCTGATTACTCAGGGAGTGCACACACCGGCTCACTCACATCCTCAGCGTTCCACTCATCCAGGCTACTGTCTCCACGTGCTTCAAATCAGCCACCAACATCCCTGTACCAAAGAACCCTACACCTTCAGAACAAATGGCCATCTCCCTGTGGCACTGACATCAATCATCATGAAATGCTTTGAATGGCTGCTAATGGCGCATACCAACTCTAGTCCTGCCACATTGGGCACTCGTCACATGCTTCTCAACACAACATAGCAATGCCATGGATAGCATCTGTCATGCATTTGGTCCTGGCACACCTAGAAAACAAGGACACAAGTCAGAATGTGTTTCAGGATTTAAATTGGTATTGAACACTATTGTCTCACAGACCTTGGTGAACAAGCTCCTACTCATCGGTCTAAATACACCACTGTGCAGCTGGGTGTTGTACTTCCTAACTACCAGCTCTTGGACAGTCAGGATGTACAACTGCCCTTCCCTTCCCATCATCCTCAACATGAGTGCCTCCTAGGGTTGCTTGCTGACCCCTTTGCTGTACGGTCTGCCTGCACATGACTACATGGCCAAAATACCCAAGTAATCACTTTGTCAAGTTTGCCGTTGTCCCAGCAGTGGTGGGGCTCATCACCAACTACGATGAGATAACCTACAGAGAGGAGGTGGAAGAGTTTGAGGCCTGGTGCTGATGCACCATCAATAACTCACTCTGAGACGTAAGAAGCGAGGTATCGGCTTTTATTGACTGGAAGAATGAACAACACTACATCCTGGAGAATGAGGCCGGGCATCAGGCCTCAATCGCCTTTATACAGGGGTCTGTGGGAGGAGCCACAGGAGCAGTCAGCAGGGGTCTGTGGGAGGAGCCACAGGAGCAGTCAGCAGGGGGTCTGTGGGAGGAGCCACAGGAGCTGTCAGCAGGGGTCTGTGGGAGGAGCCACAGGAGCAGTCAGCAGGGAGTCTGTGGGAGGAGCCACAGGAGCAGTCCAGACAGGTATATGTAGTTCACCACAGGTGCCAAGCAAATAACCTCTTCCTCAATATCAACAAGACAAAGGAGAAGGTTATCAACTTCACTCACACCATTCACAATCCTCTTTTCATCAGCAACACAGCAGTGGAAATGGCAGTTTCAAAACCTGGGAGTGCATATATCGTTCACCCTCTAATGGTCCCAGAACTCAATCACCCTACTTCAACCAGAAAAGTTCACCACTGCCTCTGCTTTCTGAAGATTCTGAAGAGAGCTGGAGTACACACATTATACTCGTGTTATTTTACAGACTGTAATTTCCCTTTAAGGGGTTAATATTTGAATTGACTAAACAAACTGGTGCTTTTGTGATTTCTTGGGGTATTTGGCGAATTTGACTCCTGAGAGTAGCCATATGGCTAGGGTGGTCACTACTATGGACGAACGCTACCTCGGGACCTGATAGTGGAACATAGAAACATGGAAAACCTACAGCACAATACAGGCCCTTCAGCCCACAAAGTTGTGTCGAACATCTCCCTACCTTAGAAATTACTAGGCTTACCCATCTAGCCCTCTATTTTTCTAAGCTCCATGTACCTATCCAAAAGTCTCTTAAAAGACCCTATCGTATCCACCTTCACCACTGTTGCTGGCAGCCCGTTCCACACACTCACCACTCGCTGAGTAAAAACCTTACCCCTGACATCTCCTCTGTACCTACTCCCCAGCACCTTAAACCTGTGTTCTCTTGTGGCAACCATTTCAGCCCTGGGAAAAAGCACCGTCTGCCTGCATTTGACCAGTCTCCCGCTCTCCTTACTGCCATCGGGCAGGAAGTGCATGAGTCTGGAGTCCCAATCCGCTGGATTTGGGAGCAGTTAAAAGTTAGAATCGCAGCTCCCCCCTCCCACACACATAGGCAACGACCCCACACCGCCACACCCTCCACCAGCAAAAAAGCATCAGCACCCCCACTGAGCACTCAAGCGTGTGGCAAAGCATCAATAAAGACACAGATCTGCGGTATCCCAACTACTCCTCGTTCACCCGGTAATTCGACATACCACGGGCTCTCTCTCTCCCTAATAAGGGAGAAAGCGGTGTCCCTATTTTACAGCGAGAGGGGAGACATAACAAAACAAAACAACTGTTGCGTCACTTTTTCCAAGCTCTGCGGCCAGAGAGTCAGCTCTGGAAAGGCTCAGATCTCTGGACACACAGCCCACTGCTCCCGATGTTCTCCCGCAACGCCTCAGTCAGGGGCACCGGCCTAGAATCAGCACATCTGCAGAGCCACGAAAATCCAGCACCTTGAAGGCGCACTAGTCTTCCAGGCCATGTCCTTGGGATATCAAAAAGCAGCCAGTCATGAGGCCCTGAGAGCGGGTCCCATTCCCACAAAGAACTGAAGTCACAGTGTAACTCCAGGTCAGGGTCTTCAAAAGAACCTTGAAAAGGAAAAAAAAGAAATATCAAAGATAGAAATAGACCTGTTTCCAAAGACACAAGCAAAGGAGTCGCCGTTTAGCATTATCTTGACTTTGCTCTGACCCTCCGGGGCAAAAACAATAAATATAAATATGTAAGATCACTTATATCACTGTTCCCCAACTTTTTAAGCCCAATGCCACCTAAAGCACTTTCATACTTGCCAACACTCCTCTTAGGCACAATATACTTTCTGGCACCCCCCCCCCCCCCCCCCCCACCACAGTGTAAAAATGTGAGAAAAATTATTCTGCTTTGAATTTTTATTTGTCTTTAAACCTAGATTAAACAGTACCCTTGTGCAATACAGCAGGTTCTATCAATGTGATCTTTGTGTTCGATGTTTTTTAGCAAGAGTTGAAATATCTGGTTCAAGTTGTGACAGCAAACATCTTAAGTCCGCACATGTAACCGTGTCCAAGCAGTTTCTGTTTTTTTGTGGGTAGGTGGTTCACTGCACTGAAGCCTCGTTCAACAAGGTAGGAGGATGGACATGCAATGCAGGGGAGTTTGTCTTTTCTCCAAAGATCAGGAAAGTTTGTATGACAGTGTAGCCACGTGCCACAAAATCCATCATTTTTGAGAAACATTTTTTGCTTCTTCATCATTCTGAATTTTGGTCATTTCTTCTTGAAAATTCTCTTCCTGTTTTTATAGAACTAGGGAACATAGCCTCAAGATTCAGGGGAATAGATTCAGGATGGAGATGAAGAGGAACTGCTTTTCCCAGAGGGTGGTGAATCTGTGGAATCCTCTGCCCAATGAAGCAGTGGAGGCTACCTCAGTAAATATATTTAAGACAAGTTTGGATAGATTTTTGCTCAGTAGGGGAATTAAGGGTTATATGATAAAGACAGGTAGATGGAGATGAGTCCATAGCCAGATCAGCCATGATCTTATTGAATGGTGGGGCAGGATCGATGAGCCAGATGGCCGACTCCTGCTCCTATTTCTTATGTTCTTATGTTCCACCTTGCAAAGAAATCGGTTAATTACCCATTCCCAAATTTCCAGATTGTTTAAATCCTTGAATCGATTCTGAAAATCTTCCTTCAGTTACAGCAGGTCCAAGTAGTACTCTTGCAAATCACCCTTTATGAAAGAAAGTGCCATACCTCCCAGGCAGAGGAACTGTGAGAGCATTCTTCTCCCAGTGTTTTGCTTATATATTTCCAATTTTCTGATAAAAGTGGACACTCCACATTTTGTCTGGATTAAATTGAAATTCTCATCCTGCAGTTTCATATTCGGAACGTTCATTTTGTCGTACAGATTGGCTAGGTATGCCACATCTCCACGTAGAAGTTCAATCTTGTTTCCCAAGCTCTTGCCAACTTTGAGCAAAAATTCAACCACAGTGTCAAAAAGATCAAAGAAACATTTTAAGCAGCAGCCTTTTGACAGCCAACACACTTCAGAGTGAAGAAGCAAGCGTTCAAGCTCTTCATCATTATCTTGGCATAACTGGCAAAATATTCTGCCATTTAATGGATGAGCTATAATTTTGTTGATAGCAGATATTACAAGAGTCATGCTTGAAAAAAGTCCCTGGTTGAGATTTTTGGCTGTGAGGTGCTGACGATGAATTACACAATGGATTGCAAAATTTGGAACTTCTTTTTTCATAAATGCCACTAAACCAGCATGGTGACCTGTTATAAATGGTGCTCCATCTGTTGCACAAGAAATCATTTTTCCTGATCAGAATACTTTCATCCTCAATACACATTTTGAGCTCATCATAGATTGATTCTCCATTGTTACTTGTTTTAAGTTTTTACACAAGAGAACCTCTTCATAAACTTTTCCATTATTATTATGCTCTTTATCTTATTGTGTTTTTTGTGCTGCATCAGATCCAGAATAACAATTATTTCATTCTTCTTTACAGTTGTATACTGGAAATTATATTAAACAATCTTGAATCTTGATCCTCCATTTTATTTGTTTATCTGTATACTTCTAATCCATCTATTTTATCTCTTTCCTTCTGTCCTTCCTTATATCTGATCTGGCTCTAATTCAATTCCTACTCTAATAGTTTTGCTGTTTCTACCTTAAAGAGATATATTGTAGCACAGAGGATGACAGCTCCAGCAGATGCTGGGCTGTTATGGTAATATTACTCATGATCATCACGAAGAATATTATCAAAACAGCCCAGCATCTGCTGAAACTGTCATCCTCTGTGCTACTTGTTGGCTAGATTTAATTTTCTTTACTCGTAAAATGCACTGAAAGCACAAGCTGATAAAAACAGTGAGGTCAATAAAGCATCTGGGACTTTGGTGAACAAGGTTGGGGCATGGGTGGTGGAATGATGGGAGAGAATACAATCAAGAGATTCATCAAATGTTCCTCATGTGTTAACCCTTTCTTTCCCAGGATCATTCTTGTAAGCCTTCTCTGTACTCTCTCCAAAACCAGCACATTCTTTCTGTGAGCTCTTGCATTCTCCAGTTCAATTAATCACTCAGAATTTTTATAATAATGAACGAGCAACAGACCCAAATTGCTGGAGGAACTCAGCAGGCCAGGCATTATCTATGGGGAAAAATTTTTTAACATAGATACTGCCTGGCCAGTTGAGCTTCTCTGGCATTTTGTGTGTGTTCTCAAATTTCCAGCATCTGCAGATGTTCTCTTGTTTGTAATAAGGAATGAACCACTTTCATTTCTATGGAGCCTATCTCAATCTTGTGACATTCTATTGCAATTTACAGTCAATTAAGTGTTTCTGATGTGAGTGAAATTGGCAGTTTGTTAAATAAATTAGTTTTTGACTTTTAACAATTGCAGGGTGGAGATATGTCTCCACCAAAGGGGGTGTAAGGCACACCTTCCCTCCGCTAGCCTGCAGATCACCCTTGGGCAAAGTGTAGCATCTGCTTAGCTCCCCAGTCAGGATCACGTGGAGCCACGGGAGTAAGTGGTAGATGGTCATATGAGCAGCTGGTGCACATCACAAATCCTGGTTATGTGACCACTGATGCCAGGTAGACAATCTCTGAAGAGTTGTCTGATAATAGCTGGGGTCACCCGTCTTCTAAAGACACTGCCCAGAAGAAGGTAATGGAAAACCACTTCCGTAGAAGAATTTGCCGAGAGCAATCATGGTCATGAAACCATGTTTACCCACATCACATGACACAGCAGATAATGATGATGATGATTAACAATTGTTACACACAGCTATTCAAACAATGGCTAATTCTTCTCATAGTAACATTACTTTTTTTCCCAAACACAAAAACTTTCCTAATAATGCACCCATCTCTGATTACAATCACATGAGAACTTAAGAAATAGATGTAACAGCAAAGCATTCAACCTCTTCATTACAGACATGGCTAAATTTAATTTCAATAATGTATTCCAGTACGAAGCACATATGCCTTGTTAATATTAATCTATCAGTTTTCATCTTGAATACTCTCACTAACTGAGCCTCCAGAGTTGCGTTAGGTAGGGATTTATTTTTCATCTCCATTTTGAATGATGACCCCTTTATTTTGAGATTTTGATACTTGGTTCTAGACATCCCGACCAGGGGAAACACTATCCTTTCATCTAGTTGTACAGGTTAACACTGCTTAACACTCATCCTTTTGATATAATAAACTCTGACACACCATGATTATATCTTGTCAAATGTCCTGTACTTTTATCACTCAAAAATTCGGTTTATTTATGGAATTCTATAGAAATGTTGAGGGCACCATAATTGAACTAAACAAATTTTGGCAATTCTCTGAACTCATATCGGTAGATTGGTAGTTAGCACAAGGCTTTACAGCATAGGTGACCCAGGTTCAATTCCTCCCACCACCTGTAAAGAGCTTGTTACGTTCTCCCCATGATTGCATGGGTTTTCTCCGGATGCTCCAGTTTCCTCCCACGGCCCAAAGATGTAATGGTTGGTTGGCTAATTGGTCATTGTAAATCGTCCCATGATCAATAAGTTGAGGGATTGCTGGGTGGTGTGGGTCAAAGGTCAGAAAGGCCTATTCCACACTGCATCTCAATAAAATAAGAAATAGCTGTAGGGTTGGGGCATTGATTCAGAAGTGTGAGACGGAACCTCATCACAATTGCTGGAGAATTAAATTCGACTGATTAAGTAACCGTGGGATCAAAAGCTGGTCCAACACCTGTAAAAGTTTTGATTTGCCTTTAAAAATTATTTAATTCACTTAATTACTTCAGGAAAAGAGATGTACTTCAACCTATCTATGACTAAATGCAACCAAAGAGGTTGACTAGTTACTGCTTTCTCAGTTCAATTAAAAATAAACCAGATGTGCCAGTTTGGCTGGAAACCTCTGTGTCCAATGAAATCGTAACAAAAATGCTGAAATATTGAACTGGTGGGACAACTCAAGAAGACATTCATAATTAACATCCAGAGTTTAGAGGAGAATCAAAGGGCAACTCAACAAGTTAGCAACCTTTACCAGGGCTGAGGTGTTAGAGAATTAAAATTTAATACGCACTAAACCTGCACTATGATATAGTGTATTGTTGATTTTTACTTCAGAGAATTATGCAAACTTGGCAAACATAGATCATCTCACCTGGCTTCACCTATCAGCTTCTGGCTTGTACTCCTGCACCCAGTCCCCTGAACGCCGTCTTCTTATTCTGGCTTCTTTCTCCTTCCTTTCCAGTTCTGATGAAGGATCTTGGCCCGAAACTTTGACTGTCTACTTCTTTCTGTAGATGATGTCAAAGCTGCTGAAGTTCTTCCAGGATATCATGTGCTGGATTTCCAGCGTCTGTAGGATCTCAGCCAGACGTCTGAGAAATCACGTGGTCAAGAGCATCCTAACGAGGTGCGTCATTACATGGTACAGAAACTGCACTGTGGTGGACAGGAAGTCCAATTGCCCAAAACTGCCCAACACATCAACGGCACCAGCCTACCACCCATCGAGGTTGGATATACAGAAAGATGCCAGAAAGGGGGCAGTAACATGAAGAACCCAACCCACCCTGCTCATGGACACTTTCCCCCACTTATACCTGCCTCAACCACTTCCTCTTGCATCTCATTCCAAATACTGACTATTCTATGGTTGTGAAAATTGACCCTCAAGTTTCTATAAAATCTCTCCCCTCTCACCTTAACCCTATGCCCTTTAGTTCTTCATTCCCCAACCACTGGGAAAGGACCATTTTCATTGACCCTATATATGCCTCTCATGATTTTATAAGCCTCTGTAAGGTCACTTCCCTATTCTTCTACGTTCCAATGAAAATTATCCTAACATGCACACTCTCCATAACTCAGTTTGGCACTGTCAGGGATAGTCGTGGAGACAGATACATTAGGGACACTTAGTTCAATAGTTCCATTTAATATTAGAGAATGTATACAATATACAACCTGAAATTCTTACTCTCTGCAGACATCCTCAAATCAGAAGAAAAACCCCAAAGAATGAATGATAGAAAGATGAAAGCCCCCCACCCCTCCCATGCACAAGCAGCAGCATCAAAACTACCCCTCCCCCCACTTACTCTTACAAAAAGCGTCAGCATTCCCACCACAAGCCCCCAAAGAGAGACCACGGTCTACAGTCCATCAGAAACCAACTGGTCAACATTCTTGTCATCCCCCAGGCGCTCTCTCTCTCTCTCTCTCTCTCTCTCTCACTAACAAGGGTCATTGCTTTTTATTTTGACTTCCCTAACTTGGATCGGCAACAAAGAGAGAGAGAGAGAGAGACAAGAGAGACAGAGACAGTGACAGAGAAGACAGAGCATGAGAGAGAGAGAGAGAGAGAGAGAGAGAGAGAAGGAGATGAGAGAGTGCAAGAGAGAGAGATGAGAAAGCAGGAGACAGCGAGATAAGAGAGAGTGGGAGACAGAGAGAGAGAGAGAGAGAGAGAGAGAGACGAGAGCGTGCGAGAGAGAGAAAGAGAGGAGAGCACACGAGAGAGAGAGACGAGAGCACGCGAGAGAGAGAGACGAGAGCTCGTGAGAGAGATGAGAGCACACGAGAGAGAGAGATGAGAGCACACGAGAGAGAGACGAGAGCTCGTGAGAAAGATGAGAGCACACGAGAGAGAGAGATGAGAGCACACGAGAGAGAGAGACGAGAGCACGCGAGAGAGAGAGACGAGAGCTCGTGAGAGAGATGAGAGCACATGAGAGAGAGAGAGAAGAGCACACGAGAAGGTGGGGTCAGTTGTGCTGTGAGGATTACATTCCTGGACTTCTCTAGTGCCTTTAACACCATCCAGCCCAAGATCTTAAGGCACAAACTAACGGAGATGGGAGTAGACTCTCACATGGTGGATTGGATAGTGGACTACTTGACAGATAGACCTCAGTATGTGCAGTTGGGAGACTGTAGGTCTGACATGGTGGTCAGCAGCACAGGAGCGCCGCAGGGAACCGTACTCTCTCCGGTCCTGTTCACCCTGTACACATCAGACTTCCAATATAACTCGGAGTCCTGCCATGTGCAGAAGTTCGCTGATGACACGGCCATAGTGGGGTGTGTCAGGAATGGACAGGAGGAGGAGTATAGGAAACTGATACAGGACTTTGTGATATGGTGCAACTCAAACTACCTGCGTCTCAATATCACCAAGACCAAGGAGATGGTGGTGGACTTTAGGAGATCTAGGCCTCATATGGAGCCAGTGATCATTAATGGAGAATGTGTGGAGCAGGTTAAGACCTACAAGTATCTGGGAGTACAGTTAGACGAGAAGCTAGACTGGACTGCCAACACAGATGCCTTGTGCAGGAAGGCACAGAGTCGACTGTACTTCCTTAGAAGGTTGGCATCATTCAATGTCTGTAGTGAGATGCTGAAGATGTTCTATAGGTCAGTTGTGGAGAGCGCCCTCTTCTTTGTGGTGGCGTGTTGGGGAGGAAGCATTAAGAAGAGGGACGCCTCACGTCTTAATAAGCTGGTAAGGAAGGCAGGCTCTGTCGTGGGCAAAGTACTGGAGAGTTTAACATCAGTAGCTGAGCGAAGGGCGCTGAGTAGGCTACGGTCAATTATGGATAACTCTGAACATCCTCTACATAGCACCATCCAGAGACAGAGAAGCAGTTTCAGCGACAGGTTACTATCGATGCAATGCTCCTCAGACAGGATGAAGAGGTCAATACTCCCCAATGCCATTAGGCTTTACAATTCTACCGCCAGGACTTAAGAACTTTTTAAAAAGCTATTATTAATGCTTTTTGAGATAGTGATTTAGATGCATATCATATTTTTTACTGAGTTAAGTATTGTATGTAATTAGTTTTGCTACAACAAGTGTATGGGACATTGGAAAAAAGTTGAATTTCCCCATGGGGATGAATAAAGTATCTATCTATCTATCTATCTATCTAAGGTGAGAGAGAGAGAGACAAGAGCACATGAGAGAGAGAGAGAGACAGGAGCACGAGAGAGAGAGAGAGAGAGAGAGAGAGAGAGAGAGAGAGCAAGAGCACATGAGAGAGAGAGAGACGAGAGCACATGAGAGAGAGAGACGAGAGCACATGAGAGAGAGATGAGAGCACATGAGAGAGAGAGAGAGGGAGAAGAGCACGTGAGAGAGAGAGAGATGAGAGCACATGAGAGAGAGAGAGGAGCACGCAAGATAAAGAGCATGTGAGAGAGAGAGATGAGAGCACGCAAGAGAGAGAGAGACAAGAGCACGTGAGAGAGAGAGACAGGAGCACATGAGAGAGAGAGAGAGAGAGAGAGAGAGAGAGAGAGAGAGAGAGAAGAGCACATGAGAGAGAGAGAGAGGGAGAAGAGCACGTGAGAGAGAGAGAGAAGAGCACGCAAGATAGAGAAGAGCATGTGAGAGAGAGAGATGAGAGCACGTGAGAGAGAGAGAAGAGCACATGAGAGAGAGAGAGAGAGAGAAGAGCACATGAGAGAGAGAGACAAGAGAGAGAGACAAGAGCACGTGAGAGAGAGAGAAGAGCACATGAGAGAGAGAGAGAGAGAGAGAGAAGAGCACATGAGAGAGAGAGAGACGGGAGCACGAGAGAGAGACGAGAGAGAGAGAGAGAGAGAGAGAGAGAGAGAGAGACTGATAGAGCGAGAGAGTGTGAGAGAGGCAAAGAGAGAAAGAGAGAGACAGAGGGAGATGAGAGAGTGGGAGACAGAGAGATGAGAGCGCGCGAGAGAGAGACTAGAGTGTGCAAGAGAGAGAGAGAGAGACAGAGAGGAGAGAGCAAGAGATAGAGATGAGAGCAAGTCAGACAGAGGGTCAGACAGACAGATGAGAGAGTGAGAGACAGAGACAAGAGACAGACAGACAGACGAGAGAGCGAGAGACAGAGACAAGAGACAGACAGACAGGCAGGAGAGCGTGAGACAGACGAGAGAGCAGGAGAGTGTGAGACCGGCGAGAGAGCGGGAGACAGGCGAGAGAGCGAGAGATGGAGTTGAGAGTGAGAGGCAAACAGACAGAGACGAGAGACAGAGAGACAGATGAGAGCGAGAGACAGAGATGAGAGACAGGCAGGGATAGAGAGACAGACAGAGACAGTGAAAGACAGACATGAGAGAATGAGAGACAGACATGAGAGAGAGAAAGACAGACAGGCAGACGAGTGAGCAAGAGAGAGATGAGAGACAGACAGACGAGAGGGAGAGAGAAAGAGTCAGACCAGAGAGACAGGCAGATGACAGCGCGAGACAGAGACAAACAAGAGGGCGAGAGAGAGGCAAGTGACAGAGAGACAGGCAAGAGAGCTAGGGAGTGAGAGACAAAGACAGAGAGGCAAATGAGAGAGCGAGACAGAGATACAGAGACACAGAGACAGACAGAGAGACAGACGAGAGAGTGAGAGACAGAGAGAGAGATTACTAAATGCAGAACCCCCCAAAAGCCACTCTCACGGTCTTCAATGTTCTGGCTCCCGCTGCGCTTCAGTTCACGACACCAGTGAGAATTAGTGTCCACAGGCCACACAGGCCCCAAAGTCGCCCAACTTCAAGCTGGTGCTGGACATATCGAAATGCAAGCTCCTAGAACGGGAACATGCTGCTGTGCAGAACCACAGTTTTGAGTGCCGCTGTGGACTGAAGGTCACAATAGAACCCCAAACACCCTGAAAATGGAAACAGAGACATTAGTTAGCCATGTGGATGATAGGAAAATGGAGGGCTATGTAGGAGGGAAGGGCTAGAATGACCTTCGAGTAGGTTAAAAGTTTGGCACAACATTGTGGGCTGAAAGGCCTGCACTGTGCTGTAATGTTCTATGATCTAACTCAGTCTCTCAAGACCTGGCCACATGCTCGTAAATCTCCTCTGTACCCTTTCCACCCTAATGGCATCTTTCCAATTGCAGTGTGACCAATACTGAGCATAATATTCCAAATGCGGCCTCACACAGCTAACACCGCGGAACGTCATTCATTTTAAAATGGCATTAATGATCTTATTTACTGTTCAAGACAATAGTGTTATAAAAATCGAATACAGAATTTGGCAGGAACGTCACAATGGCAAAGCAGTTATTAGCATAGTCATCATCGTTGACGGTAGAAACAGCAATTAAAATTATGAAAACTTGTAATTTATGATTCTCCATCGCCACACAGATGGCAATTCAAATGCTGTTCACTAACGTTTGCAGAAAATGCTTGGTCTGCAACAGGAAGTGGTTAGAACAGAAATGTGGCCCCAACCATTCCAAGCTGCAGAAGAGCAGAGATGACAGGCAAATCATCTGGCTTTCAAACAAGGATGTGCTAGATGAACCTTTCACAACCCCCGGCATGACAAGTTGCAGCAAATTAAAAGTGGGGCCAATTAGGATTGCCCCTGAAAGAAGGTATTGAGATACTCAATTGATCTATCCCTGTTGTGGCTGATGTAGGCAGCATGTCAGCTCCACGTTGCCTATTCACTTGAACAATTCGTATTTGCAGCAAGAACTAATGCTCGGTTTGAGGTATGCACAGCTCCACAGAGTGGTGACAACCTTTAGCTTAAAGCCAGCCTGTCATCTTCAGAAGCTGTCCAGACCTTTGGACCTGCTTTATCATTCATCAAGGCTGGTCATCCATTTAATTGTATTCTCCCCATAACCCTTGACCCTTGATGGCCAGAAATCTATGGATCTCTGCTGGAAATGATTGAACCTCCACAACCCTCTGGGATAGAGAATTGCAAAGATCTCGAGTGAAGAGATTTCTCCTCATCACAGTCATAGAACATAGAACAATACAGTGCAGCCCCTTCAGCCCACAAACTTCGGGCTGACCTTTTAACTTGTACCATGATCAATCTAACCCTTCCCTTCTACAAAGCCCATAGCCCTCTACTTTTCTTTCATCCATATGTCGCTTAAGTATCTGTAGTGTAACAGCTCTCATCCAGTGGTAAGGTATCCAAGTTGTATTTCATTTTATGTCTATTGATACAGCAACTAACTCCACCCCTGGGAGTGCGTCCAGGAGTTCATTGATTTCTGTGTTTTAAAGAAAACTACCTCTGACATTTCCCCTAAACTTTCTTCCACCTCCACTCAATGTAAGCGTAGAGAGAATGCAGATCCACACTGGAGTCCATCCCTTATAGTGTTCTGTCAGCGGATTTCATAGTGCCTACAACATTATTAGACCTCGCATTCTGTAAATTAGACCCCACAAAAATCACACAAAAGAAATAATGGCAAGATGATTTATTTCTGCTTGGATATTAACTGAGAAATAAATATTAGTTAAGAAAAAAAGGGATAACTTATTTTGTTTTCTTTGAAATAATAACAGCAACAAACATGCACGTTTCAACACCTCAGCTTAAAAGGACAGATATTTTGTGCTTTGAAGCGGGACTTGAACCCTCATCTCTCTGAGTGAAACTGAACTTTTCTGTTCATCCAGTGGTAAATCTTGTTTCATCCATTTTGTCTCTATTCTCTAACTAAACCCCCAGCTGTATATTCCATACAGGGAGGTAGTTATACCCAAGGTGTAGGACACAGGTAACTGAATGATCATCAGGAGGAGGAAAGGGGGATGGGTAGCCAGTGCAGAGTACCCCTGACCGTCCCCCTCAACAACAGTTACACTACCTTGGATACTGTTGAGGGGGATGACCTAGTAGAGGAAAGTCACAGCTGCCAGGTCTCTGGCTCAGAAGGGAAAGGGGCGGGGAGAAAAGACGTGAGCTGTAGTGACAGGGGCTTCACTGGTTAGGGGACCAGACAGGAGATTCTGCGGATGAGAACAAGATTGCCAGATGGTATGTTGCCTCGCAGGTGTCAGGATCAGGGATGCCTCGAATCGAGTCCACTGTACTCTTAAGTGGGAGGGTGAGCAGCCAAAGGTTGTGGTCCATGTCGGTACCATTGACTTGGATAGAAAGGGTGATGAGATCCTGCAAAGTAAGTTCCGGGATTTAGGTGCTAAGTTAAAGGACAGATCCTCCATGATTGTGACCTCAGGATTGCTGCCCGAGCCACATGATAGCAAGGCCAGAAATAGGAAGATCATACAGTTTAACACATGGCTATGGAGTTGGTGCAGGAGGGAGGGCTTCAGATTCTTGGATCATTAGACTCACTTCCAGGGAAGGCAGGACCTGTACAGAAGCAACAGTTTTCACCTGAACTGAACGGGAGGAGGACTAATATCTTTGTGGGAAAGTTTGTCAGTGCTGCACAAGGTGGGCTAAACTAGATCTGCGGGGCAATGGGAACCAAAGTGGCAGAGCAGATAGTGGAGTGGTTGTGGAGAAAGACATACAAAGTCAGGAATCGAAAGGCTGAGCAAGGAGGAATTAATGGTCTGAGTTGAGTATAATTCAATGCAAGGAGTATTGTAGGAAAGGTGGAAGAGCTCAGGGCATGGATCAACACATGGATTTATGATATTGTAGCCATCAGTGAGACTTGGTTGCAGGAGTGGCAGCTCAATGATCTGTTGTTCCATTGCTTTAGAAATGACAGAGTGGGAGAGATTGAAGGGGAAGTGTGTCATTACCAACGTCACAGCAGTTCTCAGACAGGACAGTCTGGAGATTATGTCTACTGAGGCTGTATGGGTGGATCTGAGGAATAAGAAATGGATGAGCATATTAATGGATTATATTATAGACCACCCAACAGTCCATGAAATTTTGTAAAGAAAGCACAAACTGTTGAAAGAAACACAAGGTCGTGATAGTAGGTGATTTTAACTTTTCACATACTGACTGGGACTCCCATATTGTAAAAGAGCTAGATGAGATACAGATTGTCAAATGTGTTGAGGAAAGTTTCCTCAATCAGTACATGGAGGTCCCAACTAGGGAGAGTGTGATACTAGATCTAGTATAAGACAGAACGGGTGACAGAAGTTTGTGTAAGGGAACACTTTGCATCTAGTGATCATATTGCCATTAGCCACAAGATAATTACGGAGAAGAATAGGACTGGTCCTTGGGTTGAGATTCTAAATTGGAGAAAGGCCAATTTTGATGGCATCAGAAAGGATTCAGCAAGTGTGGATTGAGACAACTTTTTCTGGCTAAGATGAGTGGGAGGAATTCAAAAGTAAAATGTTATGAGTACAGAATCTGTACATTCCTGTCAGAATAAAAGGCAAGGATAACAGGTTTAGGGAACCTTGGTTTGAGAGATATTGAGGCCCTGGTTAAGAAAAAGGAACTGCATAACAGGCTTAGGCAGGAAGGATAAAATGGGTTACTTGAGAGGCATAAGAAATGCAAGAGGACACGAAAAGGAAATCAGGAGAACTAAAAGAAGGCATGAGATTACTCTAGCAGTCAAGGGGAAGGGGAATCCCAAGGGCTTCTACAGATAAATTATGGTGGCATCCGTTAGTCTCGTGAGACCATGGATCTGCACCTGGAATGGTTTCCAGGGCGCAGGCCTGGTCAAGGTTCTATGGAAGACCTTCAGTTGCCCATGCAGCAAGTCTCCCCTCTCCACGACATCGATGTTGTCCAAGGGAAGGGCAAGGGCCGATACAACTCGGCACCAGTAATGTCGCAGGAGTTGCCAGAACGAGGTTGAAGGCAACGTCGGACTGCCTTAGGGACTCCAGCTCCGGATTTGTCCTCAGGGTTTACTCCCGAAGCCTTTCCCATGAGTGGGTATAGCTGCAAGGCAGCGGAGGTTTGAAATCAGAGTTTTCCCTCTCTTAGATGGACTGCCTTCCCAGGCTGAGAACGCCATCTACCCGAACAGATAAATTAAGAGCGAAAGAATAGCAAAGGAGAAAATTGGTCTTCTGGGAGATCAGAGTGGTCATCTATGCAAGGAGCCAAAAGACATGAGGGAGATCTTAAATAGATTTTTTGCATCTGTATTTACTCAGGAGAGGGATACAAAGAAGTGAGGGAAAGCAGCAGTGGGATCACAGACCATATACAGATTACAGAGGAAGGACTGTTTGCAATCTTGAGGCAAATTTGAGTGGATAAATCCCCAGGGCCTAAGAAGGTGTTTGCTTGGATCCTCTGGGAGGCTAGATCAAAAAAGTAAACATCTTTAGCCATGGGAAAGGTGCTGGAGGATCGGGGGATAACTAACGTTGTTCCATTGGAGCACTCTGAGAATAAGTCAGGAAATTATAGGCCAGTGAGTCTGAAATCAATAGTGGGCAAGTTATTGGAAGGTATTCTAAGGCACCGGATATACAAGTGTTTGGATAGACAAGGACTGGTTAGGAATAGTCAACACGGCTTTGTGCATGGTACATTGTGTCTAACCAATCTTATAGAGTTTTTTGAGGAAGTTACCAGTACAGTGGATGAAGACAAGGCAGTGGATGTTGTCTACATGGACTTTAGTAAGGTATTTGACAAGATTCCACATGGGAGGTTAGTCAAGAAGTTTTAGTTGCTTGGCGTTTGAGATTAGGTAGTAAACTGGATTAGATATTGCTTCACAGGAGAAGCCAGAGAGTGGTTATATGCCTCTGTTACCGGAGGCCTGTGCCTACTGGGGTGCCGCAGGGATCTGTGCTGAGTCCATTTTTGTTTATCATCAATATCAATGATCTGGATAATAATGTGATACACTGGATCAGCAATTTGACACCAAGACTGGGGGTGTAGTGGTCAGCAAGGAAGACTAGCAAAGCTTGCAGCAGGTCTGGACCAGTTGGAAAAATGGGCTGAAAAATGGCAGATGGAATTTAATGCAGGACAAGTGTGCAGACAAGGAGGACAAGCCAGGGTAGGACTTACACAGTGAGAGTTCGGGCACTGAGGAGTGAGGTAGAACAAAGGGATCTGGGAATATAGATCCATAAGTGGTTTCACAAGTAGACAGGGTCTTAAAGAAAGCTTTTGGCACATTGGCCTTCCTAAACCAAAGTACTGGGTACAGGAGTTGGGATGTTATGTTGAAGTTGTATAAGACATTGGTGAGTCTAAATTTGGAGTTTTGTGTGCAATTTTGGTCACCAACCTACAGGACAGTTGTCAATAAGATTGGAAAAGTATAGATAAAATTTACAACAATATTGCCAGGACTTGAAGACCTGTGCTGTAGTGAAAGGTTGAATAGTTTAGGACTTTATTCCCTGCAACGTTGGAGAATGAGGGAGATTTGCTCGGAGAGTGATGAGAGTGTGGAATGAGCTCCCAGTAGAAGTGACGGATGTGGGTTCGATTTCAACATTTTAGGATATATTTGAATAGTTACATGGATAGGAAGGGTATGGAGGGCTATGGTCTGTGAGCAGGTCGTTGGAACTAGACAAATTAATAGTTCTGCGTGGACTAGATGGGCCGAAGGGCCTACTTCAGTGCTGAGGTTGAGGGGCAAATAAATTAGCCATGATAGACTGGCAGAGCAGACTCAATGGGCCAAATGGCCTAATTTTGCTTCTAGGAGGCAAAAATCATCTTTCTTAGAATAGTGAGAGACCGCTTAATATTGGTTGGCAAGCTGGAGGATGCTGTAAATAGCTCCTGCTCAACCCAAGAAGAAAGGTGAAGCATAGAAGTATCCTGCTATCTTCAAAGTAACAAATAATATGTTGAAGGTCGAGCAGTATCCGTGGGGGGGTAGGAATTGTTGGAGTTTTGGGTTGAAACCCTGTATCAGCAGTCTCTCGTGTCTCTATTATTCACTTCCAATGCCTGGGCAGGGTGGTGTCGAAGAGCCATGGGACATTTGTGATTGTCCCATGTTTCCTTTGCCAAATGGACCACTATACAGCTCCTGCAAAGACTGGAATACTGTGGAAAATGATTAAGATTCACAGAAACCAGCCTCCCTTCCATCAAATCTGTCTATACTTCCCTCTACCTTGCTAAAGCAGTTAATATAATTAAAGACTCTACCCACTCTGAACATTATCTCTTCTCCCTCTCCCATCAAGCAGAAGATATAAAATCTTGAAAGCGTATACTACCAGGTTCAAGGACAGCTTCTATACCACTATTACAAGACTATTGAACACTCCCATGATATGAAAAGCTGGACTCTTTACCTCACAATCTACTACATTATGGCTGTGCATTTTGTTGTTCTCTAACTGTAACACCTTATTCTGCATTCTGCTATTGTTTTCCTTCGTACTACCGTCATTCACTAATGTGTTGAAATAATTTGAATGGATGGCAAGCAAAACAAATTTTTTCTCGTTTTTCGGTATATGTGACAATAATAAATCAAGTTTCCAGGCATTATGACATTCTCCTGAATTCCTCGTGTAAGCAGTCAGTGTAGGAGACGGAGAGCCATATCAATCATTTCCCACCCCAAGGGTGTTCTAAGAGACAGAACAAACACTTTTCCATCCTGTGAGCTGCACAGAAGAAATTTTAAACACAAGAGGTTCTGCAGATGCTGGAAATCTTGAGCAACACACACACACACACACACACACACACACACACACACACACACACACACACACACACACACACACACACACACACACACACACACACACACACACACACACACACACACACACACACACACACACACACACACACACACACCTGGTGGAACACAGCAAGCCAGGCAGCATCTATGGAGGGGGAAACTGTCAAGGAAAACTGTCAATGTTTCAGTCCAGAACATTCCTCTCCATCGATGCTGTCCGACTTGCCGAGTTCCTCTGGCATTTTGTGTGTGTTGCTGCAGAAGCAGTCTTATAACATTGCAAATATTCCCTCTAATTATTTTAATCGGCTGCATGGACCAGTCATTGCTCTGAGCAGGAATTTTTTTACATGGTCTGAAAGCTGCACGGCATTTTAATAAAACAAATTAAAGAAAACTCCTGCAGCGTGGTAACAGATGCGATGTGTGTGGGAGCATTTCAGTTACTGTAAAGTGTGCTCCGTCACAGCTTAGAGGGAACAGTGAACATTGCCTGTCAAGAACTTACAATTTGTGATGAGGAACACTTTATTTAAAGAAAGTACAATGACTCGATATGGAATAATACAATCTTCGTGACATATGCTTTGTAGATGAGGAAAATAAGCCGAACTGATAGACTGTAAGAATATCCTCTTCTAGCAAATTCTTGGTCATTATAGCAAAAACCGTACATGCTGTATCTCATTTTTCTGAGCCTTCAAGTAAGAAGATTCACTTGACATGTAAAACATTTCTTGAACATTTCTTTCCCAAAGATGTTCTTCATTAATGGAAAGTTCTAACTTTTGTGATACCTGACCAGAGTTAGAAATTAATTGTGATTTCAAACAGAAGACATGAATTCACGTTCTCAAATACTCAATCTAGTAGTTAGAGTTTTCAGTGTCCAATATCACTCCAACAATGCTTTACTTGAGCTCAAAGGACAATTCTCACCAGGGTACATGATGGTCAGAGACTTAATATTAAATTTAACTCCCTCAGGTAACCTTTCTTTTCTCTCTATCCTGTACCTTTTGGTTTGAATTTGTTCCATTTTTTCTTTCCTGTTCACAGCCACCACTTTTCAAAGAATTTGTTGCCTATCACATATATTTTTTTCTGTTCTCTCCATCCTCCTCTCCTCTGAGACTCTGAACACACTTGTCCTGTCAGCTTTATAGTTCTGGTGAGGAGATCTAAAACAGGAGTTCATTTTCCCTCACTGATGCTGCTTGATATCACAGAGTCATAGAGACTGACAGCACAGAGACAAAGTTCAAGGTAAAATTTATTATCAAAGAACATATATTTCACCATATATACTATCATGAGATTCATTTTCTTGCAGGGAATCTCAATAGAACAGAATCACTGAAAAACTACATACAAAGACTGGCAAACAACCCGTATGCAAAAGAAGACAAAATACACCTATCAAAATAAAAGTGGAGAAATAATACTGAGAACACGAGTTGTAGAGTGCTTGAAATTTAATCCATAGGTGATGGAATCCAATCAGAGTTGAGGTGAATGATGGCTGAAGGGTAATAATTGTTCCTGAACCTGGTGATGTGGGACCTCAGCCTCCCGTACCTCCTTCCCAATGGCAGCAGCGAGAAGAGAGCATGGCCTGGATGGTGGTGCCCCTTGATAATGGATGATGCTTTCTTGTGGGATGTATTATTCTCTCTCTCTCTCTCTCTCTCTCTCTCTCTCTCTCTCTCTCTATTGGTCCCATTTCTCAACACTTTTTATTTATTGACATACAGTGCAAAATAGGCCCTTCCAGACCCCTGAGCCATGCTGCCTAGCAACAGCCGATTTAATCTTAGCCTAATCACAGCAAAATTTACAATGACCAATTAACCTAACAACCAGCACATCTTTGGGACTGTGGGAGGAAACTGGAGTACCCGGAGGAAATCCTCATGGTCACAGGGAGAATGTACAAACTCCTTACAAACAGGAGTGGGGATTGAACCAGAACCCCAGGTACTGTAAAGCAGTGTACTAACCACTGTGCTATTGTGCCATGTTTTAATATTGTGCCACTTCTTTAACATAATAGAAATTTTTAATTGAGACTCCAAGCATTGACCTGGAATTTTAACTCACTCCAGAGATGCTTCACAGTCTACAGAATATTTCTGACTTTGTTTAAATTACCAAATGTGCTAAACTTATTTTCATAGCCAAGTTTTAACAGATGATATTGGTGGACTGGAGTGGGGGTGGTCTGGACTGTATTTATACATGCATATTCTGCACCATTGTATTTTTAATGATATTCTATATGGGTTTGTTTACTTGTATGCATCAAGCCACAGCGGGGGGGGGGGAGGGGAGGGCCTCTCCACTCATTACACGATTGTGATCTTGTGTGTGCTTACTGTGTGTGACTGTCGGTAAGGTCTTTACACCTTGATCCTGTAGTGACACTGTCTCGTCTGGCTGTATTCATGAGTATTCGTACATGGTTAAATGACAAATAAGCTTATTGAATTGAATTGAATAACTTGTCATAGTATTATTGACTTGGCAAAGAAATTGACTTAACAACAGAAAATGGAAAGTTGGTGTAATAGGCATTCATCAAACTGGCATTGTCATAGCTCCAAGAACTGGGTTGTAGCCAAACCATTCACAATATTTTGTAAAGATTAGACTAGCTTTATTTTCACGTGCATACTGAGACTTTGAAACATACAGTGAAAGGCGTTGTTCGCATCAATGATCAAAATAGTCCGTGGAAGTGCTGGGGGCAGCCCACAAGTGTCGCCATGCTTCCAGCGGTAATGTAGCTTACTAACGCTAACTGTGGGTGTGAGGAAACTGGAACGCCCGGGGGAAACCCATGCCTTACATACAGCGGCAGAGGTTGAAAACCAGCTGGTGATTGCTGACACTGTAAGCCGTTGTACCAACTCCTGTGCTACAATGCTGCCCTAATATGAAATAATATAAAATGATAATAGATAATTAGATTGAGGGTTTTCTGATGGCACAGAGGAAGCTGCATTTTAACCGCAGTGCAAGCAAGCAGAAGCACAGGTTTTGCAGGCAGCGGTGCATTACCCATGATCATTGGTGCTAAAGGCTGAGGCATGCATGACTCCCAGTCACACAAGCCCTGCTCGCAAAATAGTGTAAAAAAAATTTGGGCAGCATTGAAATCAAGCTGACAGAAAATGTTATTGTGAATATTCCTGGGATTTATTTGTATCCTCTGTAGCTTCACATTCTCGCAGCAAAGGCTGACAGAATTGCATGTCGGCACAACATACAGTGCACGACACATCTACAAAGAAAGCAGCATCCATCATCAAGGACCCCCATCAACCAGGCTATACTCTATGTGGGGTGATTGATAAGTTTGTGGCCTAAGGTAGAAGGAGATGAGTTATTAACTTCAAACTTTCTGCATGATCACTCAAAGAGTTGAACTGCACATGCATGTAACAAGAGCTGTGTAACTCATCTCCTTCTACCTTAGGCCACAAATTTATCAATCACCACTGCTGTGGACCACTTCTGGAGGTCCAAGACGTTGACTTCTACAAAGAAGGGATCCGTATGCTCCACGACCGCTGGACTAATTGTGTAAATGTAGGAGGGGACTATGTTGAAAAATAAATGTGCTAGGTTTTCTAAAATTGACTCCTTTTACCTTAGGCCACAAACTTATAAATCACCCCTCGTATTCTCACTGCTTCCATCAGGAAGGAGATATAGAAACCTTAGGATCCATACCACCTTCAGTCATCAGGCTTTTGAACAACCTTCACTTACCACAACACTGAATCATTAAACAACCTATGGACTCACTGTCAGTATTATTTATTTATTAATATATTTATTTATTTAGAATCAGAATCAGATTTAATATCATTGGCATATGTCATGAAATTTGTTCTTATGCAACACCAGTGCATTGCAATACATAATAAAAACTGAATTGCTGTAAGTATACTGTATATATTAAATTAAACAAGTAGTGAGGTAGTGTTCATGGGTTCAATGTCCATTCAGAAATCTAATGGCAGAGGGAATGAAGCTGTTCCTGAGTCACTGAGTCTATGCCTTCAGGCTTCTGTACCTCCTATCTGATGGTAACAATGGGAAGAGAGCATGTCCAGGGTGATGGGGTCCTCAATGATCAATGCCATATTTTTGAGGCATTGCACCTCGAAGATGTCCAGGATGCTTGGGAGGCTATTGCCTATGATAGAGCTGACCAAGTTTACAACTTCCTGCAACTTATTTCGATCTCATGCAGTGCCTCCTACCTCGGTACCAGATGGTGATGCAACCAGTTAGAATGCTCTTCACAGCACATTTGAAGAAACTTGTGAGTGTCTTTAGTGACAAACCTAATCTCCTCAAAGTCCTAATGAAATATAATCACTGTTGTGCCTTCTTTGTAGCTTCATCGATATCTTGGCCCCAGGATAGATCCTCAGAGATGTTGACACCCGGGAATTTGCAATTCTTCATTCTTTCCCCTTCTGATCCCACTATGCTGAATGGTGTGTATTCCTTTATCTTACCTTTTCTGAAATCCACAGTCAATTCTTTGGTCCTACTGATGACGAGTGCAAGGTTGGTGCTCCGACACAAGTCAACCAGCTGATCTATCTTACTTACGTATGCCTTCTCGTCACCATCTGAAAATCTGCCAATGATAGTTGAGTCATCAACAAATTTATAGATGGCCTAGCTACATAATCACAGGTATGAGAGTAGAGAGTATGAGGGAGTTAAGCATAATCTTTGAGGCAGGCCAGTGTTGATTATCAGCAAGGTGGAACTGTTATTTCCGATCCACACAATTGTGGTCTTTCCGTATGGAAGTCAAGGATCCATTTTCGGGGGAGGTACAGAGGCGCAGGTTTCTGAGCTTTTTGATCAGACCTGTAGAAATTATTGTATTAAATGCTGAGCTGTAGTCAATAATCAGCAGCCTGACATAAGTATTACTAATGTCCAAGTGATCCAAGGCTGCATGAAGAGCCAATGAGATTGTATCCGCTGTATACCTATTGTGACGATAGGCAAACTGCACTGGGTCCAGGTCCTTGCTGAGACAGGAGTTGATTCCAGCCATAACCAACTTCTCAAAGCACTTCATCATGGTAGATGTGAGTGCTACTCGTTGATAGTCATTAAGGCAGTTCACCCTGCTCTTCTTGGACACTGGTCTTGTTGCTGCCCTTTTGAAGTAGGTGGGAACTTCTGACTATAGCAATGAAAGATTGAAAATGTTTTTGAATACACGTGCCAGTTTGTTTATTATTATGACTTGTTTCTCTCTGCATTTGCACAATTTGTCAGTCTTTGTTTGTGTGTAGTTTATCATTGATCCTATTTTACTTGTTCTACCATGAATTCCTGGTAGAAAATGAATATACATGTGTACAAAATTAAGGGAGGGAAGATTAGGGGAGACATCAGGGGTAAGTTTTTTTACATAGAGGGTTGTGAGTGCCTGGAATGTCTTGCCAGGGATGGTGGTGGAGGCTAAAACATTAGGGGTATTTAAGAGCCTCTTGGACAGGCACATGGATGGAAGAAAAATGGAGGGTTATGGGGTAGTGTGGGTTTAGTATTTTTTTAAAGGATTATCTGGGTCAGCACAACATGGAGGGCTGAAGGGCCTGTACTGTGCTGTAGTGTTCTATGGTTCTATGGAATCTCAGGGTAGTACTTGGTGACATTGATGTACTTTGATAATAAACTTACTTTGAAGAATGTTCTCCAGATGATTGTAGAGAGAGTTGCACATTGCAGCCAAGATGCACAATGATGTGAATTAATGCACAAGAGCAATAAAATAAATGCATATTCTTGCTTCTTCTCACTCCTAATTTTGGGCAGGAGTCCTGTAAAGCCTTACCACCAGTTTCAGGAACAGCTACTTCCCTACAGCCTTCGGGTTCTTGAACCAACCTGCACAACCTCAGCAGTGGCACACTATGGAGCACCCTGCATTACCATAGACTTGCTTCGGGATATTTTCATTTGGCACTAATGCCTTGTTTGGCACAGTCTTTTTCATTACATGTATAATTTACAATCTGTATTGTCAGGATCTACATGCCTGTAAGCTATAGCAAGCAGATTTCTCATTCTACTTGCACCTCACCTTACCTGTGCATATGACAATAAACTCGAATTGAGAAACAGAACTTGAAGTCCCACACCATTAGGTTCAAGAACAACCATTTTCCTTCAATCATTCAGTTCTTGAACCAACCTGCACAACCCTAATCACTTCCTCAATAAAGCAACACCATAACCATATTGATCACTTTGCACCATAATAGACTTTACTGTTCTAATGATGTTCTTTCTTATATAAATGTGAATAATTAGTGTTTAATTTATGTTTACCATGTGAATGCTGCTTATCTGATACTATGTGCTTGTGATGCTGCTGCAATAAGATTTACATTTCAAACTGTATATACATTTACTTGTGCATATGACAGCAAGCTCGACTTTGACATGATCAAAATACGTTTACAAACTTGCTGTGGAATTCATTATTTAATTCATTATTTACAAGTGGAAAGATGTCTGTAGTGCTATACTTAACAGCAATTTGTGAATTCTAAGTTGGAGCGTTCTACAAACACAAGTTCATGTGAGGAATACTTTTTCTTGTCTTAGTAGCCTTTCTTTGTAAATGGAGGAGGGGAGGAAGTGTCAGTGAGGCAGGGGATGCTGAAGGATGACAAGCTTCTGGCATGTTGTGGGGAGGGGGATATTGGCGGAGAGGGGAGAGGGCAGTGCCCCTTTAAGAGGCGAGCACGGCGCTCGCCCCCGAGCCCCGCAGCGCACGGCATGCTGGGAGCGCCAGCACCCAACGGGAATCTTCGCATCAAGATGGCGGAGCGGGGTGTTGAGGGGTGGCGGCGGCTGCAGCAGCGAGGTCCGGGCCGGCTGTAGGAGACACCCGGAGTCTGTCCTCATCAGCAGTAGCCGGAAGCAAGGAGCGGGGAAACACACGGAGGGAGAGAGAGAGAGACGGGGCTGGGGCTGGAGCCGGAGAGCAGAGGCTACCCTCGCACACCCACCCCGCCTCTAGGCAAGGCCTTCCCCACCTCCCCTCCGGCGCTGCCCCGCTTCTCACCCACTCTCGTATGAATTCCGCCGAGGGCAATTCGAAGTGTGCGCCAGCGGAGGCGAACGCAAGGTCGGTGTTGGTGCTAACTCGAGGCCCAGGTTTCTCCTCACTTCTCTGCTGCTGAGACTCGAGGCCTACCCCTGCCCCTCTAGTCTGCTCCTG
The DNA here is from genome assembly GCF_048418815.1 of Hemitrygon akajei. Lineage (NCBI taxonomy): Eukaryota > Metazoa > Chordata > Chondrichthyes > Myliobatiformes > Dasyatidae > Hemitrygon > Hemitrygon akajei. Next base: position 177,327,696 of record NC_133127.1, on the reverse strand, counting down.
ACAGCAGGAAGGGCCAAAGGTTTCCCTTTTCTGCTCTCCTCCCTGCCTCTCTTTTGTAATGGGTCCCGGTTAAAGTGTTTTGTTTAAAAATAACTTGTTCGTAATATTCATATTTTTGGTGAGTAGATGTCTCAAACCAGACTTCAATTTTAGAAATTTCTGGCCTCGACTTTTGCAAAATTTCTTAAACGATAATTGAGAGATACATTGTCATTTCTGACTTGCAGTCAAAGAGCCTTGAGGGGAGGGTCTATTGTTGGTCTGTTGCTCGTCCAAAATTCAAAAAAAAAGAAAATATCACTTAGTGATGCAAAGTGCAATTTTCTGTTTCACGAGTCCCTACTTGCATGGATATAACACAGGGAAATCAGTAGCAACGAAAGTTTTGCAAGCTTTTTGCCATTTTAAAGTGGGAAATTTGTAGTTGATATGTAACTGAGGATTCAAGATGTTCTCCCACATACATTTGTTTATTGTATTTTTGTGTCTTGAATCTTTTTAAGTTGATGCAGAACAGTGCAAGGGATTATGCTTATAAAGTGAATTTCACACTTTATTGGGTTACATGAGTAAAGTGCATCATACTGAAACTTAAGCTTTCTTTGCACTGCATAGTTGGAGGTACAAGAGTTAAAATACAGGAAGTTACGCAGAACCTGGTGTCTGCTGGAGTAGCACACGAAATTGCAGGTTTCATACACCAAACACGAGAGAAGTAAAAACATGAGTTGGTTATACAGTTTATTAAGCCTGCCCTGCCTTTCAGTAAAATTATGGGTCTTATTTCTAGTTTTCTTACCTGATTTCCATAATCCCCTTAATTCCAAGTGTGAATATACATTCTGATTAATTATCCTGTTTGAGGAGACCATGATAAGAATCACAACCGTCTAAGAAAATCCCCCCTTACCTCAGTTTTAAATTATTTGATGACTGGAATGGAACCAGGAACTACATGAGTAAACAGATATTCTGCAAATGCTGGAAATCCAAAGCAACACACACAAAATACTGGAGCAACTCAGCAGACCAGGCAGTATCTATGGAAAAGAATAAACAGTTGGCATTTTGGGCCAAGACCCTTCGTCAGGACTTAGAAGGGAGGGGAAGACTCCAGAATAAAAAGGCGAAGGGAAGAAGGTGAAGCCAGGTGTGTGGGAAAGGTCAAGGGCTGGAGAAGAAGTATGATAAGAGAGGAGAGTTGGACCATAGGAGAAAGGGAAGGAAGAGGGGACCCATGGGAAGTGATAGGCAGATGAGAAGAGGTAAAAGATCAGAGTGGGGAATAGAGGGAGGGAGAAAATTTTCTACCAGCTGTAAAAGTTGATATTCGGCCATCAGGTTGGAGGCTACTCAGACGGAATATAAGATTTTGCTCTGAGTAGTCTGTTGAGGCTGTAGTTCTTCTTGGACTAATGAAAGTCCTGAAGATATTTGACAAAGCTTTAGTACCATAAAGGGTTTGGGGAGAGTGACAAACAACCCTTCACTGCTGACGCTCAGTAACCAGAATTCCGAGGATTTAAGGTGGTTGCCCACACAAGAAGTGAGAAAACGTATCTGTACGTTAAATAATTAAGATTTACAATGTGTTGCCTGAAAGTTTGATGGATGTGGAAGTTCTCGAATGGAATACTTGGGGGATGGGACAAAATGAATAGTAAGAATTTGGGAGTGTAATTGAATTGTACTTGAAATCAGAAAGCCTGCTAATTAGTAATTTCTATGATTCTAAGATGTTCTTATTGTCATTAATTGCCTTTTGCAAATAATATTTCTGTGTAAGATGTGTTGGGAGGCACATTTGTTTATTTTTGGAAAAATGGATATGATGAGACTGCTGTTGCAAAAATGATTTTAAGTTTTGATAATGAAATTATTCTTTGCTAGACTAAAATAACGTGCTGTGCTTGGTGAGTGGAAACTGTACTGTCCCTAAAATTCAGTCTGTTGTCAAGTGGCATCCACCATGTTAACAAATAATAAATTTCACTTTATTGTTAAGGCCACAGGTGTTTAAATATCATCCTAAATGTCAGATTGCACCAAATTACTTCAGGCATTGGTGAATCAATAATTTTCATAAAGCTTGATTGATGAGAGCAGCTGTAGGTTGGTTAGGGTTTAATGATCAAATGTGAGTATTGACCTGAATCTCTGAAACTGCTGTCACCTGCTCCGTGGCACAGAGTCCTCCATGTGGGAGTTGTGAATATTTTAGAGATAATCAAATACATTTACTTTTTCACATCACTTTGTTTTTTTCCTATTTCAGTATTTACAGTTTAATAATTTAGAATTTTCTATAATTGATTTTGCAGGAAGCATTCATAGCTCTGGATTATGAGCTATCGTTTATGACTATGGTAGGTCATGACCTCTATTATCTAGAAGCACTCCTCTTAAAATAAAAGTATCTGCCTTTAGTTGGGCTGGGGGCTTGATCCATCTATATTTACAGATAGGGCCGGAATACCTCATAGGCATTAAAACACTGAAACATACCAGTGTACATCTCCTTGGTTTAACATTCTGCAGGGAAGGTCGAAGGCTAAGTTGATGAGTGTGGTGTTGCCTGACTTGGTCGATTTTTCTTGAGCACAGAGTAACTTTCCTACTCTTGACTTATCCATTGTCTACTCTGGAAAGTGTGCAAATAATAAAATTGGACTCAGGATTAGTTCTTGTTCATAATGCTGCACTTGAAATCCGTCATATTTAAGAAATAAAATTTCTTAAAATCTTGACATTTATGTTGTGACGCATCTTTTTATTAAACATTTCATTTGATGCCATCAATAGCTATTCAAGTACAAGGGGTGATTGACAAGTTTGTAGCCTAAGGTAGAAGGAGATGAGTTATTAACTTTAAACTTTCTACATAATCATGAACTGCACTTGCATGTAACGGGAGCTTTATAACTCATCTCATTCTACCTTAGGCCACGGGGTGATTGACAAGTTTGTAGCCTAAGGTAGAAGGAGATGAGTTATTAACTTTAAACTTTCTACATAATCATGAACTGCACTTGCATGTAACGGGAGCTTTATAACTCATCTCATTCTACCTTAGGTCACGAACTTATCAATCACCCCTGCTGTGGACCACTTCTGGAGGTCCAAGGCGCTGACTCCTACAAAGAAGGGATCCATATGCTCTACGACTGCTGGACTACGTGTGTAAATGTAGGAGGGGACTATGTAGAAAAATAAATGTGCTAGATTTTCTAAAATTGACTCCTACATTAGGCCATGAACTTATTACTCCTTGTATTATGCTGAGAAAAACTCTATAACCAAAATTATACTTGAGGTTCAAATCAAATTTTTAGCTTGATAATTTGATCAGTTTTGCACTCGAAATCATTGCATGAATATTCTCCAGTGAAATTTTAAATATAATACCTGATAGCAGCACAGTAGCATAATGCTATGATAGCACCAGCGACCTGGGGTTGAATTCCCACCGCTATCTGTAGGAGGTTTGTACATTCTCCCTGTGTCTACATGGGTTTCCCCTGGGTGTTTTGGTTTCCTCCCACATAATTAGAGCTTTATTGTCATTGCTGAAGGCGCTGAGATTGTAGTGCTACTCCATTAAGTGCAGCACAGGATACTGGTAATTCAGTTACTGAAAGCACAATGAATAAAAGTAAAAATAATGTCTGACTTATTTGGAATGACATTGAAGTTACAACTGAATTAAAAACAAATAACTCTAAAATTAAAATAAAGTAGCATCTCCATTCAAATGTGCACCTGCCTATGTATTGCATATAGAGATCGCTCATAGTGACTGTGGGGTTGGGGTGGGGAAGTTGTATGACAGCCCTGGGCATGGGGAAGCATTTTCCATCTTGATGTCCATGCAGAGATATTTCTGTATCTCCTGCCTGATGGTAGGAGATTGAACAGGTGATTACTGGGGTGAATGTGTCCATTGCAATTTTGTGAGTTGAAGATATTTTCATATCTCATCGTTTTGTCCCGATGATTAACTGTGCAGTCCTGATCACTTGTTGAAGTGACTTTTGGTCAACTTTGTTGCAGCTAGTGTACTGTACTGTCATCCAGTGGTTAGTATGCTCTCAATTACACATCAATATAAGTTTACCAACAGCTTTTGGGGCAGATTTGCTGTCTTTAAACTCCTAAGATAGTATGGGTGCTGCTGAGTCAAAGACATAGAGGTTAGTAGGTTAATTGGTCAAATGGGTTTAATTGGACAGCTTGGGCTTATTGGGCTGGAAGGGCTGGTTACTATGCTGTTAAAAAAAAAATGAGAGGCATAGATTGAATAGTCTGCCAGGGATATTTTCTCAGGGCTCAAATGGCTAATGCAAGGGGGCATAATTTTAAGTTGATTTGAAGAACACGTACATGGGATTTCAGAGCTACATTTTTTTTAAGTTGTGGTTGCACTGTCTGGAGTAATGGTAGAGGCGGCTACGTTTAAGAAAATCTTAGGCATATGATGATAGAAGAGATGGAGGGCAATGTAGGAGGGAAAGTTTAGATTGCTCTTAGAGTAGGTTAAAAGTTCAGCTGAAGATCTGTAATCATGGGACTTACTCTTTTTAAAAGAGCACAGTGCAAGTTCTACCAGTTTTTGGAAGCTGAAATTTAAACACTGTTAGAGTAATTGCATATTAATGCACAGGTAATATAGAACAACTCTAATGTGCAACTGGCTACAGTCTCATCAGTATCACATTCTAAGCATGTTAAATATACCAGCAATTCTTAGACAAATGGTACTGTGGGTGCTGAATTGATTGCTTCAGTCTTAAGTGTAGAGTGTGTCATTTCTGAGCTGAGTTAAGAGTTTAAGGCTTAAGCTTCTAGTTTTGTTCATAAACCCTGGAATAATCAATTGATTCAGAAATCTTGGAATATGAGTTGTATCTAAAATTATATAATGTAGAATTTTTCTATCTTTAATGGAGATTCAAAATCCATGGCATCTCAGTCCTTGTTCATACAAGTAACTGTCAGGATTCTCTGATCTCTCACAACTGTCCACCTTAATATCCCAGGATGAAAATGAGACACTTTGCTGATTGCAGTGCTTCTAGGGGGTTCGCCCTAATGCCTTTTGTTTATTGGGGGGGAAATGGGTATCAGAAAGGTTGGTCCAAATGTTTTTAGCATATTCATAAGCATCTCAATCAGATTTTACAAAAGTTGATCAAGGTAATTTTTTTATTAAATTTACATTTCATTTTGATTTTGTTATAAATCTAGTTATTTGTAAGATATTGCAAACCCTATCTGAATATAATTTTCTTTGTAATGTTTCCTCCATTTTCATCTTTGAATAAAACTGCAAAATTACTACTTTTAAACACTTCAAGGAATGCTTTAATAAGCAAAGAACTGGTTATGCTGTCCAACTTTCAAAATTTGTGCAAGTTTATTTTTGTAATCTAGTAATTGAAATTTTATATGCAGTATAACTAGTACTATTTCAAAGACACTTGGAACCTGAGTTTTAGATTGCATTTAATGTCCCCTCGTGTACCTCTTTTCACAATCAACATTGTTGCAGGGACTTCATGTATTTGAACAATATGCACTTTATCAAAGCTTCTAGATTGGAACTTTGAAAGTAGTTATCCAACATATCACTTGGATACATAGCCCATTAAGAGTCTTTATTTAAGCACTGCTGTTTACTGAGTTTGATGTCTCTACTGGGTAGAAGCGGTAATTTTACAGTGCATTTCTCGCCTAGGGTTAGGAAAACAAAAAATATTGCTCTTTCTGAATATTATTCAGCAAATCCTGCCTAACGAGACTGTCAAGAAGATAGAATTAGATCAGCTGCCAGTCTGTAAGGTCAAATAGCATTTGTACTGATTATAACCACTTGGCTAAAGTGTTCTAAGATCCTTAGCAACCAGCTGATGTCTTCAGGAATGAAAATGGGAGAAGTTAAAAGGATGGTTAAATTGCATCCTGCCATCAACTGTTCTACATATGTTGAGTGTGGAGGTTTTTATTTACAAACAGGGTTGTTTTCTTGCTCGTATGCTTCATTTAGATTGTTGTGTTGACACCAAAAAGCTACATGTTGAAGGAAATTTGACAAGTCCTGTTTATATCACTTTCACCGAAATTGACTGGAATCTGAGATGCCCAAAAAGTCTCATAAAACCCTTCTGACTGGGAATTGAATTAATCTTAGCAGGAAATCAAAATGTTTCCTTTCAGTAACTGTTTGAAAATGGTCAGGATGAAAAAAGTTCAAATTGTTTTCGACCCAGTACTCAATATAACCAACATTGTTGGATCTATATCTTCCCTATCAGGTTTTTATTCCTGTGTAGTTATCCAACTTGCTTGTGCAATTCTAATATTTAAAAAATGTACTTAACCTTTTTGCCCTTTTTAAAACACTTCTGAAAGTACTGATGTAGCAATGAAGGAAGCAGGAAGTAATTAACAGCTTTGCCAAGTAGATTCTTGCCTTAATGATTTGGTGATTATCAAAAATAAATTATTAAAATTAAATTTTGAAAGGCTTTTTTAATCAAACTATAGTTATTGAAACCTCTTAGTAAGAAATAAAAATCTGCCTGATGTTAATTTCTATGTGTTTTAATGGTAGTTTTGCCAATACTAAGATGTTTGGGTTTAAATTGCCATTCTTAGTAGAATATGAATGTGAAAACCAACAATCACCTGGACCAGAAGAAATCCAGGAGCTGTGGCATGCTTTACAACTTAATGGTTAAGAACTGAAGATTGGCGCATCAACTCATTTATGCAGATTAAGCATGGTTTTTGTTAAAAACCATGCATATTTTGGAGCATTTCAACTTTTAATCTGATTCTTGCTGGTGATGGAGCATAACATGGTAGCCTTGGTAAAGAGAGTTAAATTATCAATTTGTTAAGCCTGAATCAATAAAGCTTTTGGCAGAGGCTTAAAAGAAATGCACAAAAAGTTTAAAAAATTTAAGAAAATTCTGGAAATACAACCCGTACATGAAAACTTGATTTTTCGTTTTGCTTGCAAAATTTGGCCTGCAGTATTTTGGCAGTGATCTAAGAAAATTCCTGGTTTGTGAATAAACCACAGAAACAAAACACTGCAAACACAGGAAATTTAAAATGATTGGGGGGTGGGGGGGAAGCTAGAAGCCCTCAAACAGTGTAGAGTTCATACTTTGTTTTGATGCCTTTCATCAGAATTGAATGAGAGGGAAGAAAGAAGCATGTCAAGATTCTGACAACAGGTCAACCAGTCTATTTCTTCTACAGATGCTGCCTGACCTGAAGCTATTGCTACTAATGATTGTGTGTGTGTGTGGGAGGGGAGCTGGGTGTTATGTGATGGAAGTCAAAGTGAATGGTTGGTGGCTGGAGTTTAACTATGATAACAGTTTTTCACCTTCTAGCATTCTTGGAGTTAGTGGTGGATTTCCCATTGTTGTTGGTATACTGTTTAAAAGAGGCATGAGGTTTATGCGTGATGAATGAGCATAAGTCGTGAATTTGAAAGCGATGGGATACTGTAATTGCTGGAAGTATGAAATGAGTGCTGAAAATACACAATGCTTCATGCCACATCGATGGAGCAAAAAGTAAAAATCAAAAGATCTGCTTGTGCGAGAAATCTAAAATAAAAGCAGAAAATGTTGAAAATATTCAAAGTCAGGCCTCAACTGTAGAAAGGAAAACGACCAACATTTCAGGACAGAGACCCTTTTGTCAGAAGTTCTAGGTTGGTAATGTTGCATCTTGGCTGTTCTGACACAAACTGGAAAAGTTAATTATCAATGTTGAAGTCCGAGGACTGCAACATGTCCAGTGAATAGATGGAATGTCATTCCTCATTTACACTGGGCTCTGGAGGAAAAGGTGAGGCCAAAAATATAGGCCAGAGTGTGAGTGAAATGGAGAATTATATTGGCAGGCAACCAGAAATGCCAGTGATGCAAGGATCGCCCTTGCTTGATGAACTGAACAGAAGTTTTCTGCAGATTTGTCATCAAATCTGCATTTATATTTTTCAATCTAGAGGAAACCACTGCATGAGCACTGAATGCATTATACTAAATTGAAAGGCAAGAGATTTACTGCTTCAACTGGAAGATGATTTTTATTTTGGTCCCTGATTGGTGGGAAGGTATAAGGACAGGTATTGTATCTCTTGTTTTAGGGGGGGTGGCAGGGTTGTAAGTGTTGTTGGTGGTAGGAAAACTGATCCAGGGAGTTGCTTAGGAAATGGTGGGAGAAATGAGTGCAATTTGTAGTAACATCATGTGTAATTGGTACTGACATCTTGTTAAAATTGGCTGAAATCATGAAGGGTGATCCATTGGATATCTAGTCAGATGATTGGATTCATGGACTGTTCAGATATCTGATGGCAGAAAGGAAGAAGCTGATCCTAATTTGTTAAGTGTGAGTTTTCAGGCTTCTGTACCACCTCCCTTGTATTGAGAAGAGGGCATGTCTTAGATGGTGAGGGTCTTTAGTGATATATGCTGCCAACTTGAGGCACTGCATCTTGCAGAAGTCCTCAGTGGTGGGGAGGATTGTGCTAGTGAAAAAGCTGGCTGAGTAAACCACTCTGCAGCCTCCATACCAGGCTGTGAGCTCTCTTCCATACATTTGTAGAAATACCAAGGCTCGACAAACTCCCAGTGAATTGTGAAGTAAAAGTGCTAAATTGTGGCAAAACATGTTATGAAGTTTCCTTTTTGAGTTTCATTTTTTCTGGAGCAACAAATGGTTCCCTGATCTCGGGCACTTTCTTGTCATATATACCATGAGCACTACCTTCAGTAGCCTGCTTGAATGTTATGACCTATCCTAAATGTACAGTAGCATAGCAGTTAGCGTAATGCTTTCACAGCACCAGTGACCTGGGCTCAATTCTGTGTGTAAGGAGCTTCTATGTTCTTGTTATGACCACGTGGGTTTCCTCCTACATACCAAAGACATAGGGGTTAGTAGGTTAATTGGTCATATAATTGAGCAGCAAGGAGTCATTGGGCCAGAAGGACTTGTTATCATGCTGTTCACAGTTCTAAGTAAATTTATTATCAAAGTATGTATGGGTCAGCATATACTGTCATGAGATTTTTTGCTGACTTTCACAGGAAGACAGAGAATACAATAGAATTCAATGAAAAACCACACACCAAGACAAATAAACAACCAATTTGCAAGAAGACAAGCTTTGCAAATAATAGTAAATAAATAATAGCTTGAAAATGAGTTGGATCCTGGAAAGTGAGTCCATAGGTTGTAGAATCAGTTCAGTGTTGAGGTGAGTAAAGTTATTCACACTGGTTCAGGAGCCTGATGGTTGTACCGTAATAATTGTTGGAACCTAGTGGTTTGAACCTAAGGGTCTTGTACCTCCTTTCTGATGGCAGCAGCAAAAAGGGAACATGGCCTGGATGATGGACTCCTTGTAGATGTGCTCAATGGTGCTCATTGCTGTATCACTGAATAAGAAAAAACTCGATCTTCTGATTCTTCTAATTGGCTTATTCTGCCTACTGTTTCCTTCATTTGCCTTGGCTGTGGCACACAATTTGGTCTTTGAACTTGTCTTTCTATGCTTAACTTTCTTTAAACATCCTGCTTTAAGCCTTCAAATCCCACTTCTCAGCAGGTTCTTTAGGAGTTAAAGATGTATAAAAGCAAACCTTTTTGAACAATGATTAAACTTGTTTCTTGCACTGGTTAAAATTTTTTAACTTCAGTACTATATTCTATCTAAACTTATAAATCAAGAGCCTTATTGCACTGTAACAGACTGTTTGACCCACAGAGTCCACGTGGACCATTAAACATCCTGCAATTTTACAATTTCATTTTTATTACATTCTTCCAAGTTTTCATCAACTCACCTATTTCCAAGGTTCTACCATCCACTTACTAGAGGAAGTTTACAGTGGCCAACCAATCCCTTATACTTGGGATCTGAGAGGAAACCAGAATACAGTCGGCCCTCCTTATCTGCGATTCCGCAACCAACCACGAATCGCAAAAACCTGGAAGTGCTCTTCCAGCACTTGTTGTTTGAGCATGTACAGACTTTTTTTCTTGTCATTATTCCCTAAACAATGCAGTATAACAACTATTTTGCATAGCATTTACATTGTGTTAGGTATTATAAGTAATCTAGAGGTGATTTAAAGTATACGGGAGGATGTGCGTGGGTTATCGTGGATCGGGATTGGAAAAAATCAGAAATTCTCTTACTAAGTAAGTCAGAACAGATCCATCCGGTATTATTTAGCATCAGTTAGTTAAACGTTTGTCTTAGCATATAGTATATATTTTATCATTCTATGCATATAAAACACTTAAGTACGTATGTTTCAGCGCTGGGCTGGGAACAGAAGTTCCCGTGTTCGATCGACTGACAGATTGCTCCCGAATGCACTGCACCGTGCTGGGTTGATATGGAGAATCAAAAACTCAAAACCCCAAAACCCAATAATTAACCACTGCATTGCTTAGTAATAATTGTAGCATTCATCGGGGCACAGCCTTTCTCACTTTATCCTTTAAAATTGTTCCGATTGTTAACCGACGTAGCCTAACGCTTTTCCAATGACCGATGGCATTTCACCTCTTTCTGATCGTTTTATTATTTCCACTTTATTTTCAATCGTGATTGTGATTATTTTCGTGAACATAAACACTGTGGATTCAGAGTTCTGCCGCCAGGTCGTAATGTCCACCACACTGAGACAGGTTAAATAAGGTCTGGGGTTCCGCAGGGTCCTAAGATCCACCGCATTGAGGTTGAATAAGGGACTTGAGCATCTGTGGATTTTGGTATCCGCGAGGTTGTCTCGGAACCAATTCCTCATGGATAAGGAGGGCCAACTGTATCTGATAAACAGTTACAAAGAATGTGCAGGCTCATACGGTCTGGATGTCAGGATTGAACCCAGGTCATTTGGAGCTCTGAGATAACAGCACTGCTAGCTGCATCACTTTGCAGCTCTGTTTTGTTTGCATCCTTTGAAATGGACCATCACTTTTCACAGTGTTTAAAAACTGATAAGATTAGATTTCTTTGTCACATATACATCAGACCATACAGTGAAATGTTCCATTTGTATCAAATCAGCAAGCATTGCAAGTATTGCCACGTTTCCAGCAACGACATCACATACCCTCAGTTCACTAACTTTATATGTTAGGAATGTGGGAGGAAACTGGAGCACCTCTTAGAGGAAACCCACACGGTCATTGGAAGAGCATACAAATTCCTTACAGACAGTGGTGGGATCTCTGATCTCTGTAATAGTGCTACACTAACCAGTATGTTACCATATCACACTATTTTTGGTTCTGTAATGATCTGAACAAATTTGTCCTTGATGTCATTTAGCAGAAGCAGCCACCAATTATGAAAGATGAGAGATTAGAAATTGAGATAACGTTTCAAAAGACAGTATTCTGATGAGCCAAGAGACTAAAAAATTGAGCCAAAAAGATGCCTGGCTGTGGGACAAATATAAGAACTGGTAGTAAAACATGCAACTTGAACAGACTCTCATTCTAAAATATACAACATGGCAGAGAATTAATTCTTGGGTTGGATTCATAAGATTTAACAGAAATCATGATAGACAAGTGGCATAACTATTGGGAGTAGATTTGATTTTAAACTCATCTGCTGTAAAAGAATAACTGAAAGGAGTGTATCTATAGTGTAGTGAAGATGAGTTCAACTAAAGACAACAAAGAAATTCTTAGCTGAGGATTAAGATTTTTGGCAGTTATGTAGAAACTGTAATTATGTATTCTGAATTCATGGAACAATGCTGACCTCTTCCTTCGTATCCCTTTTCTAAACAATAATATTCATAGGGTAGCCCATTCATTACTCGAGTATTTTACCAATTAGATATTTCAAAAATTATATCTCAGAATTTGGAATGATTAAGGTATTGCTTCTCATTGCAATTCACTAAAGTTGCTATACAAAAATGACTAGTTGGTCCCAGTTTAACTGAGTTCATTTTCCTGTTAGCTTCTATTTCCCACTTGTAGTTTTGATCTGGATAATTAAGGCAATTTTGAATATTCAGTTTCTATCATGTTTACTCCTTTAAGAATTTCTTTCACATTACAGGTATTGTCCTTTTTAAAACTGTAGATTATAATAGTTAATTGCTATTGAAGTGCCAAATGATAGTTTGTCCTTTTGTATGGGAAACTGAAAAGGTGATGGATACAAGCTACAGGCAAGTAGTCACACCAGGGCCTTGGGAGACAGATAAGTGGGTAACAGGAGAGGGAAGGGCAGGAGTCAGATACTAGAGGGTACCCCGTGGCTCTCCCCCTTAGCAATAAGTACTCCAGTTTGAGTACTGTTGGGGGTGGGGGTGGAACAACCTACCCGGGGGAAACAACAGTGGCGACGCCTCTGGCACAGAGTCTGGCCCTGTGGCTCAGAAGGGTAAGGAAAGAAAGAGGATGGCAGCAGTGATAGGGGACTCTATAGTTAGGGGGTCAGACAGGCGATTCTGCAGACACAGTAAAGAACTATGAATGGTAGTTTGCCTCCCAGGTGCCAGGGTCTGGGATGTTTCTGATGGTGTCAACAATATCCTGAATTGGGAAGGTGAACAGCCAGAGGTCATGATTCCTATTGGTACCAACAACATAGGTTGGAAAAGGGAGGAGGTCCTGAAAACAGACAACAGGGAGTTAGGAAAGAAGCTGAGAAGCAGGACCACAAAGGCAGTAATCTCGGGATTACTGCCCGTGCCTCGTGACAGTGAGTATAGGTATAGAGTGGGGTGGAGGGTAAATGTGTGGCTGAAGGACGGGCAGGGATTCAGATTTCTGGATCATTGGGACCTCTTTTGGGGCAGGCGTGACCTGTGCAATAAGGATGGGTTGAATCCCAGGGAGACCAATATCCTGGCAGGGAGGTTTGCTAAGGCTATTGGGGAGAGTTTAAACTAAAATTGCTGGGGGGTGGGAATGGAACTGAAGTGACGGAGGAAAGGGCGGTTGGCTAACAAATAGAGAAAGCTTGTAGGCAGTGTGAAAGGGAGGATGGGCAGGTGATAGAGAAGGGATGCACTCAGACTGATGGACTGAGATGTGTCTGTTTTAATGCAAGAAGTATCATGAACAAAACGGATGAGTTAAGTGGATCAATATTTGAAGCTATGATGTTGTGGCCATTACAGAGGCCTGGATGCCTCAGGGGCAGGAATGGCTACTTAAGAGTGCCAGGCTTTAGATGTTTCAGAAAGGACAGGGCAAGAGGCAAAAGAGATGGGGCGTGGCACTGTTGATCAGAGATAGTGTCACGACTGCAGTAAAGGAGGAAGTAATGGAGGGATTGTCTACTGAGTCTCTGGGTGAAAGTTTGAAACAGATAGAGGTCAATAACTCTACTGGGTGTTTCTTGTAGACCACCCAATAGTAACAGGGACATCGAGGAGCAGATAGGGAGATAGATTCTGGAACGGTACAATAATAAAAGGGTTGGCGTGGTGGGAGATATTAATTTCCCCAATATTGATTGGCATCTCCCTAGAGTGAGGGGTTTAGATGGGGTGGAGTTTGTTAGGTGTGTTCAGGAAGGTTTCCTGACACAATATGCAAATAAGCCTACAAGAGCAGAGGCTGTACTTGATCTGGAATTGGGAAATGAACCTGGTCAGGTGTCAGGTCTGCAGGTGGGAGAGCATTTTGGAGATGCTGATCACAATTCTATCTCCTTTCCCATAGCATTGGAGAGGGATAGGAGCAGACGAGTCAGGAAAACCTTCAATTAGAGTAAGAGGAAATAAAAACTATCAGGAAGGAAGTTGGAAGTAGATGTTCTCAGGGAAATGCATGGCAGAAATGTGACAAATGTTCAGGGGATATTTGCAAGGCGCTCTGCATAGGTACATTCTAATGGGACGGAAAGGATGGTAGGGTGCAGGAACCAGGGTGTATAAAGGCTGTAGAAAATCTAGTCAAGAAGGAAAGCTTATGAGAGGTTCAAAAAACTGGGTAATGACAGAGATCTAGAAAATTGTAAGGCTAGCAGGAAGGAGTTTAATAATGAAATTAGGAAAGCCAGAAGGGGCCAAGAGAAGGCCTTGGCAGACAGGATTAAGGAAAACCCCAAGGCATTCTACAAGTATGTGAAGAGCAATAGAATAAGACATGAGAGAATAAAACCAATCAGGTGTGACAGTGGAAAAGTGTGTATGGAATTGGAGAAAGTAGCAGAGGTACTTAATGAATACTTTGCTTCAGTATTCACTACAGAAAAGGACCTTGGCGATTTTAGGGATGACTTACAGCAGACTGAAAAGCTTGAGCACATAGATATTAAGGAAGAGGATGTGCTGGAGCTTTTGGAAAGCATCAAGTTGGATAAGTCACTGGGACGAGCTATACCCAAGGCTAATATAGGAGGCGAGGGAAGAGATTGCTGAGCCTCTGGCAATGATCTTTATACCATCAATGGGGATGGGAGAAGTTCTGGAGGGTTACAGCTATTGTTCCCTTATTCAAGAAAGGGAGTAGAGCTAGCCCAGGAAATTATAAACCAGTGAGTCTTATTTCAGTGGTTGGTAAGTTGATGGAGAAGAACCTGAGAGGTGGGATTTATGAACGTTTGCAGAGGCATAATATGATTGGGAATAGTCAGCATGGCTTTGTCAAAAGCAGATTGTGTTTTACGAGCCTGATTGAATTTTTTGAGGATGTGACTAAACAGGTTGATGAAAGTAGAGCAGTAGATGTAGTGTATATGGATTTCAGCAAGGCATTTGATGAGGTACCCCATGCAAGGCTTATTGAGAAAGTAAGGAGGCATGGGATCCAAGGAAGGGGTCCTTGCTTTGTGGATCCAGAATTTGCTTGCCCACAGAAGGCAGAGAACGGTTATGGACAGGTCATATTCTGCATGGAGTTCGGTGGCCAGTGCTGTGCTGCAGGAATCTGTTCTAGGACCCCTTCTCTTCATGATGTTTATAAGTGACCTGAATGAGGAAGTGGAGGGATGGGTTACTACATTTGCTGATGATACAAAGGTTGGGGGTGTTGTGGATAGTGTGGAGGGTTGTCAGAGGTTACAGGGGGTCATCAATAGGATGCAAAACTGGGCTGAGAAGTGGCAGATTTCAACCCAGATAAGTGTGAGGTGGTTCATTTTGGTAGGTCAAATGTGATGGCAGAGTATAGCATTAATGATAAGACTTTTGGCAGTGTGGAGGATCAGAGGGATCTTGCAGTCCGAGTCCATAAGCCACTCAAAGCTGCTGTGCAGGTCGACTCTGTGGTTAAGAAGGCATATGGTGCATTGGCCTCCATCAACTATGGGATTGAACTCAAGAGCCAAGAGGTAATGTTACAACTATATAGGACCCTGGTCAGACCCTACTTGGAATACTGTGCTCATTTCTGGTCACCTCACTACAGGAAGTATGTGGAAACTATAGAAAATGGTGCAGAGATTTACAAGGATGTTGCCTGGATTGGGGAGCATGCCTTATGAGAATAGGTTGAGTGAACTGGGTCTTCTTGGAGCAACGGAGGATGAGAGGTGACCTGATAGAGGTGTATAAGATGATGAGAGGCATTGATTCTGCAGATAGTCAGAGGCTTTTTTCCCAGGGCTGAAATGGCTGAGAGGGCACAGTTTTAAAGTGTTTGGAAGTAGGTACAGAGGAGATGTCAGGGGCAAGTTTTTTAATGCAGAGAGTGGTGAGTGCGTGGAATGGGCTGCTAGCGACAGTGGTGGAGGCGGATACAATAGGGTCTTTTAAGAGACTCCTAGATGGGTACATGGAGCTTTGAAAAATAGAGGCCAGTGGGTAACCCTAGGTAATTTCTCAGGTAAGGACATGTTTGACACAGCATCGTGGGCCGAAGGGCCTGTATTGTGCCACAGGTTTTCGATGTTTCTGTGACCAAGTATAACTTTAGTTCTTAGGCCTCTGGGAGATTTATCATTCTAAAGACCATATACTTAAAATAATAGTACAGAAGTCCGGATTTTCTAATGGTTTGATTTTTGCAAGTTTTCCTTCTTGAACATTTTCTAATTTGATCCATATGGAGTCTAAAATGGCATATTTAAATGTCTAGAGCTATTTCACCTTTCCAGCAACTGTTAATCAGAATTAGGTTTATTATCACTGGCATGTGACGTGAAATTTGTTAACTTAGCAGCAGCAGTTTGATGCAATACATAATCTAGCAGAGAGAGAGAGGAAAAAAATAATAAATATAATAAACAAGTAAATCAATTACGTATATTGAATAGATTTTTAAAGTATGTTCAAAAACAGAAATACTGTCTATTTAAAAAAGTAAGGTAGTGTCCAAAGCTTGACTGTTCATTTAGGAATTGGATGGCAGAGGGGAAGAAGCTGTTCCTGAATCAATGAGTGTGTGCCTTCAGGCTTCTGTATCTCCTACCTGATGGTAACAGTGAGAAAAGGGCAATGCCCTTGGTGCTGGAGGTCCTTAATAACAGACGCTGCCTTTCTGAGACACCGCTCCCTGAAGATGTCCTGGGTACTTTGTAGGCTAGTGCCCAGGATGGAGCTGACTAGATTTACAATCTTCTGCAGTTTCTTTCGGTCCTGTGCAGTAGCCCCTCCATACCAGACAGTGATGCAGCCTGTCAGAATGCTCTCCACGGTACAATTATAGAAGTTTTTGAGTGTATTTGTTGACATTCCAAATCTTTTCAAACTCCTAATAAAGTATAGCCACTGTCTTGGCTTCTTTATAACTACATCAATAAGTTGGGACCTGGTTAGATCATCAGAGATCTTGACACCCAAGACCTTGAAGCTGCTTACTCTCTCTACTTCTGATCCCTCTATGAGGATTGGTATGTGTTCCTTTGTCTTACCCTTCCTGAAGTCCACAATCGACTCTTTCATGTTACTGATGTTGAGTGCCGGTTTACTGCGGCACCATTCCACTAGTTGGCATATCCACTTTTGTACACCCTCTTGTCACCACCTGAGATTCTACCAACAATGGTTGTAACGTCAGCAAATTTGTAGATAGTATTTGAGCTATGCCTAGCCACAGGAGGATATGTTATCACCAATCTGCACGGACTGTTATCTTCTGGTTAGGAGGTCGAGGATCCAGTTGCAGAGGGAGGTACAAAGGCCCAAGTTCTACAGCTTTGCGTTAAAGATTGTGGGAATTATGGTACTAAATACTCTCAAATTTGAGCAGTTTGTATAGGCTTTGCATTAGAATGTAAGATAACAAATGTAAGAATATGACATTTAAGCATCCTAAGGTTTAAGGAGGCAGCTAATAGATTCCTTCCAAAAAGTCCATTTATTCTGAAATGGTTCTCACAAATAGACAATAGGTGCAGAAGTAGACCATTCAGCCCTTTGAGCCTGCACCGCCATTTTGAGATCATGGCTGATCAATTCCTATCAATACCCGGTTCCTGCCTTGTCCCCATATCACTTGATTCCCCTATCCATAAGATACCTATCTAGCTCCTTCTTGAAAGCATCCAGAGAATTGGCCTCCACTACCTTCCGAGGCAGTGCATTCCAGACCCCCACAACTCTCTGGGAGAAGAAGTTTTTCCTTAACTCTGTCCTAAATGACTTACCCCTTATTCTCAAACCATGCCCTCTGGCACTGGACTCTCCCAGCATCTGGAACATATTTCCTGCCTCTATCTTGTCCAATCCCTTAATAATCTTATATGTTTCAATCAGATCCCCTCTCAATCTCCTTAATTCCAGAGTGTACAAGCCCAGTCTCTCTAACCTCTCTGCGTAAGACAGTCCAGACATCCCAGGAATTAACCTCGTGAATCTACGCTGCACTTCCTCTACAGCCAGGATGTCCTTCCTTAACCCTGGAGACCAAAACTGTACACAATACTCCAGGTGTGGTCTCACCAGGGCTCTGTACAAATGCAAGAGGATTTGCTTGCTCTTGTACTCAATTCCCTTTGTAATAAAGGCCAACATTCCATTAGCCTTCTTCACTGCCTGCTGCACTTGCTCATTCACCTTCAGTGACTGATGAACAAGGACTCCGAGATCTCTTTGTATTACTCCCTTACCCAGCTGTATACCATTCATATAATAATCTGCCTTCCTGTTCTTACTCCCAAAGTGGATAACCTCACACTTATTCACATTAAATGCCATCTGCCAAGTATCTGCCCACTCACCCAGCCTATCCAAGCCACCCTGAATTCTCCTAACATCCTCATCACATGTCACACTGCCACCCAGCTTAGTATCATCAGCAAATTTGCTGATGTTATTTTCTATGCCTTCATCCAAATCGTTAATGTAAATTGTAAACAGCTGTGGTCCCAATACCGAGCCCTGTGGCACCCCACTAGTCACCACCTGCCATTCCGAGAAACACCCATTCACCACTACCCTTTGCTTTCTATCTGCCAACCAGTTTTCTATCCATGTCAATGCCTTCCCCCCCGATGCCCTGTGCTTTGATTTTACCCACCAATCTTCTATGTGGGAATATAGTAAAATATAGCCTTGATTTTTTTTCTCTGTAACAAGTTGTGTGTTAGTTGTTTTAAATAAACGCAAATACCCTGTTGTAACATTGATTCTTTCAATTACAGTAAACAAAGAGAACCTTTGGCTGAAAACCACACAGCAAGCCGAATGTGAGTATTGCAAATTTGCATACTGTTTTTTAAGCTTCAAGATATTTTTATGGGGCACATGATATTGTTTTGCTCTTTTCAGTCCAGGCCTGAGCTAAGGTTTTTTTTGTTAATTTTTTTTAAAATGCTGTCTATTTTTGTAATTAAAAAAATACAATGAGATAAGCGAACTGAAGTAGTCCATAAGGCCCCTTGTGTTTGCTCTACTATTTAATGTTATAACTGATCTGCGAGTCCAAAAATATCTCTTCCTTGAACATACAAGCATTTCAGGTAGAGAGCTTCAAAAGTTCACAATCCACAGAAGTATCTTCTGTTTAGTATTTTAATTAGTGGGCTCATTATTTTGAGACTTGTTTAAGATTCTTTAGCCAACGGAACCAGTTTCTTCTAATCTGCTAAACCCTCTGAGTATGAAGTAACAATTCTAAATTCCTGAGTATAAGCATACCCTCCCTTCAGTCTGTCAGGAATCAACCCAGTAAACCTTGATTGCATTGCCTTTAAGTCACACTGATTCTTCATTGATTAAGGACAGTACATACATAAATCATGTTTTTGTTAAATCCTTTGCAAGATTTTTGCAATGCTCTCATAACTACTTTTCATTTAGCTTTGCATTAAGAGAGAACTTGTATGTGTTCTAATTTCAGGACTCCTTTGTGTACTAACCTGACTCCTTTTAAATGTCATAACCATGTAAACATGCATTGCGCATGTATATTTGCAAAAAAACTGATCTATCAGAATGATTTTCCTTTATACATCACTGATCATACTATGATTTTATATCTTGTTATATTTAGATAATAGGCAGCAATGTTTGCTTAGAGCATATTAAGTGTTTCTAGAAGCTGCAACTTGTTTGAAGTTAGCACCTTTATTTCATGAACATAATAGCTTCATCATACAACGAGATCATAAGGTTAATGAGTTTGTACACTTTGATTTACGATGCAAGTATTCTACTGGCCAGAATCATCATTCCTCTACATGTTTTTATTTTGCAAAAGTTAGTACCTGTAATGTTTTGAACAATTAGGATATGAGAGCCTAAGAATATGTTGACCTTGGTTGTTATAAATGTTTGTGCCACCATGGGAAACTTGGGGATAATTCAATATGATAAACGAATTTGTTTGGTTATATACAGTCCTTATCCGCGAGTTCCGCATGCGCAAATTCAACCAACTGCAAATCGAGGAAACCTGGAAGTGCTCTTCCAGTACTCGTTCTTCAAGCATGTACAGACTTTATTTCTTGTCATTATTCCCTAAATAATGCAGTATTGTATTAGGTATTATAAGTAATGTAGAGATGATTTAAATTATATGGGAGGATATGCGTAGGTTATCATGGATCGGGATCGAAAAAAATCGTAAGTTCTCTTACTAAGTAAGTCGGAACAGCTACATCCAGTATTATTTAGCGTCAGTTAGTCAAACGTTTGTCTTAGAAAATAGTATATATTTTATCTTTCTATGCATATAAAACACTTAAGAAACGTATGTATTTCAATAATTAAACCACTGCGTTGCTTAGTAATAATTGTAGCTTTCATCGGGGCAGGGCCTTTCTCACTTTATCCTTTAAAATTGTTCCTATCGGTGACCGACTGCAGCCTAACGCTTTTCCAATGACCAATTGAGTTTTACCTCTTCCCGATCGCTTTATTATTTCCACTTTATTTTCAATCGTGATTATTTTCGTGAACAGAAACACTGTGGATTCAGAGCTCCACCAGGTCCTAAAGACCACCACTCTGAGAACGGATAAATAAGGCCCAGGGTTCCGCTGGGTCCTGAAGTGCACCGCACTGACGGGCTAAATAAAGGACTTGAGCATCCGCGTTTTTTGGTATCCGTGAGGGGTCCCTGAACCAATCCCTTGCGGATAAGGAGAGCCGACTGTATGTATTTATCGCAATAGCGTGGCATAGGCCCTTCAAGCCACACTACCTAGCAACCTCTGACTTAACTCTAGCCTAATCACAAGACAATTTACAATGGCCAATCAGCATAACAACCAGTACATCTTTTGACTGTGGGAAGAAGCATCTTTGATGCTCCGAACTGTAATAGCATCTTGCTAATGTGGTTGTGAAGCACTTTCAAAAGTTTTGGATCAGTCATATCACACCTCCAGTCCAGTGTCATTCAGTTAGATCATGAAAGATCTATTTTTATCATCTCATTTAAAATTTGCCAAATTTCTTTGCAATAAACTATTTTACTTGTAGCCTAAGTAGATTTTTGAAGAAATTTCAACCAAGCTTTTCTATGGATTATGTCGTATTATCACTTTTGGGTGGCCTGGCCTAGCTCAAAGCTTAAGATTACAGTCCTTGTTTTAAACACCCATGAACCAAATAGACTCAGTATAAGAAAAGAATAAGCTGGACTTAAAGCTGCTTGAGTCCAAAGTACCATTCTGGGTTTATGAAAATAACCAATGAAATTTTAACATACTGCCTCTAAGCTTCCCTTGGCAGTTCACTTGGCTTACTGCCCTTGTCACGTTTATTTTTTTAATTATACAGAGCCAGCCTGCTGACAACATCTTAGACTAGATGTAAACTGTCACTTCTGGTATTTTGCTTAATTTTGATATGACTGGATTTCATACCAAAAGGGGTTTCAGTGAGGCTGCTGAATGTAATAGGAAACATTTTTGTTGGGTGGATGACATAGTTCAGTTTTAACAAACACCACTATGATTTGCAAAGAATTTTAGAAATGGCAGTGCAGCAGGACTTAACATTTCAGCTTACGATGAATTTGTGTATAAATAGATTTTCTTTCTGGTTGCTACCCAAAGATTAAAATAACAAACTATTTCAGAGCAGATTGCTACTACATAGTACAGCATACTAAAGGCCCTTTGGCCCATGTCTTTTTAACCTACTCTTTTTATTGGCAATTACGGAAACATGGCTGCAGGGTGACCAGGACTGGGAATTAAACATACAAGGGTATTCGACAATTAGGAGAGACAGGCAAGAAGGAAAAGGAGGTGGGGTGGCTATGTTAATAAAGCAAGAAATCACTGCAATAAAGCAAAATGATATTGGCTCAAAGGATCGGGATAACGAAACAATTTGGGTAGAAATAAGAAATAGTAAAGGGAAAAAAGCAGTGGTGGGAGTAGTCTATAGGCCTCCAAACAGCTGTAACTCAGTTGGTCGGAGCATAAATCAGGAAATAGTTGGGGCTTGTAATAAGGGAACAGCTATAATTATGGGGGATTTTAACTTTCATATTGACTGGACTAATCAAGTCGGACACGGCAGCCTTGAAGAAGAGTTTATTGAGTGTATTCGAGATGGGTTCCTTGAACAATACGTTACTGAGCCGACAAGGGGGCAAACAGTCTTAGATCTGGTCCTGTGTAATGAGACAGGACTAATAAAAAATGTCCTAGTAAAGGATCCCCTTGGAATGAGTGACCATAACATGGTCGAATTCCATATTCAATTAGAGGATGAGAGGGTTGGATCTCAAACAAGCGTACTGAGCTTAAATAAAGGAGACTATGATGGTATGAGAGTGGAATTGCTTAAGATGGATTGGGAAAATAGATTAAAGGGTAGATCGGTACTTGATCAGTGGTGTATATTTAAGGAGTTATTTTACAACTATCAAGAAAAATATATTCCACTGAAGAAAAAAGTGTGTAAAAGAAAAAATAGCTATCCGTGGCTAAGTAAAGAAATAAAGCAAAGTATACGACTAAAAAGAAAGTTATATAAGGTAGCTAAATCTAGTGGGAAGATTAAAGATCGAGAAGCTTTTAAAGATCAGCAGCAAATAACAAAAAGATTGATTAAGAAGGGGAAGATAGATTATGAAAGTAAATTGGCGAAAAACATAAAAGCAGATAGTAAGAGTTTTTATAGTTACATAAAAAGAAAAAGGGTGGCTAAAGTAAATGTTGGACCCCTAGAAGGTGAGACCGGGAAATTAATGGTAGGGGACATGGAGATGGCGGAAACGCTGAACAATATTTTGTATCAGTTTTTACAGTAGAGGACACTCAAAATATCCCAACACTGGATAAACAGGGGGCTCTAGGGGGAGAGAAGCTAACTACGATTCAAATCACCAAGGAAATGGTACTTGATAAATTAATGGGACTGAAGGTGGATAAATCCCCTGGACCGGATGGCTTGCATCCTAGGGTCTTAAGGGAAGTGGCGGTCGGGATTGTGGATGCATTAGTGATAATTTCTCAAAACTCGCTGGACTCGGCAATGGTCCCGGCAGATTGGAAAAATGCTAATGTAACTCCTTTATTTAAAAAGGGCAATAGACAGAAGGCTGGGAATTATAGGCCAGTTAGCCTAACATCTGAGGTTGGCAAAATGTTGGAATCGATAATTAAGGAAACAGTAACAGGGCATTTGGATAAACATAGCTTAATAGGACAAAGTCAGCATGGCTTTACAAAAGGGAAGTCATGTTTGACAAATTTGTTGGAGTTCTTTGAGGACATAACATATAGGGTAGATAAAGGGGAACCAGTGGATGTGGTGTATTTGGACTTCCAAAAGGCATTTGACAAGGTGCCACACCAAAGATTATTACTTAAAGTAAAAAATCATGGGATTGGGGATAATATTCTGGCATGGGTGGAGGATTGACTTTCTAACAGAAGACAGAGAGTTGGGATAAATGGTTTATTCTCAGACTGGCAGTTGGTGACTAGTGGTGTTCCGCAGGGGTCGGTGTTGGGACCCCAACTCTTTACAATCTATATTAATGATTTGGAGAAAGGGACTAAGTGCAACGTATCGAAGTTTGCTGATGACACAAAGATGGGAGGGAGTGTAATGAGTGCGGAGGACATTGAAACCCTGCAGGGGGACATAGATAGGCTGAGTGATTGGGCAGACGAAATATAATACTGACAAGTGTGAGGTCTTGCACTTTGGCAGGAAAAATAATAGAGCAAGTTATTATCTAAATGGAGAGAAACTGGAAAGTGCTTCTGTGCAAAAGGATCTGGGGGTCCTGGTGCAGGAAACACAAAACGTTAGTATGCAAGTGCAGCAGGTGGTCAAGAAGGCCAATGGAATGCTGGCTTTTATTGCTAGGGGGATAGAGTATAAGAACAGGGAGGTCTTACTGCAGTTGTAGTGGGTATTGGTGAGACCACACCTGGAGTACTGCGTGCAGTTCTCGTGTCCATATTTAAGAAAGGACATACTGGCTCTCGAGGCAGTGCAGAGAAGGTTCACTAGGTTAATTCCGGGGATGGGTGGGTTGATGTATGATGAGAGGTTGAGTAGATTGGGACTCCACTCATTGGAGTTCCGAAGAATGAGAGGCGATTTTATTGAAACATATAAGATTGTGAAGGGGCTTGATCGGGTGGATGCGGGGAGAATGTTCCCAATGATTGGTGAAACTAGGACTAGGGGGCATAATCTTAAAATAAGGGGATGCCGTTCCAGGACTGAGATGCGAAGAAATTTCTTCACTCAGAGGGTAGTGGGGCTGTGGAATTTACTGCCCCAGAGAGCTGTGGAAGCTACTACACTCAATAAATTCAAAACGGAGATAGACATTTTCCTGGATAAAAATGGCATTAGGGGATACGGTGAGCGAGCAGGTAAGTGGACATGAGGCTAGGTTTAGATCAGCCATGTGATCTCCTGGACCAGTTTTCGATAGCCTGGATGGGTCGGAGAGGAATTTTCCAGATTTTTTCTCCTCAATTGGCAACTGGGTTTTTTTTCCCTGGGTGATCACATGGGTTTGGGCGGGATGAATAATAAAATAAAATGGGCGGTATGGTGCCCTGTTGGTTGGCACTGTTGCCTTGTGGGATTCGGTGAAAACTAGAGTTAAGATTGGATCAGCCATGATCTTGTTGAATGGCGGAGCAGGCTTGAGGGGCCGATTGGCCTACTCCTGCTCCTATCTCTTATGTTCTTATGTACTCCAAGACCCATAGAGCCCTTCTTTTATTCTTTAATCTTTAATTTCTATTTTCTTTGCTTCATAGACCTCTTCAACTACGCTGCATATGGCATTCCACAATCGGGTCCTATATTTAAATAGAAAAACATCAGATAATTAAAATTAAATGAAATGACTGAACTTAAATAAGCACATAAATTGTGATACAGCAAAATCATTTTGTGATTTATAAATCCAAGGCAAAATGTTCTGTTTTTAAAATGTCATTCCAAATTTGTGCATTGCCAATGGTGTATAGCCCCACTGGTTTAGCTTTCATGTGTAAAAAAAAAACCGTAAGACATAGGACCAGAATTAGGCCTTTCAGCCCATCGAGTCTGCTCCATCATGACTGATTCCAGAACTCACCCAACCCCATACACCTGTCATCTTGGCATATCCTTTGATGCCCTGGCTAATCAGGAAATGATCAACTTCTGCCTTAAATATACCCAGAGACTTGGCCTCCACTGCAGTCTGTGGCAAAGCATCCACAGACTCACTACTCTCTGGCTTAAAAAAAATTCCTCCTTACCTCTGTTCTAAAAGGTTGCCCCTCAATTTTGAGGCTGTGCCCTTTAGTTCTGGATACTCCCACCATTGGAAATATCATCTACATCCACCGTGTATAGTCCTTTCAAAATTCGGTAGGTTTCAATGAGATCCCTCCCTGCATTCTTCTAAATTCCAGTGAGTACAGGCCCAAAGCTGCCAAACACACTCATGTTAACCTGTTCATTCCCGGAATCATCCTCGTGAACCTCCTCTAGACTCTCTCCAATGACAGCAAATCCTTTCTGAGATATAGGGCCCAAAACTGTTGGCAGTACTCCAAGTGTGGTCTGTCTAGTGTCTTTTTAAACCTCAGCATTATCTCCTTGTTTTTATATTCTATTCCCCTTGAAAAAAATGCCAACATTGCATTTGCCTCCTTTACCACAGACTCAACCTGTAAATTAACCTTCTGGGAGTTTTGCACAAGGACTCCTAAGTCCCTCTGTAAATTAACCTTCTGGGAGTTTTGCACAAGGACTCCTAAGTCCCTCTGCACCTCTGATTTTTGAACCTTCTCCCCATTTAGATTCTAGACCGCACTATTATTCCTTTTACCAAAATGTATTTATCATATATTTCCCAACACTATTCCGTCTGCCACATTTTTGCCCATTCTTCCAATTTGTCTTAAGTCCTGCTGTAATCGCATTTTTCCTCAGCACTACCTACCCTTCCACCTATCTTTGTATCATCTGCAAACTTTTAATTGCATTAAGCAAATCATTGACAAACAATGTGAAAAGTAGCACCTCCAATAATGACCGCTGAGGAACACCACTAATCACTGGCATCCAACCAGAAAAGGCCCCCTTTTTGCCCCACTCCCTGCCTCCTGCCTATCAGCCATTTCTCTATCCATGCCACTATCTTTTATATCTTTCATATAACATCATAGGATTTTATCTTGTAAAGCAGTCTTAAGTGTGGCATCCTATCAAGTAAATGACATCCACTGTCTCTCCTTTGTCCACCCTGCTTGTTATTTCCTCAAAGAACTCTTAACAGATTTTTCAGGCAAGATTTCCCCCATACTGACTTTGACTTATTTTATCATTAGTCTCCAAGTACCCCAAAACCTCATCCTTAATAATAGACTCGAACACTTTCCTCAACCACTGAGGTTAGGCTAACTGGCCAATAACTTCCTTTCTTTAGCCTTCCTCCCTTAAAGAGTGGAGTGACATTTGCAATCTTCCAGTCAATAGACAATAGGTGCAGAAGTAGACCATTTGGCCCTTCGAGCCTGCACCACCATTTTGAGATCATGGCTGATCAATTCCTATCAATACCCAGTTCCTGCCTTGTCCCCATATCACTTGATTCCCCTATCCATAAGATACCTATCTAGCTCCTTCTTGAAAGCATCCAGAGAATTGGCCTCCACTACCTTCCGAGGCAGTGCATTCCAGACCCCCACAACTCTCTGGGAGAAGAAGTTTTTCCTTAACTCTGTCCTAAATGACCTACCCCTTATTCTCAAACCATGCTCTCTGGTACTGGACTCTCCCAGCATCTGGAACACATTTCCTGCCTCTATCTTGTCCAATCCCTTAATAGTCTTGTATGTTGCAATCAGATCTCCTCTCAATCTCCTTAATTCCAGCG
Organism: Hemitrygon akajei; assembly: GCF_048418815.1. Lineage (NCBI taxonomy): Eukaryota > Metazoa > Chordata > Chondrichthyes > Myliobatiformes > Dasyatidae > Hemitrygon > Hemitrygon akajei. Next base: position 177,300,933 of record NC_133127.1, on the reverse strand, counting down.
TGTACAAGCCCAGTCTCTCTAACCTCTCTGCGTAGGACAGTCCAGACATCCTAGGAATCCTCTGGGATCGTGCCTGAATAAAGTGATTCTTGAGCGATCATGACCAATGTATCAGTTATGTCTTAAGCAATCTCTTTCAGGACTGTGGAATGTAGTTCATCTGATCCAGGTGACTAATCCACCTTAAGACCTTTCAGTTTGCTTAACGCTTTTTTCTTTGTAATAGCAATGACACTCACGGACTTTTGGCACACTGCTAGTGTCTTCCACCGTGAAGACAGGTGCAAAGAACCCATTAAGTTCATCTGACATTTCTTTGTCCCCCATTACTACCTCACCAGCATCATTTTCCAGTGAGTGGTCTGATATCAACTCTCACCTCCCTGAGTGAAAGCAGGGAACTGTATCCTATGTGTCATTACGATGACATGTCAATAAGAGGATAAATAATTCCCTCCTTTAATGAGGAAGGCAAAAGAGAAAAGGTCGAACAAAAGAACAATAACCCTGAGGAATATCACTAAAGAAGAACTGTGCTAGTGGATTTAAGGCGCTAAGGAGGGAAGAAAAGAAAATTACTATAGTTACAAAACTGAAACTGTTAGGAACCACGGTTGTGGAATTAATACAGCCGCCATGTCACAGCTTCAGTTACATGGGTTCAATCCTAGCCTCTGCTCTCTTTGTGGAGTTTGCATGTTCTCCAGAAAGTATGTGTGTGAGGCCAGTTTTCTGTGCTTGGTGTCAGATGTGGGAGGCCCTGGAGACTCCCAGACAACCACGTCCGCACCAGGTGCGACGAGCTGCAGCTCTTTAGAGACCACGTTAGGGAACTGGAGCTGCAGCTCGATGACCTTCATCTGGTCAGGGAGCGTGAGGAGCTGATAGAGATGAGCTGTAGGCAGGTAGTCACCCCCGGACCACAGGAAACAGAAGTGGGTAACAGTCAGGAGAGAAAAGGGTAAGAAGCAGGTACTAGAGAGTACCCCAGTGGCTGACCCCCTTAACGATAAGTGTTCCTGCTTGAGTACTGTTGGGGGGGTGGGGGGGCCTACCTGAGGGAAGCAGCAGTGGTCGAGCCTCTGGCCCTGTGGCTCAGAAGGGTAGGGAAAGGAAGAGGATGGCAGCAGTGATGGGGGATTCTATACTTAGGGGGTCAGATAGGCGATTCTGTGAATGCAGGAAAGAAACGCGTTTGGTAGTTTGTCTCCCAGGTGCCAGGGTGCGGAATGTTTCTGATCACGTCCATGATATCTTGAAGTGGGAAGGAGAACAGCCAGAGGTCATGGTACATATTGGTACTAACGACATAGGTAGGAAAAGGGAGGAGATCCTAAAAAAAGACTACAGGGAGTTAGGAAAGAAGTTGAGAAGCAGGACCTCAAGGATAGTAATCTCAGGATTGCTGCCTGTGCCACGTGACAGTGAGTATAGGAATAGAATGAGGTGGAGGATAAATGTGTGGCTGAGGGATTGGAGCAGGGGGCAGGGATTCAGATTTCTGGATCATTGGGATCTCTTTTGGGGCAGATGGAAGGATGGTTTGCACTTGAATCCGAGGGGGACCAGTATCCTGGCGGGAAGATTTGCTAAGGCTACTGGGGAGAGTTTAAACTAGAATTGCTGGGGGGTGGGAACCGAACTGAAGTAACGGAGGAAAGGGAGGTTGGCTCATAAATAGAAAACCTTGGAGACAGTGCGAAAGGGAGGATAGGCAGGTGATAAAGAAGGGACGTGCTCAGTCCGATGGTTTGAGATACGTCTATTTTAATGCAAGGAGTATCATGAATAAGGCAGGATGAGCTTAGAACGTGGATCAGCACTTGGATCTGTGATGTTGTGGCCATTAGAGACTTGGGGATGGTGCAGGGGCAGGAGTGCCAGGCTTTAGATGTTTCAGAAATGATAGGCAGGGAGGCAAAAGAGGTGTGGGCATGGCACTGTTGATCAGAGATAGTGTCACAGCTGCAGAAAAGGAGGAAGTCATAGAGGGGTTGTCTATGGAGTCTCTGTGGGTGGCAGTTAGGAATAGGAAGGGGTCAGTAACTCCACTGGGTGTTTTATAGACCACCCAATAGTAACAGGGACATTGAGGAGCAGATAGGGAGACAGATTCTGGAAAAGAGTAATAATAACAGGGTTGTTGTGGTGGGAGATTTTAATTTCCCAAATATTGGTTGGCATCTCCCTAAAGTGAGGGGTTTAGATGTGGAGTTTGTTAGGTGTGTTCAGGAAGGTTTCTTGACACAATATATAGATAAGCCCACAAAAGGAGAGGCTATACTTGATCTGGTATTGGGAAATGAACGTGGTCAGGTGTCAGGTCTCTCAGTGGGAGAGCATTTTGGAGATAGTGAACACAATTCTCTCTCCTTTATCATAGCATTGGAGAGGGATAGGAACAGACAAGTTAAAGAAATGTTTAATTGGAGTAAGGGGAAATAAGAGGCTATCAGGCAGGAAATTGGAGGCTTAAATTGGACGCAGATGTTCTCAGGGAAACATATGGAAGAAACGTGGCAAATGTTCAGGGGATATTTGTGTGAGGTTCTGTGTATGTATGTTCCAATGAGACATGGAAAGGATGGTAGGGTTCAAGATCTGTGGTGTACAAAGGCTGTTGTAAATCTAGTCAAGAAGAAAAGAAGAGTTTACAAGAAGTTCAAAAAAACTAGCTAATGATAGGAATTAGGAGAGCCAGAAGGGTCCATGAGAAGGCATTGGCAGACAGGATTAAGGAAAACCCCAAGGCATTCTACAAGTATGAAGAGCAAGAGGATAAGATGTGAGAGAATAGGACCAATCAAGTGTGACAGTGGAAAAGTGTGTATAAAACCGGAGGAGATAGTGGAGGTACTTTATGAATGCTTTGCTTCAGTATTCACTGTGGAAAATAATCTTTGCGATTGTAGGGATAACTTGCAGTGGACTGAAAAGCTTGAGAATGTTGATATTAAGGAAGAGGATATGTTGGAGCTTTTGGAAAGCATCAAATTGGATAAGTCACCGGGACCGGATGGGAAGTACCTCAGGCTATTGTGGGAAGCGAGGGAGGAGATCCCTGAGCCTCTGGCAATGATCTTTGCATCATCAATGTGGATGGGAGAGGTTCCGGAGGATTGGAGGGTTGCGGATGTTGTTCCCTTAAGAAAGGGAGTAGGGAAAGCCCAGGAAATTGTAGCCCAGTGAGCCTTACTTCAGTGGTTGGTAAGTTGATGGAGAAGATCCTGAGAGGCAGCATTTATGAACATTTGGAGAGGCATATTATGATTAGGAATAGTCAGCATGGCTTTGATAAAGGCAGGTCGTGCCTTACGAGCCTGATTGAATTTTTTGAGAATGTGACTAAACACATTGATGAAGGAAGAGCCATAGATGTAGTGTGTATATGGATTTTAGCAAGGCATTTGATAAGGCTCATTCAGAAAGTAAGGAGGCATGGGATCTAAGGGGACATTGCTTTGTGGATCCAGAACTGGTTTATGGTGTATTGGCCTTCATCAATCGTGGAATTGAATTTAGGAGCCGAGAGGTAATGTTGCAGCTATATAGGACCCCGGTCAGATCCCATTTGGAGTAGTGTGCTCAGTTCTAGTCACCTCACTACAGGAAGGATGTGGAAACCATAGAAAGGCTGAAGAGGAGATTTACAGGGATGTTGCCTGGATTGGGGAGCATGCCTTTTGCAAATAGATTGAGTGAACTCGGCCTTTTTTCCTTGGAACAATGGAGGAGTAGAGGTGTATAAGATGATAAGAGGCATTGATCGTGTGGATATTCAGGCATTTTCCCAGGGCTGAAATGGCTGGCACGCGAGGGCACAGTTTTAACGTGCTTGGAAGTAGGTACAGAGGAGATATCGGGGTAATTTTTTTTATGCAGAGAGTTGTGAGTGCGTGGAATGTGCTGCCGGCGACAGTGGTGGAGGCGGTTACAATAGGATCTTTTAAGAGACTCCTGGACAGGTATATGGAGCTCAGAAAAATAGATGACTATGGGTAACCCTAGGTAATTTCACAGGTAGCCTAGGGACATGTTCGGCACAGCTTTATGGGCCAAAGGGCCTGTATTGTGCTGTAGGTTTTCTATGTTTCTAAGGTGGCTCTGTGAGCTGTCATGGAATTGGCTATGCAAAAGTGGTCTCCTGTGTCAGAATGAAATTAGTTTTAGGAGAGAACAAGGAAAGAGAGTTAAGTGGTGGCTATTCAGAGTCGGTCTGTGAGGGAATCAGTGAATACAAAAGTAGCTATGGTGTCTGGAAAATACACGGAAAAATGAGAAGGAAATGCCACATGGTTTGGTGACAGAATTTACAGAAGAAAATGAGAAGGAATGCCACATTGAAGAGATGTTAATGAAAGGAAGTAGAGATAATACCAAGAATAAAAGGGTGAGCTGTTGCGGAATGAGCTGAAGGAATCACCGGTCCATAGGAGGGAGAATACATATGAGCTAAAAGAGAATAAAGGTATTACACTAAGAAGCTGAAAGCAGTAATTGGTCAAAAGACGTCAGTGAGGGTGAGTGCAACAGCAACTGACAGGCAGCAAACTAAACTGAACAATAAACAGGGTAAATGTTGTCACCAAACTAATAGCAGTTTGTTCCACAACTATTTTTTAAAAAAATGTTCGATTGTCTTTGGAGATTTTATTGTATCGGAGACAATTAATTAGAGTATTATTTTTTGCAGTTCAGATTGTTGATGATGCCATGTAATTTTAGTCTGTCATTGCAGCTTTGAATTAGTTTTCAGAAACTTAGTTCAACACCATCTAGAAGGCAACTAGAGCGCATGAAAGTAGCAGGTGTAGACCACCTGCTTCCTCAATTCTGCCATGTAATTCAGTATGATCAATGCTGATCTACAGCTGCAGTTTGTAAGCTTAGTTACCCACCGTTAACTGTTCAGACCATTTGGTACTTAACTGAGGTCACACTCAAAGTTGACTTGGGTTGTAGAAAATAATTTCCGGGGAACTATGTTAAATAACAGGTTCAAATGGGCAAATTTGAAACTTGCAAATGTTTAAAATTGAACAGATGAATTGGCTGCATTTTATGGCTTGTACATTCATTCTAGGCTTTCAAATGTAATTTCAGATAGGTAACCCATTGTTAGAAATGCTATAAGCTCATAGTTCTTTGTAAAGTCTATTGCAATGGATTTGACTTTTATAAATGCCAGTTAGAGGCACAAAAATGTATAGAAGTAGTGTGTGGTATTGTTAGAAATTATTGATTTAAATTGTTGAAAGACCAGTGTTGGTAAAAAAAACAAGTTATATTTAAAATTATTGACTTTGTCATATGTGTTGTGACCAATTTTGAAGAAAGTGGTCGCAACATCTTTTGAAGAAAGCATGTTAAGTAAGGATTATAACAGGCCTTCTTAAAAAAACACTAGATAAAGAGCAGTTTTGAAAGGAATCACTCTTGTTTTTTTTAAAAAAGGAAGACTGATCACTTACAAAGGATTCAGTAGATTTCATCTCATCAGTGGGGCAGTTATCAAAGCATTAGCTCAGGCCCCATAGAACATTACAGCACAGAAACAGGCCTTTTGGCCTTTCTTGGCTGTGCTGAACCATTTTTCTGCCTAGTCCCACTGACCTGCACCTGGGCTATTTCCCTCCAAACCCCTCTCATCCATGTACCTGTCCAAGTTTTTCTTAAATGTCAGAAGTGAGCCCGCGTTCACCACTTCATCTGGCAGCTCATTCCACACTCCCACCACTCTCTGCATGAAGAAGCCCCCCCCAATGTTCCCTTTAAATTTTTCCCCCTTCACCCTTAACCCATGACCTCTGGTTTTTTTCTCCCCTAGCCTCAGTGGAAAAAGCCTGCTTGCATTCACTCTATCTATACCCATCTCAATTTTATACACCTCTATCAAATCACCCCTCATTCTCCTACGCTCCAGGGGATAAAGTCAACCTTTCCCATTGGCATAACCTATTGGCATTACAAATTCAATCAATATTCTACTCTGGGCAAACTGCAAATTTTAAATTCATTTGAAGCATACTTGGCTGCAGTAAACTGGCCAGGCTCTTAAGTTTTTTTAACTAATGTCTGTAAATAGTGGAGAAGATTATTCAAGCACTCTTATATTTGGGGAGCAGATCTGAAAAAAAGAAGTTACGCTTTTAATATTGCCTTTTTCCAGACTGAGCACTTCAGAAGCGTTAATAACATTTTTATTTACAAATTTCTATTTTGTTTCAACTACAAAGCATTTTGGATTCTGATAAATTGCAGGTTTAAAAGATGCATGGTTGTGATATTTGCTTGGTGTACTTTACAGAATTACTTGTGGAATTCTGATCCAAGAACAAAATGATGCCACCTTTTATTTCTAGGAATTTTTGTATCTGTTCTAACCTTGAGGTGCCTTAAGGAATGTTTCCCAATATGTTTAGAAGCATTGGTGCATGTTTTAGGAATTTATTTGCCATTTAAAAAAAAATAACCACTAAACACACAACCTGGCAGGAACCTGTGTGTACCTCTGCAGTGTTTCATTTAAAAATAAATCATGCTGACATCATGAGGAAAATGAGATCCAGGATAAGTCCGAATTAATCAATAAATTTGTCTCAAAGTGGTGCAATGTGCAGCTAATTTTGAGCACATGCTATGATTGTATAAGTGATTTGGATACAATGACATTGGAGAGTGTCTAACTGCAATCATACTTCAAAACAATGCTAAAACAATTTTTGGATATAGTAATGTTCATTCTGTTCTAAGTTTCCTTGAGATTTGGCCACCACAGTAGCATAGTGGTTAGCGTGACATTATTATAGCTTAGGGTGTTTGGAGTTAAATTCCGACACTGTCTGAAAGGAGTTTGTATGTCCTCCTTATGAGCATGTCTGGTTCCTCTGAGTGCTCCAGCTTCCTCCCACATTCCAAAGGCTTACCGGTTAGTAGGTTAATTGGTCATTGTAAATTCTCCTGTGATTAGGCTAGCATTAAATAGGTGGGTTGCTGGGCTAGTTCATCTAGCTCATTGGGCTAGAAGCACCTGTTTCACAAGGTGTCTAGAGATTATCATTTCTATTAAAACACTCTTTGCTATTAGAAAAAAATTCTGCAAGTTGATGTGCGAAGAAGAAGCATAGTTAAAAAATCAATTTTACTATCCAATTATTTAAATGAAACACTGCTCTGCTAATGCTGAACCATGCTTCATTTTTTTTTTGGAGGCTGTACTAATCCCTTTGCCTACCATTTTGAATGTTTGCCACAGGAAGCGAGCCGCTGCAAAGCATCTAATAGAACGCTACTACCACCAGTTAACTGAGGGCTGTGGAAATGAAGCCTGCACGAATGAGTTTTGTGCTTCCTGTCCAAGTTTTCATCGTATGGATAACAATGCTGCAGCATTAAAGGCCCTTGAGCTTTTTAAGATTAATGCAAAACTATGTGATCCTCATCCTTCCAAGAAAGGAACAAGCACTGCCTATGTGGAAAACAGCACCAAGAGCACTCATAACATCATCTGTTGTTCAGAAACAAAAGTGAATAAGCAAGATATGCAGGCTCAACGAGAAGACTTTAAAGGTGAGTGTCAGTGTAGTGGATTACATTTACAGTTCTGTATGATAATCTATAAGGTTTTAGTAAAATTGGAAATGCTTTCACTTGTGGGAAAGGATAAAACTAGAGCCTATCAATCTAAGAAAACCACCACGAAGTTAAATTCAAAAAGGACTGTTTTAACTCTATAGTGAAAACATTTCCAATTAGACCTCCAGGAATGTTTTTTAAGAAGAAACGATGTACTTAAGGAAAGAGGAAATCAGAAAGATCTGATGGAGAAGGGTGGATTAGTAGTCTATTTTTTTTTTGTTTAAATATCTGTGATACCATATACTTCCATTCCCCAGATGATAAAAAATTATGGCGTTTCAAATTGCCAAGCACATACTTACATTTGTACTTAGTGATGAGATGCAAGTAGAATGGCAAGAGAAAATAAATCTGATTTGTTTGCAGGGTATTGAGTTCTGACTTATCATTGAGTGATTCAGATAAGAATTTTAAATTTTTAGTCACAAATGGCAACAATAAATGAAGTATAGAAGCTAAACATGACAACAGCTGCTATAACTGATGCAAATACTGCTGTTGTTATGTTTGGAGCCAATATTCTTCTCGTAAGATTCTGAGAACTACCTTAATTTGATTTTTGGAAGGAATTTAAGCTACAGAAATTTAAGCAAAAGGAATCCAGTTTAATAAGTTAAAGCTCTTGCTGCATTCTGTCAGTGTTGAGGGTAAGCCCTATAAGTTTTGGTGTATGGGACCCTAATGCTTCATCTTGTCAGACAACTCCAATCCAACTCAAACCAGAACACTACTAAAGCAGAAATTGTATTCATATGGTCAGGGTTCAGACCAATTTAGTGCATATAAAGGTAGGGGTGGGGGTGTGTGTGCGTGCGTGCGTACGTACACACACTCTCTCACTTGCTCACTCTGTTCTGTCCTAGATTTCCATCCCCCCCGCCCAACCTCTCTGTCTCTTTTTAAATTGTTGTTAAAGCCATCTGGTAATATTTCATAACATTTTTTGTATTCATTCTAAATGGTACAGCATGGAAGCAGGCCCTGTGGTCAACTGACTGTACACAGGCTATCAAACACTCTTTGCAATAATTGTATATTCATCCCATTTTTAAAAATTCTCCCCACATTCTCATTAACTCCTCCCAGATTCTACCACCTGCCTAGACACTAGGGCAAATTGCAGTGGTTACCAATCCACATGACTAGGTGCTTAGAATATGAACATCACTTGCACTCTTCAGATTAACAGTAAGAGTTACTTTGAAGTCATTTCATCTCATGTTCTCAATATTATTATTCTTGTGTTTGCAAGGTTTGTTGTCTTGTTTACACTGATTGAACACCCAAGTTGATGCGGTCGTTCATGGTTATTCTATTATGTGTGTGAGTATGTCTGCAAGAAAATGCATCGCAAAGTTGTATTTGGTGACCTATAATGTACTTTGATAATTTAGTAAATTTACTTTGAACTTTGAAGAGTGACTCTTACTTTGAGTCAATTACTTTGATCATGTTACACGTAGATCAAATCTGGTGTGGATTACGGATTTGCTTAGTGAGCTCTGTGGCTTTTGTAACTGATTCATTTTGCGTTCATATTACTTTAATTAGTTTTCGTAATTCCAGATTTTTTTATTGTTTGTATTTATGGTATTCAGCTGCCATAATGGGATTTGAATGTTTCACTAGACCTATGGTCCAGAACCACTACTTCCACGTCCTGAAGCTCCAGAATATCTTGCACTGAAGTTTGTGCATAAATGCCAGTTAGTTTTCCCATCTTGACATGTACCTTGCGCGTTCAGAAAAAAAGGTTTCAATTCTATCCTATAATCTTATTTAAATCACAAGAATGGTGAATTTTGTAAACCGGTTTCTCCGCTGAACAACTTCACTGTGTAGCAGGTTTAATAATGGACTTTGTTACTAAACATTGGTATTCAGTTAGACATTATCAAACTTGTTTTCTGATTGGCTAATGTTCCTGTTACTTTAGACACTGACTCTTGACCTCAGTAGATTATGGATAAACAGGTCTTGTGGAGGAAGAAAGTTCACTGATGAATTCTGATATTGTATTAAACTTAGCTCAGACTTGCGTCTTACAATGCAAGCATTGGCTTTGTACAAAATTGTTGACACATAACATCTTGGATGTTATGTTGTAGTGCTAATATGCAAGTTAAAATTTTTCATCTGTTTTTCAGTTTTTGATTACACTTTGTATTTGAAAGTGTTCCTATATGTGTGAAATACTCATGTACTTGGCACACTCCTTTAGTGTTCCTCAAATACAAAATACTGAAATTCTGATCTGAGCTTTGAGTACTTGGGTGGTAGGAACTTCACAGCTTATTCTTGCTCTTTTGGCATTTAGTAACTTGCTGTATTTCTTAGTTGCATTCTTAGTTGCAGAGGGTAGAATAAATGCTCATTTCTGTAGACAGTCCTCATATAAAAATGAAAAAACAGTTAGACTGCTTGTATTTCTTTGGTAATGTTTTGCTCATTCCTGTGCAAACAGTAACATATAAAAACAGCAGCCTAGTTGTCACAAACATCCAACAGCTGTTAAGGTACATTTTTGAAGTATTTATATTGTGATATCCTAAAAGTAGTAAGAAGCCTCTGTATAAATACAAGCCATTTATTTGCAGATGAGCATATTTTAAAATTGCTAGTATTTTAGTACAATGTAATTGGCAATTTTCCCCCAACAACCTCCTGAAGAAGCCGGTTTACTATAAATCAACTTTATGTTCTCTGATGTATGTATTTACAAATGATGCATTTCCCCCTCATTTTGTCATGCTGTTGCAGCTGTAGTAAATGATCAAAATTGAACTTGTTTCATTTCTTGTATTGTTTTTATTGGATATCCAGTTTACACCCTGCCACTATAAATTAGTTTACTAACTAATGTTAGTTTTTTTTAAGGAATAAATGTTTTCCCATTATATTTCTAATGTAGATGTGAATTACCTGACAGAGGAAAAGGTATACGAAATTTTGGAGTTATGTGGAGAGCGAGAAGATTATTCACCATTGATACGCGTCATTGGTAGAGTTTTCTCTAGTGCGGATGCCTTGGTGCAGAGCTTCCGAAAGGCCAAGCATCATACAAAGGAAGAGTTAAAATCACTACAAGGAAAGGATGAGGATAAAGATGAGGATGAGGAAGAAAAAGCTGCTACTGCAGGATCCATGGATGATTCAGAGGCCTCTTCATCAAGAAGTTCCATCGGAGGTGCAAGGGAAAACAATGTTCATAGATTAGGACCTGATGAAATTTCTATCGATGTTGACGCAGTCAGACGGGTTTATAATAAACTGCTTTCCAATGAAAAGATAGAAACAGCATTTCTTAATGCATTGGTGTACTTGTCGCCAAATGTGGAATGTGATTTGACTTACCATAATGTGTATTCAAGAGATCCTAATTATCTGAACTTGTTTGTTATAGTCATGGAGAACAGCAACCTTCATAGTCCTGAATATCTGGAAATGGCCCTTCCACTTTTTTGCAAAGCCATGAGCAAGCTACCCCTCCCAGCTCAAGCCAAATTAATTCGTTTATGGTCAAAATACACTGCAGCCCAAATTCGTCGAATGGTGGAAACATTTCAGCAGCTCATTACATATCGGGTCATAAGTAATGAATTCAATAATCGAAACCTAGTGAATGATGATGATGCAGTTGTTGCTGCTACAAAATGCTTAAAAATAGTGCACTATGCAAATATTATTGCAGGAGATGTGGATACAGGGCACAATGAGGAAGAGGAAGATGAGGCAGTTGCTGAATCTAGTGAAGTTACCTTGCAAGAGCTGCTAGGTGAAGAGCGGAGAAATAAAAAAGGGCCCCGAGTGGACCCCCTTGAAACTGAGTTGGGTGTGAAAACAATTGATTGCCGAAAGCCACTTGTTCCTTTTGAGGACTTTATTAATGAACCACTAAACGATGTACTGGAAATGGATAAAGACTATACTTTCTTCAAAGTAGAAACAGAGAACAAATTCTCATTTATGACCTGCCCTTTCATTTTGAATGCTGTAACCAAGAATTTGGGACTTTACTATGACAATAGGATACGCATGTACAGTGAGCGACGAATCACTGTCCTTTACAGCCTTGTCCAGGGGCAACAACTGAACCCTTATCTTCGACTAAAAGTCCGACGTGACCACATCATAGATGATGCCCTTGTTCGGGTAAGTTTGTTTTTAACGTATTGTGGAAATCAGTAAGTGTATGTCTTCAAACTCTAGCAAATGATATGTTTTGCTGTAACCTAACAAGTAACTTTGCTAACTTAAAACAAGAAACATTTTGTTTGTGAGCTCCTTCATGTATTCAGAGTGAAAGATTGTTTGTGGTTTTGCTTTGGCCATTCTATGTAAATTCTAATTTAAGGCTTCAGTGTGATTGAACAGTATGAAATCTTGATGTTTTTATTCACTTTCTGTCTGAATGTATTTCACAACATGGGCAATTCACTAATATCTCTTGAAGGTGGTGGATAGCTTCCACTTTTGAGCCCCTGCAGTTGTGATGATGGTACTCCTAAGATTGTTGCCTAGAATTTACATTCGGCTGTGAGGAAGCAGTGATGCATTTCCAAATCAGGATATTGTACAACTTGTGAAAGTCTCTGAAGTAGTGGTGTTCCATGCACCTGCTGGCTTTTAGTGGCAGAGGTCATGCCTTTAGGAGATGTTAACTGTGTAATCTATTCCAGTAGTTGTAGTCAAATAGCCTTCTTAGGTACATACCTAAAACTAAATTTGGGTTTGTGCATGGGAAATGGAATGTGCCAGTGCAGTTTGTATTTTCCCTGTTGCTGGCATGGCCATTGATTCCCTATCCAAATATGAAAGGAACCAAGAAGTCCAACTCTGATATATTCAAATACAAGTAAATGTTGGCAAAAAGGAGCAGAAGGATGCAACTTTGGTTCTGAACTAGTTTGCTTCTGTTTCAGTTCCACATGAGCTTGCAAGCCTCTCATTATGTATCTATTGAGGGACCCACCTGTCAGTTGGTAGAAAGGGCACAGATGGATGATTTCTAGATTTTGCAACTGATTAGCCTGTTGGTACTCACAACTTTGACACAGTAGCTAAATCAACAACATTAACCAGAGGAATAAACACTACCTCGATATGTAAGGCAGATTCAGGAGACTGGAAGCTGAAATGTTAATTTTAATGTCCTCCAATGCCCACCTTTTTTAAAAAAAAAAGCTATCTTTTATTGCTACCTTTAATTTGTCATGTGTTTGGTTTTGCAAGTGCAAAGACACATTTATAATGACTTGCCGCAAAACCCAGCGAGGTTTAGATACTGTGAAATTTGGTGCTTCACTTCTGACTAAATGGACCAAACATGCTGTGAGCACTTTTGAAGATATTGTTTAGTGCTGCACCTTGTTCCCTTTCTGGACTTCTATTTTGGTTTAATTATCCTGAATAGGTTTAATGTCCTGTGTCATTCACTATCTCAGCTTATCTAACCTATCAGCGGAAGTGTCACATCATGAAATTATACCACAGCCTGGCTTTTACATAACAGTATATGATACATTCTCATGAAAATTAATATTACAAATTTCACAATTACTACTCAATGTTTGAGTATCCTAGATATTAATCACCCAAAATTAAAAATTACATTAACTTCTGTTTTGTGTGCTTAAGATAGGTGAATCTTGCTAGTTCTGATTTAAAAGTTAATATGCACTACAGGAATTTGGTGTCCATTCATGCCAGTTTCTTCCTGAAACCAACTTTATGCTGTCTAATATTTAGATCAATGTTGTTTTATCTACTGACATTATTCCTGGGATCGATGTACATTTGGTTGAATCTGGTGCCGAATTTGAAACCTTATGGTTAGTCTAATATTTTTAATATTTTGCATACATGGAAATAACATTTATATGATACTACTGTAAAGATTTAGTTGCACCAAAATGATGCCTATTTTTAACTTGCTCTTGAGTTCTGGAATTTGTTCCATAATCTTTGTCTCGATGTTAATTATCTTTTTAAAACATTGAATTCCTGCTTTGACATCTTCTCTGTTGCCTTTCTGTGTGCCTTGTTGAATAATAGTTCCTGCAGAGTATCTTGGGATATCTTGTAATGTTAGAGGCATTATATAAGTACAATTTAATTATTTCTTTCCAGAGTTTGCTCTTTTTGTCTCTGTTGTTTTCATTGCTTCTCTTTTAAGTCAGATTTCAGACTATGCTTAAGAAATGTGAAAATTAATGAATTAGATGAAGTGGCTAGATAGATGGTGGAGTGGGTGCTAAATAAAAACATGTACCTTCTAAATGAAGGAGAAAGGCAAAATTGAATGAAGATGCTGGACATGGGTGAAAAATATATGTTGGAGCAGCATCTGTGGAAAGCAGCAGTTAATATATTAAAGAGGCGGTCGGAACAGACAATGAGAGGAAATGAGTTAACTTTCGAATGATAGAATAAACATTCAACAGTAGATCTTTTGATTCCCTTTGTTAAGCCTTTTTATCTATCAGAGGAGAGGTATGTTGCATTTATAGAGCTCTGCACTCTGTTCCCTGAAGCAATAGTGTCAGTTCTTCAGTCCTGTAACTGCTTGGACCCAGTGTGCATCAGCTACCTAAAATCACATCTGAGTAAAGTTTCATGCTGTTTTTAGGGCTATTGAGTTCGTTAAAAGTTTGGCCTTTGGCAGCTGTACAGCAGGGTATGAACAGATGAAAATAGAAGTGAAGTAATTTTGGAAATGTTGTATATGTTTGGTAATAACTGTGGAGAACCAAAGAATTAATGCTTCAGAGTAACTGAACTTTATCTGCACTTTTGCCATTTATGCTGTCAGGCATTGAACGTGAGAGTTTATTACTGCACAGGTACTGTCTGGCATGAGCTTTTCCAGCACTTATTCTTCTTTCAAGTTTTCCAAATGTGTAGTTTATTTGTCTGGTCAAGCTGACGCCGAGCTATTGTCTCTGTCAGGCCCATAGTGCAGACTTAATTATGTTTTGGGTTGATAGGGTGTCTTTGGAACTGAGGGAGAAGTTGGGGATCAGGTTAGGGTTAAGGGACAGGGATAAGGTGAAGATATTACCACTCCACATTCAAAACCAGTGGGGCGGACATGTGATGAAAGACTAGCAAACCAGCAAAGGATGAGGGCTGGTGGCCTCCCAGGTCAGTGAATCATCAAAAATTCAAAGATCAAAGTACATTTGTTATCATATGAGTTCTGCGTAGGCATGAGAACCAGTAACCCTGTGGTGAACTACATATACCTGTCTGGACTGCTCCTGTAGCTCCTCCCACAGACCCCTGTATAAAGGCGATTGAGGCCTGAGCCCGGCCTCATTCCCCAGGATGTAGTGTTGTTCATTCTTCCAGTCAATAAAAGCCGATATCTCGCTTCTTATGTCTCAGAGTGAGTTATTGATGGTGCATCAGACCCCCCCCCCCCCCCCCCAAAGTTTGTGGTCCCACTCGTCAGAGTTCAGGGTCCTCGTTCGTTGTCATCAGAATTGATATGAAAATCGAAGCCTGAAGATTGATCAGAAGTCAAAGCTCAGTGACAGAAGCCCTGGGTCTGCATGTCCAAGAGTCCACACTGAGCTTGGAGGACTGTGTGTGTTGGTGGTAGGGAAGATCGGGGATTGATTTGCCAATGTTGCTACTTGTTGAACATTGTGGTTGTGCTTTGTTGGTGCTAAAATGTGTGGCAGCACTTGTGGGCTGCTCTGGACACAACCTTGGGTTGTGTTCGTTGTTAACGAAAATGACACATTTCACTGTATGTTTGGAATTACATGTGATAAATGAATCGGAATCTGAATTATTGAATTTTGTTTTATGAAATGGCATGGTTTCATATTACATTTTCTTATTAAATGCGGTTGACTCATGGGTAAGTCTCCTGAAGTGGAAGTCAAAAGTCATAGATTCAAATTCCATTCTTGTAAATGAAACTGACTTAAACAGTGATGGTGTAGAATTTATTGTGAAGCTAACTGCCTCAGAATTTCAGTTCAATCATTATTATACTTCAGGAAAGGGAACTTACTCCTCCTATGCAGAATGACTTGTTTGTCATTGTAACAAGGCAGTCATCCTAACCAACCAGTGTTGTCTGCATTCCAGGAAGGATTGTTTTTAAAGAATGGGTCATGTGATTTTTTTTAACACTTCTTCGTAATGCTGAAGTGTGAATTTCACTATAGGAACTTAACAAGTTGTCTGCTAAAATATGAACTGATTACCAAATATAAAATTTATAACGTATTAGAATAATGATGAGCACTGGCGGAGTGAAATCAGTGAATTAGCTGTGGTGACACTTGACATAATTGTCTTCAATCAGTGGTAGAATTTGGTTAAAAATTTCAAGACAGTGGTACGCGCCTGAAATTTAGACATTAACTGAAAACATTACTATATTCAAGCAAGCATACTGCCTATTTTGATCTCACTTCATCATGAGCAGACTTTCAGATTTCTCTATTTCCTAAACCCCATCAGAACTTTTTATTTTCCCCTTTTAAACACCAACCAAAATAGTAGCAGGCACTATAGCCAAGATGAATTTTGCCAAAATTAAAATTAATAGAGCACAATCACATTTTACTGGAAATGCAATAAAGGTGGTTTGCATCAGCACTAACTTCAAATGTGCTACCATCTGTTTGATTCTAATAAAGAGTTAATTTTGTAATATTGCCACTGAATTTGGAAACCTTTTAATTGTGAACAGGGCATGGATGTGGCTATTTGGCCTAACAATGCTGTAACATGCACCTAACCAACAAAAATGAAGCCTGATTCTTTGAAGAAACAGGTGAAAATGAGAAATGAAAGTACGTTCTATAGCTAAGGGAAGCTCAGATTGACACTTCCAAAATGTGGAGAGGTCGTACTTATTTTTGAAGTGAGTACTGTGTACAATCTGAATAAATAATCCATCAATATTTAAACTGTTTATAATAGCTGGAGATGATTGCCATGGAAAACCCTGCAGACCTGAAGAAACAACTCTATGTAGAATTTGAAGGTGAACAGGGTGTGGATGAAGGAGGCGTTTCCAAAGAGTTTTTTCAACTTGTTGTGGAAGAAATCTTCAACCCTGACATTGGTATGGATTTAAGCTCCAATTATGGCATGTTAGCTATGACTGCAAGGATTTACCTAGCTATTTCCATTAGCTTAAAGAGGTGTAGCACAAAACCACAAAGACTAGAAAGTTTAATTTCACCGGTATATCAGCCTTGAGTTAGTAGTAATAGCAGGAAAAGGACTGGCTGCTATCCAGAGGGAAATCATTTATGATCCTTGATACCTTTATTTAATGACTGCTGCGGGAAGTACCTGTATTTTGAATGATAGGTAAGGAGTAATGAGGCTTAACTGCAATAGTTTTCAAAGGTGAATAATTCTGTGTAAAATGAACGCATGTAAAGAGTTTCTAATATTTGTGGCTCTGTATTTTTTTATAGGATTGTTTAATATGCTTAAGTGCAGTTACTATACTTAAGGTGTAGATGCTAAGAGTCTTCTGAAATCTTCCTTACCAAGTTTTATAAGCACAGACGACAAATCTTGTAAGGGTAAAGTTAACTTTTACTGGAAAATAACCACTTTTGAGCTTCTGTAGGGCTGAAAGATGTGTTCTGTTGCTGAGCCACTTAAATAAATTAGTTTCTTTTCTGAAGCTTGCATGTTCTTCCTGTGCCCATGTAGGTTTCCTCTTAAGTTCTGTAGCGCAGGGGTTCCCAACCTTTTTATGCTATTGTCCAACACCATTAAGTAAGGTATCTGTGGACCCAGGTTGGGAGCTCCCTGCTGTAGTGGGTACTTGGTGGTCAATTTGGACTTGATGCACAGAAGAGCCTGTTTTCATGCTTATCAGCTCAATCTAAAAACTTCAATCTGACCAAATTGGGTCTAACACGAGGAAATCTGCAGATGCTGGAAATTCAAACAATACACACAAAATGCTGGTGGAACACAGCAGGCCAGGCAGCATCTATAAGGAGAAGCACTGTCGATGTTTCGGGCCGAGACCCTTCATCAGGACTAACTAAATTGGGTCTAATACTATTTACAGATGAGTAGTTATCCAGTTAGGCTACTTCTGTGCAGCAAGGGACATTTCTCCATATCTGCTTATCTATTGGAACTGAGAGGATAAACATTCCAAAGTTCATATAGATGTTTTGGATCTAAAAGATGGTACTTTTTTGTGTTTCACCCCTCTCCACAGGAATGTTCACGTATGATGAATCTACAAAATTGTTCTGGTTCAACACTTCTTCATTTGAGACTGAGGGACAGTTTACTCTAATTGGCATAGTTCTTGGCCTAGCCATTTACAACAACTGTATATTGGATGTGCATTTTCCTATGGTCGTTTACAGAAAACTGCTGGGCAAAAAGGGAACGCTGCGTGACTTGGAAGACTCTCACCCGGTAATATATAAGCTTTATCAGTTTTTTTTAGCTAATTTAATTGACATCTCCATGATAGCATGGAGGTTTTCCAAGAATTCTCTAAGCTGCATGAGCAAATTTCTGATAAATGATATTGGAATCCTTTAATCTAAAGAGATAAAAGTAGTGGATAAACAACGAAGTTGAAGGTGTAAAGTCAGGAAAAATAAGGGGAGATGGTGAAGAAGGTATTAACTTGAAAGGGAAGCATTAGCAACCCAATATTTACTCAATTAAGTTTTCTACTCATTTAAACCAGACAGTACAAATTAGAATATTATTTGAATAAAGTGAAAACGAATTTCTATGCTTAGTTTTGACATACAGAATTCTTTTACACAATTCTGATATTGACCCAAGTTTGTTTTAACTGTAATAAAATCTTAACATTTACTCAAAGTAAACTCTGAAATTCATATTCTCTTCCCCTATCATCTCACCCAGGTCTTGTATCAGAGCTTAAGAGAACTTCTTGACTATGATGGCAATGTTGAAGATGACATGATGATCACTTTCCAAATATCACAAACTGACTTGTTTGGAACTCCTCTGATGTGTGACTTAAAGGAGAATGGGAATCAAATTCCAGTGACAAATGAAAACAGAAAGGTAAGACCAGATAATGTATTCCAGTTCATATTTTAAAAAATCTAGACTGGTGTGATATTGATATGGTTTTTCCATTGACCTAAAGATGGCAACATAATTTTCTGTTGGGGCAGCAGAGTAGCATTGTGGTTAGCACAATGCTTTACAGTACCAGTGACCTGTGTTCAATTCCTGCCACTGACTGTAAGGTGTTTGTATGTTCTCCCCGTGACCATGTGGATTTCCTCCAGTTTCCTCCCACATACCATACCAAGACGTACTGGTTGGTAGGTTAATTACTCATTTTAAATTGTTCCATGATTAGGCTAGGATTGGATTGGGTGGAATTGTTGGGCAGCGTGGGTCAAAGGGCTGGAGGACCTACTCCAAGCTGTATGTGAATAAATTTAAAAATATATGAAATGTGTGCTGCAATACAGGCTGAAGTCTACTGGCACAGACTTCTTTGAAGAAGGGCTGTCTGTGATTAAGCGTAGCACATGTTAAGTATCATTCCAGTATAAAATAATGTATCCTCTCTTAAAAGATTTTTACTCCTGTCGTTGTAACTCTGAAGTGGCCTTTTTCTCTGATGAGTAATGCTCTCCATCTTTTCGTTTCTTTAGGCCAGGTCTTCCCAACCTGGGGTCCACAGACCCCTCAGTTAATGATAGGGGCCTATGGCATAAAAAAGGTTAGAAACCCCTGGTTTAGGCCTTAAGTGCATTTTTTAAAATTAGAATTACGGTAATTAAAGGAACATCAGTGTAAGATGGGAATCCTTGAACTCGTGCTGTCTCCTGAGAATGGAAAATCTACATCAATGGAGGTAGTAGAGGAAATGGGGACATGGAAAACAAAAAGCTTGTGCAAGATGAGTAGTAAAGGGGTGGAGCAAAGAACTAGAGAAGAAGAAATGGATGTTTGAAGGAAATTATTTATCTCCATACTTGGACGATGTCACAAAAGATCGAAGTGTAAAAGGTTTTTTTTTGCTTGGTGCCATAGACTTGCATAGCACAACTTTTCAGCATTTTCAGTATGAGTCATCTGTTGAAATGATGTATGTCTCTTCAGATCCTAATACATTTGATCCACTCAAAATCCAGTGGGCCAATTTAGATTGGTGGTCTACATTGCAGGAAATCTGTCACTTGGTTTGGGAACTTTATTACAAAAATATATATAGAAACAGAGCAGTACTGGTAGTTGGGAATGCACTTGGTAAGTGTGCGTTAAAAGGTAAGGGAAGGCACTTGTGAGTAGTATAAAAATTGAGGGAGAATGCAGAGAATCACTTGAGCTCAAAGAGCTAGTCAGTGCCAGACATTTATAGAATAAACCAAGAATTAGTATTATCTAATTTCCTTTGATAGATTACTACATAGTGTTTCCCACAGTTGATATTGTACTGAGCTCTAATGTGTTATTTTGTACCAAACAGGAATTTGTTGAGCTTTATACAGAATACATTCTCAACAAGTCAGTAGAAAAGCAGTTTAAAGCCTTTCGAAGGGGTTTCCATATGGTAACCAATGAGTCACCACTCAAGTATTTATTCCGACCAGAGGAGATTGAGCTACTAGTCTGTGGAAGTCCGGTAAATCAGTAATTAAAACTTATATACTAAACTTTCTGATTAAAGACCATGAAGTTTTATATTATTAAAGTTGATAAAGAGAGATCTTTCAAATTTAGAACCTAGATTTTCAAGCACTTGAAGATACTACAGAGTATGATGGTGGCTATTCCAAGGAGTCCCGTATTATAAGGTATAATTTTAAGTTTACTTCCATTTCTAAGTTTGTATTATTGTCTAGTGTCAATATTGTAGGTGGTTTATTTTATCATATACCTTCAAAAATAGTTCTCCCAATTTTTTCACTTAGTTTATATTGTCATTGATGTCAGTATACATGCTTGCTATATAGTGAGTCATTTATGAAATGTCAACACCTCTTTTGACTTATTCACTCCCAATTCAACCTTGTTTGTCTTTTAATTGGTTAAGGAGGAGCAGTTTGTCTCATCTAAAGGGCCCTGCTGAAATATCCAGGGTTTGTAATTAGTAACTTTTCCCAGATATAATCACTTTTGTGCTAAGTAGTATTATAGCAAGTAACACGTTTTCCATTGACTTCCTTTATATAAGACAAAAATTGTAGTTCATCTCATTTTATTCTCCCAGTGGTCTTTCCTCCCTGATATTAGAAGTGGAGTAATTGCTAATTATTCCAATCACAGCTCCTTTGATAATGAAACACCCCGTGGAATGTAATTCCACACAGCCCTACTGTACTGTCATTGTCTACCAACTACAAGAGGTGCTCCAGCAACTTACAAAGGCTCTTTGGTGGCACTACCTAAATATTCAACATTTGTTGCTTAAGAGACAAGTGACAAAAGCACTGCCATCTCCAAGATTCCTTGCAAAGTTATCTGCATCTGGAAGTGAATTGTAATCCTGATCATAATCCTTCAACTCCCTTCCTAATAACAATCCAAGTGCACCTTTACTGTGTGGTTACCACAAATACCATCAAGGGCTGTGAGGAATAGAGAATAAATATTGACCTTTACACTATAGTCCATATCCTCAAAATGACTTGAAATAATTTAATTGTAAGTCAAACAAAAGAGATCTTGATTCATCAGAATCTGACTTGTGATTATGTTCTCAAAGGAAAGCAGTATTTTGATTTCTACATTCTAACAGAAATATGGCAATAAGCTGATAGATACAGAAAATAAACAGTGGAGTAAATCTGATCTTAATATGCTCTAGGGTCTTGGAATCCACATTTAAGTTTGTATTCAACATGAATAATTCTGACCATAATTAACTGTTTACTGCTTTGTTAAAAAGGCAACTGATCACTGAATCTTCTATAATATGGCAGTAGTGCATTGACGTTATTTGGTTCGTCATCTTGATCTGGAGCTTCATGATGCTGAGAAAATGATTATAACAATTTTTATATTTTATATTTATATTTTTAAGTTGGGCATAAAAAAATTAACTTGAACTGTTGTGCATAAAACAGGTTTTTTCACAGAATTATCAAAATGTTAAGGAACTGGAGAAATTTCAATATGGTAGTTTGTTTATAGTGGTGCTCTTGACAGGAATAACATTTTAGATGCTTGTCATAATAACCAGAAACAATAGAAGGAAAGCCCTTAACGTATTGGAATTTATAATTAACTCAGTAGTGGGTAAAGATTCTGTATTTTTTTCACTTTAAAAGTAAATTAATCAATACTGGAAGGAGGATGGGGTGAGGGGAAAATTGCAAGGATGTGAGTCGTGTGGGAAAGAAACAAATGGAGTTGCTCTTCAAAGTGTATATTTGATAAGTGAATAGCAATCTGTGCTACATTATTAATATGATATACAAGAAAAAAAATTTGTTTCCATGTTGTCGTAGGTAAGAGTTGCAGATCATTATAATGGCTGTCCCTTTTTAGTAGCAAGAAGAGAAACTAGGTATTTGATAACCACTCAGTCCATTTTTTCCATTCATCTCTCATTGATTTTAGGTCTGAGCTACTACATTGCCCTCTCCAACTTCCTTATTATAGTTTCCAGATGGAGTACTTATTTCCAAGTTGGAGTAGTTCTCATAAAATGGTGTATTTGATAAGACTTTTATTTACTGTGTCTTAAATATCAGTTTGTCACTTGAATATCATTAACTTACATGTTATATGTGAGGAAAGGGTTGGTGCCAAATAGTTCCAGTAATATAGTGTTTGGATGTTTGTTAATACAATGGTAAATGTCAAGATCCATTATTTAAAAGGCATTAAAGAAATGAAATAAAGACAACACACACAAAATGCTGATGGAACACAGCAGGCCAGGCAGCATCTATAAGGAGAAGCACTGTCGACGTTTCAGGCCGAGACCCTTCGTCAGGACTAACTGAAAGGAAAGATACCAAGAGATTTGAAAGTAGAGGGGGGAGGGGGAAATGCAAAATGATAGAAGACCAGAGGGGGTGGGATGAAGCTAAGAGCTGGAAAGGTGATTGGCAAAAGTGATACGGAACTGGAGAAGGGAAAGGATCATGGGACGGGAGGCCTCAGGAGAAAGAAAGGGGGAGGGGCGAGCACCAGAGGGAGATGGAGAACAGGCAGAGTGATGGGCAGAGAGAGAGGGGAGAAAAAAACAAACAACTAAATATTGTCAGGGATGGGGTAAGAAGGGGAGGAGGGGCATTAACGGAAGTTAGAGAAGTCAATGTTCATGCCATCAGGTTGGAGGCTACCCAGCCGGTATATACGGTGTTGTTCCTCCAGCCTGAGTGTGGCTTCATCTTGACAGTAGAGGGAGGCCATGGATAGACATATCAGAATGGGAATGGGACGTGGAATTAAAATGTGTGGCCACTGAGAGATCCTGCTTTCTCTGGCAGACAGAGCGTAGGTGTTCAGTGAAACGGTCTCCCAGTCTGCGTCAGGTCTCACCAATATATAAAAGGCCACACCAGGAGCACCGGACACAGTATATCACACCAGCCGACTCACAGGTGAAGTGTCGCCTCACCTGGAAGGACTGTCTGGGGCCCTGAATGGTGGTGAGGGAGGAAGTGTAAGGGCAGGTGTAGCACTTGTTCTGCTTACAAGGATAAGTGCCAGGAGGGAGATCGGTGAGGACGAGTGGACAAGGGAGTCGCGTAGGGAGCGATCCCTGCGGAAAGCAGAAAGGGGGGGAGGGAACGATGTGCTTGGTAGTGGGATCCCGTTGGAGGTGGTGGAAGTTACGGAGATTTATACTTTGGACCTGGAGGCTGGTGGGGTGGTAGGTGAGGACAAGGGGGACCCTATCCCAAGTGGGGTGGCAGGCAGATGGGGTGAGGGCAGCTGTGCGGGAATTGGGAGAGATGCATTTGAGAGCAGAGTTGATGGTGGAAGAAGGGAAGCCTCTTTGTTTAAAAAAGGAAGACATCTCCTTCGTCCTGGAATGAAAAGCCTCATCCTGAGAGCAGTTGCGGCAGAGACGGAGGAATTGAGAGAAGGGGATAGCATTTTTGCAAGAGACAGGGTGGGAAGAGGAATAGTCCAGGTAGCTTTGAGAGTCTGTAGGCTTATAGTAGATATCAGTAGATAAGCCGTCTCCAGAGATGGAGACAGAAAGATCAAGAAAGGGGAAGGAGGTGTCGGAAATGGACCAGGTAAATTTGAGGGCAGGGTGAAAGTTGGAGGCAAAGTTAATGAAGTCAACGAGCTCAGCATGCGTGCAGGAGGCAGTGCCAATGCAGTCGTCGATGTAGCGAAGGAAAAGAGGGGGACGGATACCCGTATAGACTTGGAACATGGACTTTTCAACGAAGCCAACAAAAAGGCAGGCGTAACTGGGACCCATGCGGGTGCCCATGGCTACACCCTTAGTTTGGAGGAAGTGGGAGGAGCCAAGGGAGAAATTATTGAGAGTAAAAACTAATTCCGCTAGATGGAGGAGAGTGGTGGTAGAGGGGGATTGGTTAGGTCTGGAATCCAAAAAGAAGCAAAGAGCTTTGAGACCGTCCCGGTGGGGGGTGGAGGTATATAGGGACTGGACGTCCATGGTGAAAATAAGGCAGTGGGGGCCAGGGAACTTAAAATCATCGAAAAAATTCAAAGCGTGAGAAGTATCACGAGCATAGGTGGGAAGAGATTGAACAAGGGGGGGATAAAACTGTCAAGGTATGCAGAAATGAGTTTGGTGGGGCAGGAGCAAGCTGAGACAACTCTGCTCTCAAAAACACATCTCTCCCATTTCCTGCACAGCTGCCCTCACCCCATCCACCCGCCACCCCACTCGGGATAGGGTTCCCCTTGTCCTCACCCACCACCCCACCAGCCTCCAGGTCCAAAGTATAATTCTCCGTAACTTCCGCCACCTCCAACGGGATCCCACTACCAAGCACATTTTCCCCTCCCCCCCCCCTTCTGCTTTCCGCAGGGATCGCTCCCTACGCGACTCCCTTGTCCACTCATCCCCCCATCCCTTCCCACCGATCTCCCTCCTGGCACTTATCCTTGTAAGCGGAACAAGTGCTACACCTGCCCTTACACTTCCTCCCTCACCAGGTGACACTTCACCTGTGAGTCGGCTGGTGTGGTATACTGCGTTCAGTGCTCCCGGTGTGGCCTTTTATATATTGGTGAGACCTGACGCAGATTGGGAGACCGTTTCGCTGAGCACCTACGCTCGGTCCGCCAGAGAAAGCAGGATCTCCCAGTGGCCACACATTTTAATTCCACGTCCCATTCTGATATGTCTATCCATGGCCTCTCCTACTGTCAAGATGAAGCCACACTCAGGTTGGAGGAACAACACCTTATATACCGGCTGGATAGCCTCCATCCTGATGGCATGAACATTGACTTCTCTAACTTCTGTTAATGCCCCTCCTCCCCTTCTTACTCCATCCCTGACATATTTAGTTGGTTTTTTTTCCTCTCTCTCTGTCCATCACTCTGCCTGTTCTCCATCTCCCTCTGGTGCTCCACCCTCCCCCTTTCTTTCTCCCGAGGCCTCCCGTCCCATGATCCTTTCCCCTCTCCAGCTCTGTATCACTTTCGTCAATCACCTTTCCAGCTTTTAGCTTCATCCCACACCCTCCGGTCTTCTATCATTTCGCATTTCCCCCTCCCCCCACTACTTTCAAATCTCTTAGTATTGTCATGACCTCAGCCCCCTCCTTCAAGAGAATCGCAAGATCGCTATTAATTCGGGTCTTGGACCCAGGAAATGAGAGACAATGCCACGGAGTTGACCATTGTTCTTAGAGGCACCTGTGTGAATTGCAACTCTATAGTACGTGCCAGATATCAGGGACATGGACACCCTCGGGCAATGTGGTGTGGGGATGGCCTCACCCTACCTTGATTGACATTTACAAATCTGCCAGCCATGATAAAAAGGAGACTGCTGGAGGCGGTACTCCAGCGACACACCAGACGGAGACACCATCGCTCATCGCTCCCGTAAGGACGGGAAGCTGTTCGGGAGCCACGTGTGTTCTGGTTCCCCTAGCTAGGGAATTGAGTGGCTGATAACCCCGAAAAGGATTTCGGACTGACAACGAGGAACTCCCGTTCTCGATCTCACACTTTGAGTCCAGAAGGCTGGCAAGTTTATTTTCTCTCTCCAACCCGTGAACACGCAGCGGTCCCTCAAGCGGCAGAAAGCATCCATGAACTGGCGAGACTTTTATATTTCAATTGGACAAATCGTTCAACCCCTAGACAACGATAGAGCTCATTTTTGATTGATTATTACTACACCTATGCTTTAGATTGAGTTTTGACGATGTATATGATCTGAATGTTTTGTATTAACCATACGTTTGTGCCCCTTTATAAATAAAACGTTTGAAAATAGTAGCACCAGGCTCAGCGGACCCATCTATCTTTGCTGATAAGTCACCCGGTTACTGGGGAACGTAACAGTATCTTTCCTTTCAGTTAGTCCTGATGAAGGGTCTCGGCCCGAAACGTCGACAGTGCTTCTTCCTACAGATGCTGCCTGGCCTGCTGTATTCCACCGGCATTTTGTGTGTGTTTGAATTTCCAGCATCTGCAGATTTCCTCGTGTTTGCGAATGAAATAAAGCATTGTTTGTTTCCAAGTAGTATATTAAATTCAGTACTAATTAGGGAATATTTTAATTCCTTTGCAGGGAATTTTGGGAAATAGTCCATGCATTTTCAGATGAGCAAAAACGACTCTTCCTGCAGTTTACAACAGGCACGGATCGAGCACCAGTTGGTGGCCTTGGAAAACTTAAGATGATCATAGCTAAGAACGGACCAGATTCTGAGAGGTAATAAGTCTCTTTTAACATTAGTTAAGTGTAATGTATGTATGTATTTAAAAGCAAATATTCTAGCATGAGACAGCTATGAATCACTGTTGTATTGACAGTTAATGTATCAATACTTTTCATTCATCGGTTATTGTAACAAAACATTTCTACAGCACTGCCTTCAAATCACTCGGCATACTTGCTACCTAAAATGGAGACAAAGCTTGACTAAATGGTGGTAAAAAGTTTTGATGCTTGTAATTGTAAAATTTTGAAATCTGCTCTGCTCATCTCAGCTGTGAAGCTATCAAAACACCATTATTCCTATCCCTTTTATTAAAACTTGTTTAAAAGCCATTGATTTGGTTCTATTTCTGTTTCTTGCAGAAACTTCAATGATCTGACAATTCTTTAGTGGCTAAGATCTAGTTTTCTGTAGATTCTTCAGAATTTTACTTTGTTTCCTTCAATCTCTCAGTCAGTTTTATTCAGCCTTGATTGGTTGAGAACTCCATATCTCATAGACCTGCATCTTAATCTATCCAGTTAATGTACACTTGTCTCAGTACTGGCCTATGTAGGTATCTCCAGCTCTGTCCACTGCTGTGGCAGAGATAATCTCCTACATGTACTTTGTCTCATCATCTGTGTTAGAACACCCAACAATGAACTCAATTTTCTAACTGCTGTGTGATTTGTATTTGGGGTGAGAATGAACAAGTGTTTGCAGAATGTTCCGATTCACAATTTACAATTATATGTTAAATATAGATGTCCTTTCACTAGTAAATTTTGACTTCCACAGCGAGCTTGTACTTAATTTTCATAGCATGTTGATCATAAAGTCAGTGGTTTATTGACATTTACACAATTTCAAGTATGCACTTGTGAATGGATTACTTGCCCCTCTATCAGGGACACATTGCATCAGATACACAACATTCTCAAGGAAAACTAAGTGATACATGAAACCTCTTTTCCACCATCTTGATTGGATGACATTACATTCCTAAGCATAAACATCACAACCCCTTATCTTTAGCTAAGCCCAAACATGCTGAAAGCAGAACAGACTGCTCTTACAAAACTGCTAAAATGAAATACCTACAGCATACAGTAAAAAATTTAACCAGAGCATTACATACACAATTTTAACAAAAACACAATTTTAAAAACACAAGTTCATTGTCATACAAAATGATCATAGTGTTGCTATACTGAAGGATGTAATTTAAGGTTGTGCAAATTGGTGACTTGTGTTCACAATTG
This sequence comes from Hemitrygon akajei, assembly GCF_048418815.1. Taxonomy (NCBI): domain Eukaryota; kingdom Metazoa; phylum Chordata; class Chondrichthyes; order Myliobatiformes; family Dasyatidae; genus Hemitrygon; species Hemitrygon akajei. Next base: position 177,273,200 of record NC_133127.1, on the reverse strand, counting down.
TCTACTGCAGGTTGGAAGCATAAAATGGAACCATAAAGTAGTGTCTCTGCATATTAATACTTCACCATATTGGTGCTGAATATATGGCAGAATCAGCTAGTAGATTGAATTTGCTGATAACTACCTCAAATTTGTTTTATTCCTCAAATAAACTGCAAAACAATAAAATGCTCAAATACAAGATTATTGTGAAAATTAGTTTTTCTTTTTACTGAACTTGATCACTTTTTTTTCCAGATTACCAACATCTCACACGTGTTTTAATGTCCTCCTACTTCCTGAGTATTGCAACAAGGAAAAGCTCAGTGAGAGACTACTAAAGGCCATTACCTATGCCAAAGGGTTTGGCATGCTGTAAAAGATGAATGTAAAGCGTGTGATAAAAAGTAAAATTATGGGTGTCAGTGTTCCTGTGTTTTTTTTTAAAAAAGGCCATAAAATAGTAACAATAGTCACCAGTGACTGCTTCCCCTCCTGGGGATGCAGGGCTCGAACAACACATTTCACTCGGGACACTGGGATGGAACAGCAGATTTCAGCTACTTCTACAAACTTTTTGTTAGTGTGACTTTCCATATCATTTGCTTGTATGTATAGTAAACTTTTTCTGAATATTTATTTTTAAATTCCTGTGGGGAGGAATGGGGGAAATTAATCATGTTTGTTCCATTACTGAATTGGCCATTATGAATTTAAACAAGCAAGCAAATTATCTCAAATAACGTTCCTTGGATTATTATCAGTCTAATTTTTTAAACTATATTTTTACTTCTGAGGCATTCAGTTCTAGGAGCATTCTCTTCCCCTAACCCCACTGTTGCTTTGATCCTTAAGATTTGGAGTGGTTTGGTGCAAGTGCTGCTGTTCTAGTCCCAGAGAAAATTTTTACTTAGCTTTACATCTAATAAAGATGGAAAAAAAACCTGGAATGTTAACTGCATTCTTAAGACCCTGCTTTAATTACAGCATAAAAATTCATGGAAGATTTTAGAAAAGAAACAAATAAATCTTCACTGCTCATTCTTGCAAGTCTGGAAATAAATTTCTGTTTAACTTTTCAACTCTTGCTGAATGTTGGAATGCTGGTTCACTGGATTTACTGACTTTTTAATTCCATTGTTTGACGTTTTTGGAAACTCCCATACAATGGCATAACAGTATTGAGTTTATTGGGGGTGGGGGGGTGGATAGAAATGGATAAGTGTGCAAAAGTGCCCTTGCAAGAATTGGAGCCAAAGTTTCCTCTTTTGTTTTTCCAACAAATTCAAAATATACTGTGCTTTCTTTATTTCAAATAAAAATCTTACTGTTCCTTCATTTTATCTGCTGTACCTAAGCAATATATTCAGCAAGAACAACATTGTGCTTAATCCTATAGGTCTTTCATCATTTCTAATGGGGAAAAGGCTAATTGCATATAAAGTAATGTGATATGCAGAAGGTGGTGATAAGAAGGTATCAGCACTATTCAAACACTTTTTACTCATTGACAAATGGACAAAAGGATGTTAACATGAATGATACTAAATAAAATGGAATACAACAATTTCTTTGTTTACTGGCATGATAGGTACTCAAACTGAATGGTGCTCAGAATGTTTTATTGTGAGATTGACTAGATAAAACATGAGTCTACATATAGCTTGACTTAATCTCTTTTTTAAAGCATCACTACCTTGTAGCTTTAATTTATGCAGCTTTACCAGTTTTCTGCCAATTTGGACAGATAGCTTCAATCTGCTGTTAAACTGTCTTTACCAAATGTTATAATGTAATATTAAGTAGCAGTGGGCATTAAGAAATTTCCCAGAATTAAAGGTTAATGATTCTTTAGAATATATTTTATCAAAACTTGAACAAATAATGCAATCTTACGGTTTGTACAAACATTCTGTTTGAAGCTTCTGGTATTTTTAGCTGCTAAAACATCTAGTCTATTTGGCTTTTGGCCCCTGAGCTGGTATGCCAATACAATTCATATATTAAAGAAAAGTATGTTAGAAGTTTTTGTTGAGAGCTTATAAAAATGTTAAGTCAAGACAATTGCAAAAATCAGGTTTGAAAGGAAGGAAAGGTTACAAGATCAATGGAAACTACCTTTGTTTTTATTGTTTCAGTCATTATGTAATTCAGCTGGGTATTTAAATATAAAAAATTATGTGTAAGTGAATGTCTGTTAATTTTCCTTTCAAATTATTTATGTTGTAGTTTAATTCAGCTAAGTGAAAGTTCTTTTAGTCTGACTGACTTCATTTCTGTTACTTGTATTTAATTTAAGTTAGAATTAACATAAATTTTTGTGCCGTTATTTGAGTCGGGGAGCATTCTGAAAAATGCCCTGAAAAGATATGTTCAGTTATAAGCAATGATCCTCTGAAATTCAACATCTAAGCTAAAATCATTCTGGGCTCTACACAAATGAAGGTGGCTATCTTGAGCAATCCTCATCAGCCATTAACAGTTGTAATTGTTTTGAGTACCCCAGCCAGCATAAGTGGCTCTTGGAAGTGGCGAGTTCCACTCAGTAGTAACTTTTTAAGTACTTTTGTACATCTGCTTGTTAATGCAAATATGCAGTCAGCCATTCACGTGGCAGCAACTCAGTGCATTAAAGCATGTAGATGTGGCCAAGAGGTTCAGACCAAATGTCAGAATGGGGTAAAAAAAAGTGCTGAATTGACTGAAACCTTTGGTCATGGTAGCATTCTTTTAAATCTTCATTCATTAAAGATTAGCTTAACTAGTTGCACGTACATTGAAACAATTCTTTCTTTGGTGGCTGGTAAGCTGATGGAGAAAATCCCGAGAAGCAGGATTTATGAACGTTTGGAAAGGCATAATATGATTAGTAAAGTCAGCATGGCTTTGTCAAAGGCAGGTTGTGCTTTACGAGCCTGATTGAATTTTTTGAGGATGTGACGAAACACATTAATGAAGGTAGAGATGTAGATGTAGTCAGCAAAGCGCTTGATAAGGTACCCCATGCAAGGCTTATTGAGAAAGTAATGAGGCATGGGATCCAAGAGGACATTGCTTTGTGGATCCAGAACTGGCTTGCCCACAGAAGGCAAAGGGTGGTTGTAGATGGGTAATATTCTGCATGGATGTTGATCACCAGTGGTGTGCCTCAGAGATCTCTTCTGGGACCCCTACTCTTCATGGTTTTTATAAATGATCTGGATGAGGAATTGGAGGGATCAGGTATTAAATTTGCTGATGATACAAAGGTTGATGGTGTGGATAGTGTGGAGGGCTGTCAGAGGTTACAGCGGGACATTGATCGGATGCAAAACTGGGCTGAGAAGTGGCAGATGGAGTCCAACCCAGTTAAGTGAAGGGGTTATTTGTCGAATATGATGGCAGAATACAGCATTAATGGTAAGACTCTTGGCAGTGCGGTGGGTCAAAGGGATCTTGGGATATGAGTGCATAGGATTCTCAAAGCTGCTATGCAGGTTGACTCTGGTTAAGAAAGCACGTGGTGATTGGCCTTCATCAATCATGGGATTGAGTTTAAGAGCCAAAAGCTAATGTTGCAGCTATGTAGGACCTTGGTCAGACCCCACTTGGAGTGCTGTGCTCAATTTTGATCCGCTCACTACAGGAAGAATGTGGAAACCAGGAGATGTCGGGTAGGTTTTTTACGGAGAGAGTGGACAGGTGGTGGAGGCGGATACAATAGGGTCTTTTAAGAGACACCTGGATAGGTACATGGAGCTTAGAAAAATAGAGGGTTATGGGAAAGCCTAGGTAGTTCTAAGGTAAGGACATGTTTGGCACAGCTTTGTGAACTGAAGGGCCTGTATTGTGCTGTACATGTTCTGTGTTTCTAAACAGTAAATTACATGGTTTAACTATCAAGCACTTAGTTTCCTGATGGGTTGTGTTAACAAGGGACATTGTGAAAGGACAGATGTATGGGGTTGAATGAGATCTGGGATCAGCCATGATGAAATGGTAGAGTGGCCTCTAGACTGAATGGCCTAATTCTGCTCCAGTGTCTTACAGACCGTGGAATGATTGTTGGTTCCAGACAAGGTGGTTTGAATATCCCAGAAATTGCTGATTTTCACACAAGTCTCTAGAGCTTACAGAGAATGGTGCGAGGAAATAAAAGCAATCCGTGACCAGCAGTTCTGTTTGTGAAAATGCCTTGTTAATGAGAGGTCAGAAGAGAATGGCCAGATTGGTTCAAGTTGACAGGAAGGTGACAGTAATTCAAATAACCAAGCATTACAACAGTCATGTGCACAAAAGCATCTCTGAATGCACATCACATCGACCTTGAAGTGGAAGAGATATAGCAGCAGAATACCACACTGGATTCCACTTCTGTACCTAATAAAGTGGCTACTGAGTTGTTGTATCTCATAATGCTCTTCTGAAACTGGTGCTCTCCAGCTGAAGCTGTTCCAAGCAGCATGAAAAATGGTAGTCGCTGCTGCTATTTAAAAAAAAATTTGGCTTCACATGAAAGTCGGATTTTCCTGGTTATTATTTAAGGAAGGATGTGCTTGCATTGGAGGGAGTTCATTTAGTACTTAGTTGACTTCTGGGTGAGGAAAGTGAAATGGTTCAGCCCCACATTAGTGGAGTTCAGAAGAATGAAAGGTGAATTTATTGAAATTATACAGTATTCCAAAGGAACTTAATAGAGGAAAATGTAGGGGGATGTTCTCCCATGGGGGAAGTCCAGAAACAAGAAGGGGTTGTTTGTTTAAAATGATTTTTTTTCAGGTTTGTGAATCTGGAATAGTATTCCTCTAAGTGCTGGGAACTGCATCATTTAATATAGTGGCCAAGATTTTTGCTCTCTCTACGAATTGAGGTTATTGGAAACAACCAGAAAAATAAAACTCAGCCCATGATCAAACCGGTCTTGATTTTATTTAATGATGGAACTAGTTTAAGGCACCATATAATCGATCCTTCTCCCATATTCTATATTGTTAATTTTAAAGTATATTATACAATTGTGGCTGAAATCCTCTTTGAAGTGCAGTGGCTGCTGTAAATTCAAAAATATGCTCCTGGTGTAAGACTTCCTAAGTAAATGTTTAAACTATTAGGGGTTCCCAACCTAGAGTCGACAGACCTTTTGCTAATGCTATTAGTCTGTCATAGAAAAGGTTGGAATTCTGTGTGCCAAAGAAGGCAATCCAAGTGTTGCCCAATTGGAAATAATCCAAAAACAGAGATTCACATAATGAAGATCAGCTCTGTGGAGTCAAATCAGGTGACCTTGACCTGCGTAGGAAATTGAGGCACAACCTTCACAAAGCACCAGAGGTGCCAAGAGACAAGACCAGACCAAGGCAGGAGTCCCACGCTGGGTATTGATTTGGCTGGACCTGCATGCTGTAGCGGGGCACAAAATAAAGTCAGACAGTATCACATCCCTTCCTGATGAGCTCAATACCATTAGACACAAAAGCAAAATTAGGCCACTTAGCCCATCATGTCTGCTCTGCTATTCCATCACAACTGATCTATTATCCCTCAACCTCATTCTCTGGCCTTCTCCCAGAGCACCTTTGACGCTCTGATCTACCAAGAACCAATCAACCTCTACTTTAAATATACTCAATGACTCTGCCTATACAGGTAAATGTGGCAATGAATTTCACATACTTACCATTCTCTGGCTAATACTATCTCATCTCTGTTCTAAATGGACGTGTCTCTACTCTGAGCCTGTGCTGTCTTTAACTCACCCACTATAGAAAACATCCACTCTGTTTAGGCCTTTCAATATTTGATAAGTTTCGGTGAGATCCCCCTTATTCTTCTAAACTCCAGTGAGTGCGGGTCTAGAGCCATCAAACATTCTTCATGTATTAATTCTTTAATTTCTGAACTAATTGTTGGAAACCTCATCTAGACCCTCTCCAATGCCAGCACATCTTTTAGATAAGGGGCTCAAAACTGCTCACAATGCTGCTAGTGCAATCTGACCAATGCTTTATAAAGGCTTAGCATCGCCTCTTGCTCTTGATATTCTAGTTCTCTCGAAATGAATGCTAACATTTCATTTGCCTTCCTACTGCCAACTCAACCTGGAAGTTCACTTCTAGTGAATCATGCACAAGGACCACCAAATCCCTTGGCACCACTAATTTTTGAATTTTCTCCCCAGTTTAGCAAATAGGTAAGCATATGAAAAGGAAAATGCTTTAAATATTTTCATGATAGGGATATCCACTTTATATGATTTTCTCTTAAAATGGAGTGTAAGGATATTTTGGTGTAGTTTAAAATACCACTACTGAAGAATACTTTGGGGATGGTTTCAAACAGCCGTTCTTTATTTAGCCGGCTATCTTAAGGATAAATTTTATTCACCATATATATTTACATGTATTAGGAATTTTCTGTGGTGTGTTGGTCTGGGCGTGACCTTCAACAAAAAAGCTTTCAATGTGGCATGAAGATTTGTTCAAATAGACTTCCAATGCTTTCCAGAAGGGAGTTTTTGGAATAGGCAATTTGCATGATGGGTAATATTTGTAATGATTTTCATGCCATTTCTTTGTCAATGGCCTTTTCTGCTGATCTGATAGTTCGCTGTGAGAGGGCGCTCTGAATGATGGCAGTATAGAATTGCATCACTATGTTCTGAGCAAGATGGAATTTTACCAACTGCTGCAAGTAGTACATCCTCTGTTGCGGCTTTTTGTCAAAGAAGATGATATGGTTCTCCCACATGATACTCTGTGAAATAATGATGTCCGGGAATCCAAATGTTGAAACGGTGCTAATTGTAAAGTTGTTGATGAATTGGTGAAGAGGAGATGCATTTCTCCTGAAGTCGAGTAACATCTCCACAGTCTTAGGGGCATTCAGCTCCAAGTTGTGGTTGCAGCAGAACATGAGCTAATCTAAATATGAACCAGAAAGATAGAACATAAAAAAGTAAAACACAGGAACAGACCCTTTGGCCCGTAATGTTGTGCCAAACCAGCCAAAAAGTAAATCAAAAACACCCAAAAATTAATCCCTCCTACCTACACAAAGTCCATAATCCTTCCATCCTCCACACATTTATGTGCCTATCTAAATATGTCTTATAAACCTCTGATGTACTTGCCTCTATCACCTTATCAGCCAGTGCATTCCAGGCATCCACCACTGTCTGAGTAAAAAACTTAACCCTCACATCCCCTTTGAGCCTAACTCCTCAGACCTTCAATACATGCCCTCTGGTATTAGACATTTCAACCCTGGGAAACGTGCTCTCGTGTCTATTCCATCTATGCTTAATCTTAAAAACCTCTATCAGACATCCCCCAAGTCTTTACAACTCCAAAGAGAAACAACCCAAATCTGTCCAATCTTTCATGATAGCAGATGCCCTCTAAACCAGGCAGCATCCTGGTAAACTCCTTTTGCACCCCTCCAAAATGTTAACATCCTTCCTATAGTGAGACGACCAGAACTGTATGCAATACCCCAGATCTGGCCTAACCACATTTTTATGAAGTTGCAATATAACCACTTGACTTTTAAACTCAGTGCCTCAACTAGTAAAAGCAAGCATTCAGTAAGCCTTCTTAGCCATCCTATTGACCTATGTAGCCGCTTTCAGGAAGCAATGAGCTTGGATCCCACTCAGCAACACCTTTAAGGATCTTGCCCTTAATGGTGTACTGTCTCCTTGCATTTGCCCTACCAAGGTGCAACACCTCACATTTATCTTGAGTTTAACTCCAGCTGCCATTTCTCTGCCCATCTCTGTAACTGATCTATATCAGGCTGTATTCTTTGCCAGTCTTTTACACCATCCACAACTCCACCAATCTTGGTACCATTCGCAAACTTACGAACACACCCATCTACATTTTTATCCAGAACATCTATATACTTCACAAATAACAGAGGTCCTGGCACAGATCCCTGTGGAACATCACTTACTACAGACCTCCAGCTTGAATAAGTCCCTTCAACCACTATCCTCTGTCTATTATGTGCTAACCAATTCAAAATCCAAACAGCCAATTTGCCATGGACCCCATGCAGCTTAACCTTCTGGATTAGCCTCCCATGAGGGACTTTGTCAAACGCCTTCCTAAAATCCATGTAGACAACATCTTCTACTCTACCTTCATCAATCTCTCTCGTCACCTTGTCAAAAAACGCAATCCAGTTGGTAAGACATGATCTGCCACAGATTTAAGCCATGGTGGCTCTCCTTAATAAGGCCATGGGTTTCCAAATGCTCATATATTCTATCACTAAGAATCTTCTCCAGCAATTTCCTTACAACTGACATGAGACTCATTGGTCTATAATTCCCAGGATTTTCCCTTGTTCCCATCTTCAATAGAGGTACAACATTAACCATTCACAGTCCTCCAGAACCTTGCCTGTCCCTAGAAAAGACACAAAGATACTGGTCAAGGCCTCAGAATCTTGTCTCTTGCCTCCTTCAATAACCTGGGGTAACCAAGATCTTTGATTTGAATCAGCACCACAGTGCTTCTAGTTCTTTTGTTGGGTGTAAAGGATGAAATAATTCAAACAGACTCAGTTAAAATATTCACCGAAACCTGAACCACTATGGCAACTGGTTTCCTTCAGTTTAATATTAGATGGAATTGGGTAACTTATTTTACTTAAATAGCGGTAATCAGTTCTGCAATATGAATATAATATGGATACATAATATGTGGATAAGAAGTAGACTAAAAGTTACTTTTTTTAAAAAACAGCTGTATATTAGGACTGTTGTGGAAGAAAGCAAATCCCATATCCAATAATCATTTCTCTTGCAGTAGCCAAAGAGGGAGGCTGAAGAAGATTTTAGACACAAGGTTTAAATAATATGGAGATTTTGACCACCTCAGGAGATAAGGCCAGAATACATCAGCCATGATCATATTAAATGGTGAGGCGGGATTGATACGCTAGGTGGTCTACTATTTTCAAGGGATTGGTTGGGTGGAATAAAGAGTGCTTTTGCTGTTCCATCCTGGTGCTTTGGGGGATTCCGCTAAAATCTCAGTAAAACTCAGCCCCGCCCCTTTATGAAGTAGCTTGGTTCCAAAGGAACTCACCACCTTTTGGATGTCAAGTACATAAATGACCCACAAGTAAACCAAAGTATGTTAAACCGAAGTTTTCAACAATCATGCAGAGAGCACATATGTGTGACCCTAAAATCAACTTCTATAAAGATATTTCAGAGTTTCTAAACTGAGCTAGTTGAAGGAAACTGTGGTTCTTTCAAAGCATCAGTTACGTTGGAGATGCAGGAGATCGCAAATGCTGAAATCAGACACAGAAGAAAACTGCTGGAGAAACTCAGCAGGTCAAGCAGCATCTGTGAGGGATAGGGTGGAGGAATTGTTGATATTTCAGATCAAGGTTTGTATTGATTGTAATTGGGGAGAGAATTTACAGTCTACCATGAGATCAAGCAAAGATTTGAGGATCTAGGCCTCCTATGGAGCCAGTGATCATTAATGGAGAATGTGTGGAGCAGGTTAAGACCTACAAGTATCTGGGAGTACAGTTAGATGAGAAGCTAGACTGGACTGCCAACACAGATGCCTTGTGCAGGAAGGCACAGAGTCGACTGTACTTCCTTAGAAGGTTGGCGTCATTCAATGTCTGTAGTGAGATGCTGAAGATGTTCTATAGGTCAGTTGTGGAGAGCGCCCTCTTCTTTGTGGTGGCGTGTTGGGGAGGAAGCATTAAGAAGAGGGACGCCTCACGTCTTAATAAGCTGGTAAGGAAGGTGGGCTCTGTCGTGGGCAAAGTACTGGAGAGTTTAACATCGGTAGCTGAGCGAAGGGCGCTGAGTAGGCTATGGTCAATTATGGATAACTCTGAACATCCTCTACATAGCACCATCCAGAGACAGAGAAGCAGTTTCAGCGACAGTTTACTATCGATGCAATGCTCCTCAGACAGGATGAAGAGGTCAATACTCCCCAATGCCATTAGGCTTTACAATTCTACCGCCAGGACTTAAGAACTTTTTAAAAGCTATTATTAATGCTTTTTGAGATAGTGATTTAGATGCATATCATATTTTTTACTGAGTTAAGTATTGTATGTAATTAGTTTTGCTACAACAAGTGTATGGGACATTGGAAAAAAGTTGAATTTCCCCATGGGGATGAATAAAGTATCTATCTATCTATCTATCTATCTATCTATCTATCAGAGGTCAATGGAGTTTTTTTCTCTGAGAATTGGCAATGTGCACACCGACTTCACAGGGAAAGTTGTGATGGGCTTGCTCTGAGAGCCAGCTTAGGTGGACTTGATAGGCTAAAATAATTTCCTGTTATTTTTCAATAACAATAATAAGGAAATCTTTGTATATGGGAGTTTGAAGGATTCAAATGATTCAGGATTCAAAGCACATTTATTATCAAAATATGTGTGCAGTTTACAACTCTGAGATTCGTCTTCCCCACAGATAGTCACAAAACAAAGAAAAACCATGGAATCTGTTCAAAGAGAAAAAAAATCATCCCCCTCCCCCCACACACACACTAAAAAGACAAATCACACAAACGGCAACAAAAATAAATGAGTGAAAACACGTATCAAAAGGCATTTTTCAGTTCAGATCAGTGTTCATTATCTGCAGACCTCCTTGATCCAGAATTGTCCAAACCAGAAAAAAAAACACATCATAGAAGTGAATTAGAGTCCACAATCCATAAACTGTGTTGATTAAACCTTGCTTTGGCACCATCCTTCATCAGCACCGTGGGAAAAAGAGAGAGCAAGGGCCTTCCTCTGGGAGCAGCGGATGAGAGGGAGAGATGTGTTTTGAAATGTTGATGTGGGGAGATTGATAAAAAGAGGTCCAAAAGAGGTTGCTTATCTATTGGCATTCTGGAAACTATTAGAAGAATGCCTTTAAACCATCTGATGTGAGCTACCAGGCGTTCATGTAGTCTTGGGCTGAGTAAGGGTCTGATCTCATTAGTAGTCATGTTAAGCAACTCTTGTACTTAGCCAAATCATGGAATGATGCTGTTGTTATAAAGCTGTGAAAGTTATACAAGGTAACCAAGTTATTTCTCTAGGATTTAGAGGCTGTGCTCTGAATAAAATATCCAGTTACCCTTTAATTTTTGTTTTTATTATTTAAAACATTGCTCATTCTGTCACTCGATGATTGTGAATTATCACCAGATCACTGTATTCAGTTCATATCAGAATGGAATTTGAGATTTTTTGGATTTAAGAAAATCTTTATTTCTATCCTAAAATAAAAACATTCTGGAAATATTCAGCAGGCCAAGTCACATTGTTAGGAAGAGAAGTAGTTAAACTTTTGTCAGAACTAGGGTGGGTACAAAAGCATGTTAGGCTGCAAGGAAGGATTGAAGAGTTCCCCATTAGTTCTAAAGATTCAGTTCCAGGGGAAGTTAATGTACTACAGTCTCTCCTGACTGAAGGCAGTACTTTGAGGTTAGAGAAAGGCCATGTATGGTGCATAATGCTGCCTTCTGCATTTTTCTTGAAACTGAAGATTAATGACAACATGTCCACCGTTTCTGTAAATGAACAAATTCTACACAGCGATAGGGAAAGTAGCTGTTTGCCCATGAGGTGGAAAACTGTTGGGGGTATCCTTGTGTTGACTTTCCCTGTGGCCAACTAACCACCACAGCTGATCTTGACTCCTTTCTTAAAGGTTACCACAATCACAGCATCTCTGTAGGTCCCAGGGAAGAGCCTTGTCCATATTTGGGAAAAGGCTATGGACTTGTAACCCCTCATTGCCAAGTTTTGTGATTTTAGTTCGGATATCATCCACTCCCAAGGCCTTGTTATTTTTGAGTATGGGATGGAATACTTGAAGGTGACAATATTGATCAATGAATTATTTCTGTTTTAACTATCTGACAGTCATTTATACCCATTATTGCAGAGATTTAATCAACAGATCCTACCAGCACTATTCTGTTACCATCTGGTACGTACCAATGCAAGACTGCCTGCCCTGAATTTTATCATTCCTTAATGCTTGGTTGAGAGTTGCAGGCTCACCCTTATTCAGCATTAAGTTCTGACAAACCACACGTCTGATCATATCACGAGAAGGAATTCAATTTCTTTCTTTCCTCTTCACTCCTCTACCTATTATTAGCCTGACAGAATCTAAATTCCATCTGGTAGTAGTGCATGAGTGCCCACAGCTGCATAGAGAGCATCAGTCAGAGTACAGCCTGCCAAGTGCAAGCTGACACTCACATGATTTTGACATGAGCTTGGACTGAATCAATGATCGCATTACGGTACTGGTTCTTATAAGGGTATTAATCCCAAGGACTCTCCTCTGCAATTTGGGTCAGGTTTGAGAAGAGCAGAAGTAAGAATGGTAACATTGCTGCTTAGGCAGGCTACGACCTCTGCTTGCTGTTTCGCACAAGTGGTTCCTTTCATTTAGACAGAAAATAAAAATATTTATTTGCATTTTACAGTATACAGTCAGAATCACACAACGTAGAAATAAGTCCTGAGGAAGGGTCCAAACCCAAAACATCGACTGTTTATTCCTTTCCATCAATGCTGCCTGGCTTGCTGAGTTCCTTCAGCGTTTTGTGTGTGTTGTGTTGGATTTCCAGCATCTGAAGATTTTCTCATATTTGTGATTCTACAGAAAAAGGCACTTTGATTCCTATTTCTTGCCTAAATTCCTTCAGCTCAAAGCTTTCCTCCTTGCACTAAATGACAACATTTATACCAATTGCACCTTTATTTTAAAATTAATATAGGACATAGAACAGTACAGAGCAGGAACAGGCTCTTCAGACCATAATATTGTGGTGAACCAATTGTTTCTAAAAGTTTCTAATGTTTCTGCCTCTACCAGCACCCCAGGCACCCACCACTCTCAGTGTAAAAAAAATCTTTCGCCTCACATCTCAGGTAATGTCCTGATAATCCTCGTCATCCTTCCTATAATCAGGCGCCCAGAACTGTATGCAATACTCCAGATGCAGCCTAACTTATAAAGCCGCAACATAACTTTCCAACTTTTGATCTCAGTGCCTCGACTAATAAAGACAAGCATGCCCTAAGCTTTCTTAACTACCCTATCAAACTGTGTAGCCACTTGCAGGGAGCTATGAACTTGGATCCTAAGATCCCTCTGCTCATTAACACTGTTAAGGATCCTATCCTTAAAAGTATACTGTCCCTTTGCATTTGACCTACCAAGGTGCAACACTTCACGGTTAGCTGAGTTAAACTCCACATTCAATATCTCTGCCCATATCTGCAATTGAACTAGATTCCACTGTATTCTTTGCCAGTCTTCTACACTATCCACAACACCCCCAATCTTGGTATCAACTGTAAACTTACTAACCCACCCATCTACATTTTCATCCAGGTCACCTATATGCATCACAAACAGCTGAGGTCCCAGTACAGATCCCTACCGAACACCACTCATCTCAAACCTGCAACTAGAGCAAGTCACTCCAACCACTATCCTCTGTCTGCTATGGGCAAGCCAATTTTGAATCCAAAAGGCCAATTCACCATGGATCCCATGCATCTTAATCTGTTGAATGAGCCTCCCATGAAGGGCCTTGTTAACACCTTACTAATTTCCAAGTAAATAACATCCACAGCTCAACCTTCCTCAATCACCTTTGTCACCCTGTCACAAAACTCAATAAAGTTAGGATGACACGACTTTCCCCACACAAAGCCATGCAGGCTCACGCTAACTAGATCATGGTTTTCCAAATGCTCAAAAATTTTACTGCCCGGAATTCTCTCCAGTAACTTCCTTACCACTGATGTGACACTCACCACTCTATAGTTTCCAGGATTGACCCTTGTTCCCTTCTTGAATAATGGAACAGCATTAACTACTGCCAGTCATCTAGGACCTCACATGTGAGTAGAGAGGACATGAAGATATTGTTCAAGACCCCAGCCATCTCTTATCTTGCCTCTTTCAGTAACCTGGAGTATATCCCATCCATCCCTGGGACTTATCCACCTTAATGGCCTTTAAGAAACCCAACATTATCTCCTTCTTTAGCTCAAAATGCCCCAGCATATCAATACGCTCAGCACTGATCTCCCTACCTCCACATCCTTCTCCTTGTAAACTACTGATGAAGGAACTCACCCACATCCTTCACATCCAAGCAAGTCGCCCCTCCCCCCCGTTATCCTTGAGTGCTCCCACCTTCTCCCTAGTTATTCTCTCACTCCTGATGTACGTATGGAAAGCCTTGGGATTCTCATTAATCACATGTGCCAATGACTTGTCATGGCTTTTTCCATTTCCTTTTTGAGTTCCTTTCTGAATTCTTTACAATCCTCGAGAGCTCTGTTTGTTTCTAGATTTCTAATCTTTACATACCTTTCCTTTTTCTTTTTGACTAAATTCATCACCTCTCTCGACGTCTAAGGTTCTCTTACATTGCCATCCTTGTCCTTTATTCTCACTGGAACATACCTGTCCTGTATTCTGTGCAGTTTGTTTTTAAACAAACTCCACGCCAAGTGATGACTTGCCCAAAAACGGCTATTTCCAATTAACTCTCCCTAGTTCCTGCCTGGTGCTCTCACAATTTTCCCTGCTCCAATTTAATGCTCTTCCACAAGGCCCATTCTTATTCTTCTCAATAGCTATTTAGAAATTTAAGGAGTCATGTTCACTATTCCCTAACTGTTCACCCACTAAAGGGTTGGTCTCCTGGCCAGGCTCATTATCCAGCAGCAGGCCCAGTACAGACCCTCCTCTTGCTGGATTATCTGCATACTGATTTGAGAAACCCTCCTAGATGCACCTAACAAACTCTGCCCTATCTAAACCTCTAAGCAGCTCCCAGTTTATATTAGGGATGTTGAAGTCCGTCATGACAATAATCCTACTGTGTTTACACCTTTCCTTAGTCTCTCTGCATATCTCTTCCTCAACGTCCCAATGACTACTGGGGGTCAGTAGTACAATCCCATCAGAGTGATTGCACCCTTTCTGAGTTCTACCCATATGGTGGACGAGCCCTCCATTATGTCTTACTGAATGCAGCTGTGGTGTTGTCCCTGTAGTGCATCTCATCTACCTCCCTCTCTTATCTCTTCTAAAACATTCAAGCCCTGGAATATTAAGCACCCATTCCTGTCTGTCTCTCTAGCAAAACTCTGTAATGGCCACAACAGCATAGTTCCATGTACTGATCCATGCTCTGTTCATCAACTGTATCCATAAAGCTCCTAGCATTAAAAAACATACACTTCAAACTATCCATCCCATCATATCAATTACTTTGCTCTGGACTGTTTTTTACTGGCCCTGACATCTAACTTCCTATCCATTGCTTCACTTTCTGCCCTGGTGCTCTGGTTCCCATCCCCCTGCCAAACTCGTTATAACCCTCCCAAGTAACACAAGTGAACCATCCAGCCAGGGTATTTGTTTTCCCCCAGCTTAGACGCAAACCGTCCCACTTTTAAGGTCACCCTCCCCCAGAAAATGTTCTAATTATCCAAGAACCTGAAACCCTGCCCCCTGTACCAGTTCCTCAGCCACTCATTCACCTGTACTACCATCCTTTCCTGCTCTGACTAGTGTGTAGCACTAGGAGTAATCCTAAGATTACTACCTTGGAGGTCCTGCTTTTCAGTCTCTTCCCTCACATTGCAAAAGCTGGTTGACTATGACATCCAATGGCACCTGGCCTACACTTGCAAAAACACTGATTGCTTCTTCCACTGAGCCAAGAGTGGATCCAGCTTACCACTGCCTGAATCTTGTAGGCATTTCCTTTATTGACCAGGATGCAAAATGGGGCCTTGCTAAAATCCACATAGATTACATCAACACACACAAAATGCTGGTGGAACGCAGTAGGCCAGGCAGCATCTATAGGAAGAAGTGGTCGACGTTTCAGGCCGTGACCCTTCATCAGGACTATGGATGGGATTAGTCCTGACAAACGTTGACTGTACTTCTTCCTATAGATACTGCCTGGCCTGCTGTGTTCCACCAGCATTTTGTGTGTGTTGTTTGAATCTCCAGCATCTGCAGATTTCCTCGTGTTTAGATTACATCAATCTAATTGCCTTCGGTGATCCTCTGTTATTTCCCAAAAAGTTCAATCAAGTTAGTAGGTCACAACTGTCACTGGACAAATCTTCTGTCTCCGATTGACCTGCCTTTCCAAATGAAAGTGCGTATGGTCCCTTCGAACGATTGTATTTGCTGAAGTTTAAAAGTATGAGCAGGACTTGATAGAAACTTATAAAATCCGGAGGGATCTGGAGAGGATGGATTGGCGATGTGTTTCTTCCAGTGGGAGAACCTACAGCAAAAGATCGTTGTTTAAAAATAAAAAGTTGCCCATTTAAGACAGATCCCCTCAGACCTTTAATGAAGAAAACATTTAAATATTCTTATGCCAGGGATACATTGATATTTAATAAGGCCCCTTTATTCCCACTCACTGCCTCCTGCTTGTCAGCCATTCCTCCATCCATCTTTCCCTTAACACCATAGGATTTGATCTTGTTAAGCAGACTCATGTGTGGCACCTTATTAAGTGCCTTCTGAAAATCCAAGTAAATGACACCCACTGTAAGTACTATGTTCCTGGTTCATATAAGCACGGGACAGTACCAAGTTGGGTCTCCAGCATCTAACACTGGCGCTTCAACCAGTCTGTGATATCCTTATGGAAGGTCTCAACCCGAAATGTCGACGGTTTATTCCCATCCATAGATGCTGCCAGACCTGCTGAGCTCCTCCAGCATTTTGTGTGTGTTGCTTTAGATTTCCAGCATCTGCAGTTCCTTTTGTATCAGTGATATTCTTAACCCTGGTATTGGTGTGAAATCATATCAGAAACCATGGGCCCTTCGGTTTCCCTCCCTAATTAGAGATTCCATTTTAACTATTCTTCCATGGTCTTTCTTCACCCCTCTCTGTAACAAAGAGCTCTCTATTGCAAAGGTGAGTTCTTCAATTTAGATGAAGGCATTGAGAATAACATCAGCAAATTTGCTGATGATACTAAGCTGGGTGACAGTGTGACATGTGATGAGGATGTTAGGAGAATTCAGGGTGGCTTGGATAGGCTGGGTGAGTGGGCAGATACTTGGCAGATGACGTTTAATGTGAATAAGTGTGAGGTTATCCACTTTGGGAGTAAGAACAGGAAGGCAGATTATTATCTGAATGGTGTAGAGTTAGGTAAGGGAGAAATACAAAGAGATCTAGGAGTCTTGTTCATCAGTCACTGAAGGTGAATGAGCAAGTGCAGCAGGCAGTGAAGAAGGCTATTGGAATGTTGGCCTCTATTACAAAGGGAATTGAGTACAAGAGCAAGGAAATCCTCTTGCATTTGTACAGAGCCCTGGTGAGACCACACCTGGAGTATTGTGTACAGTTTTGGTCTCCAGGGTTAAGGAAGGACATCCTGGCTGTAGAGGAAGTGCAGCGTAGATTCACAAGGTTAATTCCTGGGATGTCCAGACTGTCTTACGCAGAGAGGTTAGAGAGACTGGGCTTGTACACGCTGGAATTAAGGAGATTGAGAGGGGATCTGATTGAAACATATAAGATTATTAAGGGATAGGACAAGATAGAGGCAGGAAATATGTTCCAGATGCTGGGAGAGTCCAGTACCAGAGGGCATGGTTTGAGAATAAGGGGTAGGTCATTTAGGACAGAGTTAAGGAAAAACTTCTCCCAGAGAGTTGTGGGGGTCTGGAATGCACTGCCTCGGAAGGCAGTGGAGGCCAATTCTCTGGATGCTTTCAAGAAGGAGCTAGATAGGTATCTTATGGATAGGGGAATCAAGGGATATGGGGACAAGGCAGGAACTGGGTATTGATAGTAGATGATCAGCCATGATCTCAAAATGGCGGTGCAGGCTCGAAGGGCTGAATGGTCTACTTCTGCACCTATTGTCTATTGTCTATTCAAGGGAATCCTCTTCCCATCAGTACTCGAACCCTAATATTAATTAAAGAACAAGATAAACTTGGCAGACTGAACTGACAGCCTGTTCTTTTTATGTCTGCCTGGCTCTCAGCCAGTCCCTCTCTGCACTTTCCTGGCTGTGGGTTGACCTTGAAGCAGGCTTTCTGCAAAGGTCTCAGCCTCTGAAATGGATTCCAGTGACATTAGCTGTTACTCAAAGTTCAGAGCCCAAGTTCCTCCAGGTGACATTTCTTGCGCTTGTGGTTGCCAGAACGCAGGATGCACCCTGGAGTTTCTGCATGGCAAATGGTGTGCGTTCCTTGTATCTGTGTTCTCCTGTCATCAGTGAGCCGAGCAGAAACCAGATAAAAACAAATTATGTGAATTTAAAGCTACACACTGCCTCACCAAAGCCCATATGTCATAGGCTTTGCAGCTTTTGGGCACCGCACACTGTGCAAGAACATGCTGTGCTTAAACAGAAACTAGAGACATATTTCCAGGTCCCAAGTGGTCTGAGTCAGCAGAATTCTACCGATTGTGTACTTAGTTAAACTAAAAACTAGTGTAACATTTCTACTTGCTTATTCTTGCAAATGGAGACAGCAAGGTGAAATGAAGACTATAATGTGAACTCAATTAAACACACGTGTACATTTGAAATAAATCATAAACTCGCTCTCCAAAGGCCATGGCTCTCAGAGAACGCACTCAGTGAGCCCTCGACAATATGCTAGAACCTACAGTTCACAATGTATTTAGAACTGAATCTGCTTTATAGGATTACATTTCAAAATATAATTACTTCTTCAAATTACTCCTCCAGTTCAGAGGTTCCCAACTTTTTTTATGCCATGGACCAATACCATTAAGTAAGGGGTCCAGGGACTCCAGGTCGGGAACCCCTGTCCTAGTCTGACATTGCCACAGATGCAAAAGGAGAACATTCTGGAAACACTCAGCAGGTCAGACTGATCTCATTGAAACCTATGAAATATTGAACTACCTAGATTAACTGAACATGGGAAGAATGTTTCCTGTAGATGGGAACAGAGGGCAGAGCCTCAGAATACAAGTGTGTCCCTTTAGAATAGAGAAGGAATTTCTTTAGCTAAAGGATGGAGAAATTCATTGCAACAGGTGGCTGTGGAGGCCAAGTCACTAAGTATATTTAAAGTGGAGGTCAATAGGTTCTTGATTAGTAAGGGCATCATAATAAGGAGAAGAATGGGATTAAGAGGGATAATAAATCAGCTATGCAACACCCACAAAATGGATCCTGCCAAAGGGTCTGGGCCTGAAACGTCGACTGTACTCTTTTCCATAGATGCTGCCTGGCCTGCTGAGTTCCTCCAGCATTTTGTGTGTGTTGCTTTGATTTCCAGCATCTGTAGATTTTATCTTGTTTGTAATAAATCAGCCATGATGAAATGGGGGGGGGGGGGGGGGAAGAGGGCAGGCTCAATGGGCCAAATAGCCTAACTCTCCGCCTATCTTACAGATGCAGTCTGACCTGCTGAGTATTTCCAGCATTTTCTGTTTCTTTTATAGATATCCATCATCTGCAGATTTTTTGATTTAGGTATCAGCAGACATTCTGTGTTCAGCAAAGGAGAATATTTCACTTTCAGTTCGACTTAATATTAATTGAATTCCTGTTGGCTAAGAGTTGCCCGCTTGGTATTTTAATCCTAGAAGTTTTTCCTTTTATACCAATTGGATATAATGAGTACTTGATTTGAGTGATTCTAAACTTAAAATGCATGAGTTTTAATATTATTCCTGAAATTGTTCTCAGAACTTCCTCCAACGTAGTCAAGTTGGGATCCAAGTCATGAATACTGGAATTTGTATTATTTTCAGCCATGTTTTCCCCCTTTAAAACAAGTAATCCTTTACAAGCACCATTTTCCACTTTGCAATATAAGTTTACAAGCATTTTTGCAGTCGAGTGCACACAGCTCTCTCCTGTGCTTAGAAACACAGGAGCCTAATCAAGTAAACTTTAAACTTTAGGCATTTTAACACACATTTGACTGTCAAGCGCAGTACCTATTTTATGATAATGATTTCAGTGACAAAATTAATTTTGTAGCACAGTGTTATGATACTCACTTATTACCGAACTAAGTTGAGATTTAACCAGGCATTGTTTAAATTATATACAGTACATCCAATATAGAATCTGATTTGGGAACGTCAATTAGTGATCGAATTTAGTTATGCTTTAAGAGGAAAAGAGAATAATTTAAGAATGGAGGTTTCAAACTCACTGTCTGAAAGGTTAGTTGAGGTAGAAAATCTCTAAGAAGTACTACGGTGAGTACTTCTATAACTTTAGGCTGCAAGCAGAGCTGGGAGTGAGTTTAGCTAAAATCGTTCATTTTGGATCAGTACACGCAGCTCTTTCAGAGTTGCACTGTCTGTCCTGAAGAAGGGTCTCGGCCCAAACGTTTCCATAGATGCTGTCTGGCCTACTGAGTTCCTCCAGTCCCTGAGTTATGTGCGTTGCTCTGGATTTCCGGCATCTGCAGAATCTCTTGTGCTTGTGATTTTCTGTTGTTTCAGTGTATGGATTAAATTGTAATCTATGCCCTATGGGACTAATATTCAGTAGAATTCTGGCTGGAATTTTTCCAAAAGACCTCATGTTCTATCAAAATCAATAACAGCTTTCTGCTTTTAAACAAATCATCAGTATCTAAAATCTTAGCTCTATCTGCAAGCAATTTGCGGTATTGGGTTTGACCCAGGAACTCATTCTATTTATTAAAGCAAAGTCAAAGCTGGGCCCACTGGGCAGGAATCACAAAGGCCCTGCTGGCCCACCGAGTCCACACCACCCAATTACACGCATGCACCCGATTAGACTACTAACCCATATGTCATTGGAATGTGGGACTGTGGATCACGCGGAGGAAACCCATGTAGTCATGGGGAGGACGTACAAATTCTTTACAATGGGGGAATTGAACCCGGGTGTCTGCGCTGTAATAGTGTTACATTAACCATTAGGCTATTGTGCCAACATAAGAGTTACTGCAAGGGAGCCACTCTCAACATGCAGTAAGAACAAAATAATAAAAATCAACCCTATATACTGCATCCTCTATATTAATGTTAAATATGTTTGTTAATCACCTGACTATTGAAGCATAAGGACACAACTATTTCTCACTATTCTATGTTCCTTTTGCAGGACTCAGAGGAGCATTCTGCTGCATCACTTCATCAGCCCAAAATGTCAACTGTTTATTCCTCTCCAAAGATGGTGCCTGACCTGCCGAGTTGCTTCAGCATTTTGTGTGACTTCCCAGCATCTACAGAATCTTTTGTGTTTATGGCTTGCTGTATCCTATTGCCAGTAGCTGATCTCTGAATGAAACTAACATTTCACTATATTTGATGTCCTAACAAGATCATTTCACTATATAAATTGATGTCCTAACAAGATCAGTCAGGGTCACTTGTAAGAATCTACCTTACACTAAAGTTAGGCAGACTGAATGTCCCCCTTGGCTGGAGTGTCCAGAATAGGAGGTCACATTCTCATGTTAAAGGGCAAGAGATTTAAAGCTGAGTTGTGAATAAATTTCTTATTCACTACCACAGAAGACTATGTCACTGAGTATACTTAAATTAGATAAATGCCTAGATAAATGCAAAAGGCATCAGTGGGTGTGTCAGAGAATGGGGAAATTATGCCTACCAAGAAAGAGGATTAGCCTCAATTATATTTATTATAAGACATTTAGACTGTTTGGATTGGAAGGGTTACAGAGGTGTTACAAAATCCAGGAAAGTGGAAGCAGAGTAACACACATAAAATGCTGGAGGAACTCAGCAGGTCAGGCAGCATCTATGAAGAGGAATAAACAGTTGACATTTCGGGCCAAGAGCCTTCACCAGGACCAGAAGCAGGAGGTAGGCAATCTAGTCAGCATGGGTGAAGCGATCCAAAGTTTTTTTTCCATAACTCTATGACCTTATGACTCTTTGATGGTGTAGAATGGTGCAACAGACTTGACTGCACGAATAACATATTCCTGCTCCTGTTTTATGTATGTTTTCTGACACTATCCAGAAGCGGAAGGGGTCATTTCTTTACGAAAGAAACTTCAGCTGGATTCAAATCCAGGTTCCCAAATGAAGAAACAGCTTCTTCCCTAAATTGATCAGATAGCCCTTTAGCGCCATGTACTAATTACTGAAAGAATCTACTTTTTAATGCAGGCAGTAAAAGCCCAATTCCCTGACAGATTCTGAATCCAGCAACCAAATTCGTGATAAATAGCAGGGGAGAAAAGTAATAAGACCAGCCATGTTCCATAAAGTGAAACTATTTGTCTATACTGCAAGGAGGATTAACCAGCTGGCATTGAAAGGTCCCAGGTCAGAAAGATTTGCAAAAGTGTCTTTTGCAACCTCAGGACATCACAAAAGGCTTTATGGTCAATGAAATAGTTTGACATTTAGTCACTGCTGTGACTAGTGACGAGAGGAAAAGGCTAACATAGACAAAGAGTCAAATTTATGGAGGGTCACATTATCTGTAAGGTAATTGCCTCCATCAACTGTCTTGTAAAAACCACAATTGCCTATTCAGGGCTTTGGGAACAAACTGAAGACATCCTTTTGCACATTTCAAACACCTTCACACTTGTAAATGCATTCCACTTGTCTGCACCATACACAGTGTGTGAAACAAATGCAGTCCTTTTTGTATCATTCCTCTCAGAGCAGAATGATTAATTTACCGATGAACACTACTTCCCTATTTTTGCATTACTTATTGAAAAAAATACATATAATATTGTTGCAACCAAGAATGACGCGTTTGTGTTGCTTGTTCGTACCACTGGACCCAGACTTCTGAGATCGAGAGAGCGGAACTGCCCCAGTGCAACAGCTTTTCCACTTTAAAGGCTCTTGGCGCAGGTTTCCTGTCGTCGGGACACAATGGACAATCACCATAGATATATATATTAATGTATATTTATATAGTTATTTATAATTTATATAAATGCCTGGGTTTCCCCAGGTGCTCCGGCTTCCTCCCACAGTCCAAAGGTATACAGGTCAATAAGTTAAATGCTCATTGTAAATTGTCATGTGATTAGTCTAGGGTTAATTCGGTGTGTTGCTGGCAGCGTCGCTCGAAAGGCCAGCAGAGTCTATTCTGCACTGTATCTCTAAGTAAAATTGTATATAAATATATATTCATATATTGTATATCTTTTTATCTTATTGTAATTTATATTTTATGTATTACACAAAACAGCAAACTTCATGACATGTCAATGATAATAAACCTGATTCTGATTCCAATGGCCCAATTAAAAGACTAGAAAGGAATTTTAAAACTTATCTTGGTTAGTACGTTGGAACTAAATCTCCCAGATGCTTCAAAACTACAGTAGTGGACCCCTGTGCAGTCCAGTGTTTCCAACGCAACCCACATTCCCCATGTTCAATGGAAGGAGCTGCAATACTACCAGTGCACCTTCTGAGACCAGCTTGTCCAATATGGAGGCCACAGTTACACCCAGTTAACTATGCTGGGGAGGTTATATCTGTTCTGCTTAGCACCAATCTGCTGAAACTGACAGGGACCCAAAAGCATACGGATTCTGGAAACTGGAGGAGAAAGTCAGCCACTGCAGGAACTCAGCAGGTCAGGTGGGCATTTTGTTGGGAGACTTTTCAACTCAACTCAAAACATTGATTGCCTACTTCCCTCCAGAGATGCTGCCTGACCCACTGCGATCTCCCAGCAACTCTCTTTTTTTGCTCCTTTGAAATGCTTTATTACAAGGCACAATAAATTCTGCAGAAGCTGGAAACCTTGAGCAAAGTGATTGGGAAATTCAACAGGTCAGGCCGCACCTGTGGAGGAAAATAGACAGTCAACATTTTGGACCAGGCTGCTTCATTAGGTCTCAGCTACAAACATCATCTATGTATTTCCCTCCGGAGATGCTGCCTGACCTGTTGAGTACCTCCAGCATTTTGTGTGTGTGTGTGTGTTACTCTACTTCAAGGTCTGTAGTAGGAAGTGAATACCAGACAGAGGTAAAGATTCAACCCAGTTCTGAAGGCTTCTTTGAAGAAACAGGACAATCCCATTAACTCCTGGGAATCTTCGGCCCATGGTAGCTGAAACTTCAGAGGATTTGGGGTGGTATTGAGAACAAGCACTTGCATCCAGCTCACACAGAGGCCTACCTTAGTGCTGGACGGAATGGACCCCTCACACACTACCCAGTTGTTTGCACTGTCAGTTTCTTTCTCTTACATCCATGGAAGACTCGGAGTTCTCACTGAGGCTAACAAACCCCTCCTACACCCAATGAACCTCTTTGGGACCAAGGCATATGGGATCCCCAGCAAGTGCAGTACCATAGATCTTGGGCCACACTGGAATGATGAGCAAGCATGTTAATAAAGTCAAACTCACTGCAAACTAGATCTTAAGTAAAAGATTACAGATAAGCTTTATTTATTGAATCCACTTCGAAACATTCAAACATGCAAAGAAATGTCCAGCATTTGCGTCAACACCCAACACTGCCCAAAGATCTACCGGGGTGGGTGGCAGCCCGCAAGAGTCACCATGCTTCCCGCGCCAAATTAGCACGTCCAGGGCTCAATAACTCGTACTTCTGTGGACTCTGAGAAGAAACTGGAAGCACAGAGAGGAAACCCACATGATAACGGAGAGAATGTACAAACTCTTCACGGACAACGGCGGGACCTTCAAATAGATGGCGCAGTATTAGCGTTACGCTACCGTGCCGCCCGGTCAAATCAAAACCCGTTCCCAACCCCACCTCTCCGTATCCCGCCAGTAATGAGAATGCTGTGGATAAAACTGCGTTCCCCAACGGAGACTTCCACCCCCACCCCCCACCCCAACGGAGACTTCCACCCCCCCCCACCCCAACACACACACACAGACTTCAATTTGTGAACAAAATAAAATCAAAAAATCAAACTCAGCAACTCAGCGGGTCGAGCAGCATCTGTGAGGGAGAAAAATAGTCGGCGTCTCGGGTCGAAACCCTATATTAGGACCGTGCGTTTTCCTCGGCGCCACCTCATTGCAAGTTGTGCAGAACCAAATCACCAGCGAGACTCGGGTTCGAGAAATAATCCGTGTCCAGTTTTTTCAAAGTAATGCTCCGGTAATGCATTTCCTTGCCCACGAAGTGCCAGCCCGCCAGATCGGTGTCGGGTGCCGGGGTGCTGCTCGGAGCAGTCACCGTGGCCAGCAGCAGCCTCTCGGCGTAGTGATCGCGCTGCGCGGCGGCACTCCGCTGCTCCGACTGGAGTTCATTTAGAAACCTCCGCACGGTTTCCTCCAGCTTCGCTTCCCTGACGAGGCGGGCGTGGATCTCCAGCAGCGACGGCATTTCTTCGCGCTCTCCCACCTTGAGGAAAACGCTCAGCGCCGATTCCCGTTTGTGGCCGCGGCCCCTACGGCCGCTTCTCGGTCGGTAGCTGCTCTTTGGGCGCCGTGACTCTCCCCTTGCGCCCGTGTCTCTCCGCTCGCTGTCCGCGCCGAAAGCGACGAACTTCACCCCGGCAGTTCGGCGCCTCTCCCGCGTTGGGAACTGGGTGTTCTCGGGTGGCAGAGTGGCCCCCGACACTGTGTATGGACGTTGGGTCAATAAGCCCTCGGAGGGCATTGGCGGCGCGGTGCTGACCGGGGCAACCTGGCTCTCTCCGTCCTCCTCAGCCCTCTTTAACACGGCCGTCCCGGTTCTGGGTCCCCTCTGGAAAGCTGACTCGCCGGCTCTTGAGCTTTGCCGCCTTATGGTCCCGTTGCTCGACGCCCTTCGTAAGATCTCCCTCACAGCGGCTTTGCTGTCGTCCCTCGCCAAGCTGTTGAAGCCGCAGGAAGATTTGTGCTTTAGCTGCTCCACGACATCCCGCCTCTCCATCAGGCGAGCGTGGACCAACTCGGAGTGCCGGAGTTTACTGCGGAATCTGTTGAACAGGACACTCTGATCCAGAGTGTAAGAATCCGCCACTTGCTTCTTCATGGAGTCTAAGGCGACCAGGCGCTTTTGCAGTAACAGTTCCTCCTTCCAATTGATGGACTGAATCAACCTGGATGTTTCGACCTCTCTCGGCTTTCGTCTCTCGGCCATTCCTCAGCAAGCAGATCCCCACTCCAATATTCTCAGTCCAGCTGAGAGAGATCCTCGGGGGTAGATTCTCCCGGCAAGTGATAGCAAGCCAATTAATTCAAAGCCTTTAAAGTGACTGCAGGTTAACAACCGTGCGGAAGAGCAGGCTTTATCGCCCGTTGTTAGGGAGGCTGAATCTCTCTCGTCAGAGTATAAACACTTAAGATGCATGAAACCCACACAGCGGGTGCTTGATTGTATGCAGCCTTCCAATGGTGGACGAAAACCACGACAAAACGTGCGAGCCACTGGATTGGGAGAGAGCTTCCGACATCTTCTAGAGACTCTTTCAAAGATTTCCGAAGTTTAGCTGAGAAATATCGTTACTAGGCAGACCTGTGAAACACGATCCCGTTCATTGTGTCTTTATTTCAATATCAATGGCTCGACACAAACCCTGGCGGGAGAGAGGAGCAACGGGAGGTGTGGACAGGGTTAGCTGGAGGCGAGTGGGAGGAGATCCTCGTGAGGACTTGGACCGAATGGGTTTCTGCGCAGTGAATTCCACATGCTTTTCCGATGTTGGAGCGTTCAGGTATGACCAATGAACAATCTACTAGAGAAACACAGATTGGGCACCATCTAAAGGGAGGGGGGGGCAGAAGGTCAATATTTCATGTCGTAAACCTACACCAGGATCCAAGAATGACTCGTCCCCGGCTATTAAATCTTTTAAACTGAATTCCCTGACATATGTTCTTACACAATTGCACTAATTTACCCAGAAAACTAACACAGAGTGTAGAACAGTGTAGCGCAGAACAGGCCCTTCAGCCCATGATGTTGTACTGACACTATAATCCACTGGAAGATCCATATATCCGTTCCCTCCCACAAAACCCTCTATTTTTCATTCATCTGTGTTCCTATCTAAAAGTCCCTAATACCTATATCTGCCTTTACCACCAGCCCAGCAGCGCATTCCACGCACCTACCACTCTGTGTAAAAAGCTACCACTGATATCCCCCACTACGCCCCCCTCCCGTCACCGCCATGCATTCTCCCAATCACCTTAAAATGATGCCTCTTTGTATTAGCCATTTCCGCCCTGGGGGGAAAAGTCTCGGGCTACCCCCGCAATCTATTATCATAAATCTCCTCTGACCCTCACCAAAGCTTCCGCATCCTTCCTGTGATGAGGTGACCAGAACTGAGCACAATACATCAGTACGGTTTTAATGAGGAAGAAAGACTTGCATTTATGTAGCACAATCAGTTGCCTAAGGTCATTGCAAAATATTTTGTTGTCCGTGCAGCTCTTGCAACATAGGCACTGCTGGTCATGTGATGGTCTCATTGTGTATGGCAAACTCCCTCATTTGGCCATCTGACAAACGCCAGATAATCAGCTTCTCTTCCTAAACATTCATAAATGGCAATTGGTCTTTCTGGCTCAAATTAAATAAAATGGATTTGCTTTCACTGGAGGTGTTAAAGGATAGGTATGAAAATGTTGAAGGAAGTAGAGCACCAATAGACGAGCCCAACTCCCTTCTCGGATAATCAGAGTCAGGCCGATTATCACTGATATGTCATGAAATCTGTTGCTGTACGGCAGCATACATTGCCTTAAAAGGAGGAAGGGTTACCATGTCTGGACAATAGTTATACTTCAATCAACATCACTTACAAAAAAAATATTTGAGGTCATTATAATGTTTCTGATTTCTTTTGTTTATTATGTTGCAATTGTGATAACACTTTAAAAGCACCTCTCTGTCTGAAAACCATTTGATACAAGCCATTGGACATTTTGGTTCATCTTTGGCATTAGGAAGAACCACTCTGGCCTTCCCGGTGATCCCAGAGGATTTGTCACATATATAGTTGGGTGTCAAAGTAGCGTAGTGGTTAATCGGGGTCAGCATTCTGGTTCAATTCCTGCTGCTGTCTGTAAGGCATTTGTACCTTCTCCTCATGACCACGTGGATTTTCTCTGGATGTTCCGGTTTTCTCCTGCCTCCCAAAGATATATGGGTTGGTAGGTTAATTGGTCGCATGGATGTAATTGTACGGCATGGGCTTGTTAGATGGGAAGGGCCTGTCAGTGTGCTGTATCTCTACATAAGACAATTGATCTCATCACTCTGCTGGTGTTGCATGGAGTGTGTCACTCTGATTTTATCCTAACCATTGTTAGACAGGAAAACATAACAAACTTTATTGAATCGTTTGGTGTGTGCTTTTAGGATACTTACACTACTAGCCTTCGCCAGTAATCGTTTTGCCTCACTCCCATGTCTCATCCACCTGCTGGGTGGTTGAGTTCAAGCACACAGCACCAGCTAAAAGCGAGTCTTCTCTCTGTCATCACCATCTCTCTCGACAATCCACTGTTCCTAAATTGGTACAACAATACCCAATACTGATGCCTTTAAACCAAAGTGCTGGTCATTATCGGTTTCCTGCGTGTGTGACCATTCTGAACACAAAACGGTTGTTGCATTTCTTACACTAGGCAGTGGGAAAGTTCACTTCAAGTATACCTGATTAGGTATAGCGTGCTTCCTATGCTCATGACAGGTGCTATATAAATCAGTCTGTACCTCTGAACTTCGTCATTAATTGGTTCATCACCAATCCTCCACTAAGTCTATTAGAACATAGTACAGCATGCTAACAGGCCACTTGGCCCACAAAGTTGTGTCAAACCAGCTAAAAAGCAAATCAAAAATACCCAACCTCCTACCTACACCATGTCCACATCCCTCCATCAAACTGATTACATTACAAACAATGTATGTCCTGCAAAGTCCACAACTCTTGCCAAATTATTTTGTAGTGTATTACTCCTTTTTTTATGTGTGGAATTTATTTAAATATGCAGTATTTTATTTACTCTGCACCAGCTATACAACCACAAATTATTTTAGTGTTGTTGAGAGTTAACAATCAGCAATCAAAGAGATACTGAGGGAAATTTTCACATTCTCCTGCAGTTCAATCAAATATGGCTGGGGTGGTGGGGTGGAAATATGCCTCTCCCGAAGGAGGTGCAAGGCACTCCTTCCCTCCTCAAGCCTGCACGTCACCCTTGGACAAAGTGTGGCATCTGCTTAGCATGCCCCACCCCCCGATCAGGATAATGTGCAGCTATGGGAGCAGTTGGTTGTACAAACAGCTGGTACATATCGTACTCCTGGTTATGCTACCACTAACGCCAGGCAGACACACTCTGAAGAGTATTGATAATGGGAAGGATCACCCACCTTGTAAAGACACTACCCAGAAGAAGGCAATGGCAAAGCACTTCCGAAGAAAATATTGCCAAGAGCAATCATGATCATGAAAAGACCATGGTTTGGTATTTAGGTGCGTTGTTCAAAAAACAGATTTTCAGTAATACATCTCACTGGAAACTTCAACCTATCTTTGTTTTCTTTCATTAATTAACATGAAAGAGCAATCAGTATGAAAGTATATATGACAGCCAAGTTTTCAATTTCTGTACATTTTCCACTGAACTCAGGAGCCTCTTTGAAATACTGGTTCCAGCAATAGCTTTACAAACTGAATAGTCTTTCCGTCTGAGTAAAAAAGCTAGGAAGGAAGATAGTGAGCAAAAAAGAATTAAGCCAGCACATCTTGATATGAACTGTATTAAACAGTAACAAAAAAGAATGTCTGACAACATATTTCAATTCATACAAAAACCGACAAGTTGTAAGACTCATTTTAATGTTGCACTTACAACGGGCATAAACCAAATGTGTAATTTAAAATGAAAATCTAAAATCACTTCTTAACCACAAAAATTATTGATATTCTTTGGATAATAAATACATTAAAATGATTTCATTTTACCAATACATAAAAAGAATGAGAGAAAATCTTCATATCTGACAATGCCCAAGCTCTTAAATAATACCTGGGTGAACCATTTCTCAAGATATTGATCCCAAATCATAGCAATTTATTTTCATTTTTACTTAGTACAAAGCAACGAGATGCACTGACCCAGCTAGTTCATCTTTCAGCTGCTTCTTGGACTACCTTTAATGCACTGAACTTCTTTCCCGGAGGATCAATCCCACAGTTGGAGCTGTGATTAACTGGCTCTTTCTAGCCATATTTATTACTTTGATATTTGTTAAAAGGCATAATACAGCAAACATAAGAGATCAAGCAACTGGTTTACATTGCCATGATTTGTTGCATTGTTCTCTTTTATATGATAAAGATGGGTGATGCTCAGAGAAATTAAATGACAATAATTGATACGCAATTGTGTTTGTTTGTGGTGCCTTGCAGTGTTTAACACTCAGCTGCAGAAGCTATCATGTCATTCATTAGTCATACCCGCTTTAAATTTAAAGGGAGGCATTCATATCCTTTTAGAAGCCGGACACACTTCCAACAGGCCTAATTTTTGCTGAGGTTCAGGAGGGAGGCATTTGCATCTTTTTAAAAGGTGGAAACTCTTTCAACAGGCCTATTTTGTGCTGAGAATTAGTGGTATACCTCCGAAAGGACCACAGCCTTCACGTTGGGTTTAGAGGCTTGTGTGCCTCAATGACCCAGAGAGCCATGTTGGCTGGAGTAAGGGCCTTGTGTTTTGGCTCCAGGTGGGGTCAACCATGCCAAACAGGTCAAAGGGTAGAGGCCCGACTAAGGTTCACCGGTCCTCCAGATTTGGGGGTTCAGCTCAGGGCTAACAACCCTGACTGTTAAAACAGTATTGTTACAGAAACAGCAATAAAGAATCCTTCTACATCTGAGTGCAATGGTATTCCTGAGTCTCCACCCAGGACTTGCATGACTGACAGTAGTGAAAACTGAGAGGGAGCTACTGACGTGATGAGGGAAGCCCTGGACACCTCCAGAGATGGAGGACCTTCATTGCTGTCCTAAACAGCAGTGCATAATGGGTAATAAATAAGTTTAGTGTTTAACATTTAAATTCCACACAATAACAAGGCAACTCCAATACAAAAACTTCAACAGCACAGATGTCAAAACATTAATTTGGTGTACTTTGCTTCTGTCTTTACTTCACAGTGTTGATCGACATAATATAATTCCTCTTTCTCTCCTTCCTCTCTCCATTTTAAATCCCTCTGATGTAACAGAAGTATTTAAATCTAACTATAATTGGTGCTAATGTGAAAACTGTGTCGTATTTTAGTGTGTATACTTTAATTGCAGATCTGTGTTAAATACTAGCTGATATTTTTGGTGTACACTATACCTATATAGTTCTGTAAAAAAATAATTTATTTTCGTAGCAGTAAATCCTAGTATCAAAACGGTAGGAAAAGCGAAGAATGTCCTCTAGGCTGTCACCATCATTTTCCTCCTTCGGTGTCAGTCGCACTGTCAAAGCCATCAGATAGGTATCCACTGCCAAAGTTCTTTACTTTACTTTCCACCTTGGTGATCCTTTGCTTCAGTTTGAGCTGTGTGGATTTGTACTCTGCCATGAGCCTGGCAAACTTGGTTTGCAAAGTGTCCAGGGAGGCCTCCATTCTTTCCACTTTCTCTTCCAGGTCCTTCGGGTCTGCCCCCTCTTTTGCTGCTTCTTCGTCTATTAGATTATCCTTCATCAAAATCTGACGTCCCTTTTCTTCCAGAATCTTCTTGGCATCCGGATATTCAGTCAGGGCTTCCATCAGATCAACCTTGGAGAGGCAGAAGAGATCAGAGTAGCCGATACTTCTAATGTTGGCTGTTCGCCTGTTCCCAGCTTTACTGCCCTTTATGTTTAAGATGCTGATTTCCCCAAAGTAGCTGCCGTCACTCAAGACCACGAATTGTGTTACCCCGTCATCAGCCACCACCGCCAGTTTGCCCTCTTTGATGATATACATTTCTCTGCCAATGTCTCCCTTGCGGCAGATGTAGTCTCCGGGGCTGTACACCTGAGGTTGCAGCTTTAGCACCAGCTCGATTAAGAGGCCAGCTTCGCAATCTGCAAAAATTCGGACTTTCTTTAGTGTTTCCAAGTGGACATTGATGGCAATTTCAGCCTTTAGTTTGTCAGGTAGGTTCTTGAGGACTTCTTTCTCATTTATACTCTTCTTGTTGATCCACAAGTAGTCAAACCACTTAATGATCCTGACCTCCAGGTCTTTGCTCACTTTACGGAACTGCATGTACTGTTTGATGGCGTCAATTTTGGATTGGAACTCAGCCCGAGAGGCATTCATGTTTGAGATCATGGAGCCCACGTTACCAACAATGGTTGCAAAGATAAGCACTCCCACCAGGAAGTCAATGACCACAAACAGAAATTCCTCATCCTTTACTGGAGGAGGTGTTTCTCCAATGGTGGTCAAGGTCAAGGTGGACCAGTAAAGGCAATAGATGTATTTTCTGCTAAGTCGTCCATATTCAGGGTGGGATATGTTTGGATAGACCCAAGTATCGACACCAAACCCAATTGATTTGGAGATTGCATAATAAATGCAGCCATTCCAGTGGATAATGATGAGGATATACAAAACAAGATTTCCAATTCGAAATACGTTAGGGTAGTTTGTTCTGGTTTCTGTACGATCGAAGAATTCAAACATTCGACTGAAGCGGAACAGACGATTAAATCGCACCTCAGGGTAATTCAGTCCCATTGTAAGGTACGCTAAATCTGTTGGTAAAAGGGAGAGGGTATCCAACTTAAACTGAGGCATCTTCATGTAATTATCTCTTAATTTCTTTGCATCTTTGACCAGCAATCCTTGTTCAAGAAAACCTAAGTGAAGAAATGTAATGTTACTGAGCGAGACATTATCCAAAAATTAAACTACAGCTTCCCAAAGTAATAACTCTGAAAGAAAAGAATATGATACGTTCAAGAATATCTGTGAATATCAGATTACTTTTTTGGAACAACACATAAAATGCTGGAAGAACTCAGCAGGTCAGGCAGCATCTATGGAGGTGAATAAACAGATGACATTTTGGGCCTAGTACCTTCATCGGGACTGGAAAGGGAGCAGGAAGAAGCAGAATAAGAAAGTGGGGGAAGGGGAAGGAGCACAAGCTGGCAGGTGATAGGTGAAACCATATGAGGGGGAAGGTGGGGGGGGTTGATGAAATAAGATGCTGTGAAGTGATTGGTGGCAAAGGTAAAGGGCTGAAGAAGGAGGAGTCTGATAGGAGAGTGGACCATGGGAGAAAGGGGGGGGGGGGGGTCACCAGAGAGAGGTGAAGGGCAGGTGAGGAGAAGCAAAGGGGTAAGAGGGGAGCCAGAATGGATTGAAAAAAAGGAGGGGGAGAGGAGAGAAATTACTGTAAGTTTAAAAAAAAATCAATGTTCATTCCATCAGGTTGGAAGCTGACTCAATAGTAGAGAAGCAGATGTGTGAGTTTGAGGGAAAGGGGTAATTTAGTGACCATACCTTGTATATGAGAACTTCCATGAAACCTAAAGCAAATTACTGCTAAAAGAGTCATTTCATTTCTAACTTTAACATTTTACTTTCATTACTACACAATTCAATAAATCTGTGGATATCAGCTTTCTCAATAGTATTTTTAATTTAAGTCAGGAACAGTGGTGTAGCCTCAATCCTGCATAAAATGCAGGCTGCTGAATCTGGAACACAGCTGCTTGAGCTATTAAATCATGGCAAATTTGAAATTATTTCAACCTTGCTTCACCCTAGTGCACTCCTGACAGGACCAAATGGGCTGGACAGATTAAAATACAAGAAAGCCTGCAGATGCTGGAAATCCAGAGTAACACACACAAAATGCTGGTGGAATTCATCAGGTCAGGCAGCATCTTTGGAAATGAATAAATATTTGACGTTTTGGGCTGAGAACCTTCTTCGGGACTGGACAGGAAGGGGGAAGATAGCAGAATAAAAAGATGGGGGGAGGGGAAGAAGACAGGCTAGAAGGTGCTACATGAAGCCAGGTGGGTAGGAAAGATTAAGGGCTGGAGAGGAAGGAGTCTGATAGGAGAGGAGAGTGGACCATAGGAGAAATGGAAGGAGGCAGCGATAGGCCAGAGTAGGGAATAGAAGAAGAGGGGAAGGGAGGGAAATATATTTGTTACTGGAAGGAGAAATCAATATTCATGCCATCAGGTTGGAGGCTACCCAGATGGAATATAAGGTGTTACTCCACCACCCTGAGAGTGTCCTCATCATGGCACAAGACATGTCAGAATGGGAATCAGAATTAAAATGCTGGGCCACTGAGAAGTTCTGCTTTTGGTGGAGCTGTTCAATGAAACGATCCCCCAATTTACAGTGGTCTCAACAATGTAGAGGAGGCTGCATCGGGAGCACCAGGTACAACAGATTCGTAGGTGAAGTGTTGCCTCACCTGGAGGGACTGTTGGGGCCTTAAATCGAGGTGAGGAAGAAGGTGAATAGGCAGGTGTAGCACTTTGGCCATTTGCAGGGTTAAATGCCAGGAAGATTAGTGGGGAGGGATGAATGGACAAGGGAATCACAGAAAGAGCAATCCCTGCGGAAAACCAAGGGGGGTGGGAAGAGGTAAAGTTATGGTGGTAGGGTTCCATTAGAGGTGGTGGAAGTTGTGGAGAATAATGTGTTGAATGTGGAGGCTCATGGGGTGGTAGATAAAGACGAGGAAGTCTATTACTGTTAAGGTGGCAGGAAGAAGGGGTGATCGTGGATGTTCGGGAAATGAAGGAAATGCTGGTGAGAACAGCATCTATGGTGAAGGAAGGGAAACCCCATTCATTGAAGAAGGAGGACATCTCTAATGTCCTGGAAAGGAAAGCCCCATCCTAGGAACAAATGTGGCAAAGACAAAGGAACAGAGAAAAGTGAATAGCATTTTTTTTACAGGAGACAGGGTGGGAAGAGGTATAGTCAAGATAATTGTGTTTGTCAGTCGGTTTCTAAAGGACTTCAGTCAACAGTTTGTCTCCAGAGATGGAGGGAGATCGAGAATGGGGAAAGAGGTGTCAGAAGTGAACCAAGTGAACTTAAGGGCAGGTTGGATGTTAGTTGATGACATTGACGAGCTTAGTGAGGGTGCATGAAGCAGCACCAATTCAGTCATCACTGAGGTGGAGGAAGAGCTGGAGAGCATTAACAGGGAAGACTTGGAACATGAACTATTCTATATAGCTAATCAAGAGGCAGGCATAGCTGGAGCACATGCAATTGCCATGGTTACCCCTCAAGTCTGGGGAAAGTGGGAGGAGCTGAAGGAGAAGTTGTTGAGGTTGAGGACCATTTCTGCCAGATGGAGGAGGTTGGTGGTAGAGGGAACTGGTTAGTTCTTTTATTAAGAAAGGAATGGAGAGCTTTAAGGCCTTGATGAGGGTGGACAAACAAACTTGGGACTAAGTGGGGTTAGCCTTCAACTTGTTGGCTATATATTCACACACACACACACACAATTTGAATTTAAACTTGTACGGAAACTGAAGTTAACTATAATACTTGAGAACAGGAATTATATTTGGTTTTCTAACTAACTAGGGATAAGTTAAAAAGGAAAGTTTAGTCTGTAAACTTTTAAATAGGGAATAACACTAGATCTAATTAGTTAGATTAGAGTAATAAAGGAATCTCACTGATTCTAATTAAAAAGGAATTTGTTATGGCTGGATATCTAAGATTTGGAACCTAAACAGAATGTTGGAATTTTGAACTGTTCTTGCTCATGTAAATATTCTGTACATATTGTTTTTTTCCCTTATAAACAAAACCTTATTTCCAGAAGTGTGTGGTTTCTATTTGCTGCCTCCTTCCGATACCTGGATTCTTCTGATGGCCTATTAGCACCTTGTGTAATTTGATTTACTCAAAGAGTGTGACGATTAGTCACACACGATAATACCAGTGCTACACAGGGGTTACATTCAGTCCAGGTCAGGTCGATAGGACAAGACAGAATAATAGTTTGGCATGGACTAGATGAGCCAAAAGGCCTGACTCTAGCGTACGTGTCAAGGGGACTAGGCAGAATAATAGTTTGGCACAAAGTAGATGGGCTGAAGGACCTGTGTCTGTGCTGTAGTGTTCTATGGCTCTATGAGTGCCAGTGGTGCTTGTACACTGAACGTGCTACAACTACAAATGCACTATAACACTGTGAATAGATAAACTCAACAGCATCATGAGTGTAAAGGAGGTCACATTTTTGTATTTCTTGTGTATATTTTATGGATAAAGTTATTTTGAAATATAAGAGAAATGTTGGTCATTATCCAATTGCTACCTTGTTACTTTTAAAAATTTATTTCTGTTTTTCTAATTATTTTAACTTTTAATATACATATATATATATACATAGCGTAATTCAGACTCTTTCTACGTTATTATGCATTGTATTGTACTGCTGCCGCTAAGTTAACAAATTTTACGACATATGCCGGTGATATTAAACCCGATTTTGTTTTTTGTAATTTATTTTTTATTTAAGTTCATCAAACAAACATTTCCATAAGATGTATTTCAGACATTGTACATATACATCATATAATCATATATATCACAAATCTCCACAAAGTATTTATCTGAGGTATACGCTTATAGAAAAGAGTGGAAAGAAAAAACAAACAAAAGGAAAGAACTATGTACAAGTAGGGAGTGATCTTTTTTTTTTACAATAGATTCATTGATTTGTGAGAATAAAATCAGGCCTATGAGGCATTATGTAGTTAAACCATTTTTCCCAGCATGAATCAAATTGTTCCAGCTTATGATTAACAGATGCTGTTACCTTCTCCATTTTGTAAATGTCCATTGTAATTTCCATCCATGTATTTAAAGTTGGGCTCTCCTGTGATAACCATTTCCTAGTAAGAGTCTTTTTACCAGCCACTAACAGTATATTCATTAAATATTTATCTCTTTTCAACCATTCTTGAGGTATATATCCAAACTATATGGTCTTACTCTCCAAGGGTATTTCATATTTAAAGATGTCTTATAGGGCATTGTGTATCCCCCTCCAATAGTTTTTGATAACAGGGCAGTCCCAAAAATATGATAATGATTTGCATTTTGATTTCCACAATTTCTCCAGCAAACAGGGAGGTTACTATCATAATGGGATTTCTGAGAGGGTGTAATAAAATATCTTATCAAGTTTTTCCATCCAAACTCCCTCCATTTCTGTGAATTGGTACACTTCCATTGACATCTCCATATTGTTGTCCATTCTTCCTCAGATATAATTATCCCTCCTTCCTTCTCCCATTTTGTTTTAATGTATGAAGTCGAATGCGTTTTAAGATTTGACAACCCCTTATACATGCTTGAAATGATTCTACTACCATTATCTGAATTATATGCTTTTCTAAAGAGCTCTATCAAGCATGTATTTGCCTTGGTTACATTTTTAAGCGTCTTATTAACATATTGTCGCATCTGTAAATACCGATAAAAATCTTGGTTTTCTAATAAGTGTTTCTCTTTAAGCATTTCAAAACTGAACAGTGTTCCTTCTTTCATTATGTTGCAAAGAACTGTTATTCCTTTAACTGTCCAGTCCTTAAATCTAGCATCCAATTTATTTGGTGTAAAATCAGAGTCATATGCACACCATTTAAGAATTGCAATATCTCCCTCTAGATTATATTCTTTTATAGTGGTTTTCCATATTTTAAGAGTCAATTTCACCCATGGGTTATCAATAGTATTTATGTACCTTTGCAGGTTGTTATCAGCCAAAATTGCTTGTATGGGGATAGGAAGTACCCACTCCTCAATGTTTTTGCATTGAGCGTCATATGATGGGTTGCACCAACATATCACAGCTCTCAACTGTGCTGCAAAATAATAATCTCTAAGAGAAGGCAAGCCCCATCCCCCCCTTTTCCTTTGCTAATTGCAAAGTTTTGAGATGAATTCTAGGCCTTTTACTCTGCCAAATATACCTTGATAGCATCTTATTCCATTCATTGAATTGATTTTGATTAATCTCTATTGGTAGGGTCTGAAAGAGATATAACAATCTGGGTGGTATATTCATTTTAATAGACTCAATCCTTGAACTGAGACTGGGAAAAGGAATCAGGTTCCATCTTGTCACATCTTCCTTAATTTTTTTATATAGAGGCTGATAATTTTGGCAAATCCTTTGGCATAATGATGCCCAAATATTTGAAAGACTCTGTGTGCCATGCCCAGGGGTATCGACTTTCAATTTCTCTTGGTGGGCTATAGTTATATGAAAGTAATTGCGTTTTATCTATGTTGATCTTGTATCCTGATAATTGACCATATTGTTCAAAGGATTGCATCAAATTAGGTAAAGAGTATGTTGGTTGCCCTAGATAGATCAAAATGTCATCCGCATAACAAGCCAATTTATGCTCTGTCCCTTTAATAGTAATTCCCCTGATATCTTCATTTTGTCTGATGTATTGAGCTAATGGTTCCAGATATAGCGCAAAGAGTAGTGGTGACCATGCACAACCCTGTCTCATGCCCCTTTCTAGGGTAAGACTATTTGATAAATATCCATTGATTTTAATCCTAGCAGTAGGATTGTCATATAGTGTCTGCATAGTTTTAATAATTGTGTCTTGGAAACCAAATCTATGTAAAACTCTGTAAAGAAAATTCCAATTAACCGAATCAAATGCTTTTTCAGTGTCTACGCTTATCACTATTGCTTCAATTTTATTTTTTTGTATATGATCCATAATGAGAAGTGTCCTTCGTATATTGTCTTGAGTCTGGCATTGTCGTATAAAACCTGTCTGATCATTACGTATCAGTATGGGTAGAAACTCCTCTAATCGTTTGGCCATAATGGAGGTAAATAACCTATAATCTACATTAAGAACGGATATTGGTCTAAATGACCCGCATTCCATTTTATCCTTGCCTTCTTCCGGTATAGCTGAGATTATTGCTTCCTTCCAACTGGGTGGCCTTTGTGCCTTTTTTAGAGCCCAGTCCAGTGTGGGGAGTAAAACAGGAATTAACTCATTTTTAAATTCTTTGTACCACTCTGCCGTATACCCATCTGATCCTGGTGACTTGCTTAATTTAAGCCTACTAACTGCAGCTTTTAATTCAACTTCAGTTATGTCAGCAGTCATCCTTCTATTTTGTTCTTCGCTTAAAGTGGGTAACTCTAGAGAATTCAAGAAGGTGTCAATTTGGGATATGCTTCCCCCTGGAACTTTGGAATATAGCGTTTTATAAAACACTTCAAAAGCTTCTTGAATTTCACTTAGCTTACTTTTTATCATTTTCATTCTTGGGTCCCTAATTCTATAAACTGTATTTTCTGCTATCTTCTTTTTCAGTTTCCACGCCAGTATTTTCATAGATTTCGATCCACTTTCATAATGTCTCTGTTTCAGAAACAGTAAGTTTTTCCTGATTTCTTGCATAGCCAAATTATTTATTTCATTCCTAATTCTTTTAATTTCCCCTAATGTATCCTGTGCCAAATTCAATTTGTGTTTTTTCTCTAGTTCCTTCAGTCTATTTTGTAATGTTTTATTCCTTATTTTTTTCTTATATGATGATATCGCTATAATTTTCCCTCTTAAGACCGCCTTCAGAGTATCCCATAAAATGGGAGGTGAAACCTCTCCATTATTATTAAATTCTAAGTAGAGACCAATTTCTTTTTTAATTTGTTCCTTAAAGTACGGATCATTGAGTAGACTTGAATTTAGTTTCCAAATAGTATTCTTTGGTTGTAGGTCAAAATCAGCAGATAAATATACAAGTGCATGGTCATTTACATCTATTGTCCCAATTCCACAGGTGTTTATTTTGTCTTTGTCTTTTCCAAATGTTATGAAATAGTCTATTCTTGTATATACAGAATGTGGAGCAGAATAATGAGTGTAATCCCTTCTGTCAAGGAAAAGGTCCCTCCATATATCAATTAAACCAACATCCTCAAAAAGTGTATTAACTTTCTTATGTAAAGATTTTGTTTCATAGGTTTTTCTATTGGAAGAGTCTAAGTTTGGTTGTAATTGTAAATTTAAGTCTCCCCCACATATCAGGACACCTTCTGTTTCCGTTACCATAATATCAGTAATTTTCTGAAAGAAACCAATATCAATTCCCGGGGGTGCATATATATTCAATAGAGTAATTGAATTGCCGTCTATATTCCCCCTTATCAGAATATATCTGCCGCCTTTATCTCCCATTTCGAATATTTTTTCAAAATTTAGCTTACTTGAGATAAAAATAGCAACTCCTCTCCTATGTCCTGATTTATATGAGGAGAAAAACAGATTAGTGAAGCCCATTCTCTTTAGTTTTTTAATGCTCATTATCACTTAAATGAATTTCCTGTAAATATACTATATGGGCTTGTTCTTTTTTCATTTTGGATAAAATTCTCTTACGTTTGATTGGATTTAATAGCCCATTTACATTAAAAGAAATGAATTTTACCTTGTCCTTAGCCATCTGACTTTATCTGTCAATGTATCATTGAAATTAGAATAAAACTTAATCGATCTACTCCCTGAACAAATAAGAACCAAGAAACTCAAATAATAACAAAAATGGCAACGAACGTGTGATTCCAAGGCTGAGGTCTCTAGTAAATGACCCTCCGTTGAGCTAGAGGAAATGTCTAGCTGTGGGGGATAACCCCTCCTATTTGTGAGTTGAGGGCCCCCATTGCAGTATTCATAAAAGTCAGTGAACAAATCCATTACACAGAAAAATTTCCCTGTGTACTCCTCCTATATATATATATATATATATATATATACATACACACACACAAATATATATACATGCATACACATATACACACACATATACACATATATACACACATATATGTATACATATATACACACACACACATTACACACATACACATATATGCACACATATACATACATATATATATATATTCTCATTTTGGTGGGGAGAAAGGAATAAGTGAGTGAATAAAGAATAACAACTAAGTAATATAAAATCCACATTATAATAAGTATTTCTCGAGATAGGTATATCACCATGTACTTTTGCTTCTGTTCAGCTTCTCAGCATTTTTAAAGTTAGCCAAACCTTATGGCTTTTCTGAAAGGGGTGAGGACTGTCTTTGGGAAACTCCCGGTCTCTTCTTGATATGTTTCTCTTGGCTTCCTCCCGTCTCTTGCCTTCTCGATTCTCGCACTATTTCCCAAGCCGAGCGAGACAATTCCTCAGCCAGGCTTTCTTTCGTTTTGGTCATGCTGACGGGCAACCCTCTGGCCTTCATGTCTGTAGTCGCCTCTTCCACTATCTGGTACACAGTTGTCATAAAACACTCGAAGTTTAGCAGGGTACGGAGTTTGAAATCTAATCTTATTTTGCTTTAGTACTCGCTTTACTTCGGAGTATTCTTTGCGTTTCTGGACAACCGCGGGGGGGGGGGGTAATCTTGGTCGAAATATATTAATTTATCCTCTAAAAACACTCTCTTCTTACCCCAGGCCCTTTGTAGAATCTCCGCCTTGGTGCTGTACCTAAGGAATTTAATTATAATTGATCGTGGCTTTCTATCCCCGGTAGGTTTTGGAATGAGCGCGCAGTGCACTCTTTTGACTTCCAGCTTCATAGCCGGGGGAAGAACCAGCGCGTCCCGCAGTAACTTTCCGACAAACTCCGTCATAGACGGGCCCTCCGCTCTGTCGGGAACGTTGTAGATTCTGATATTTTTCCGTTGTGATCTTCCCTCCAGATCAAGCAGTTTACCTTCTTGGTGATGTATGATTTTTATTGTCTCGCTCAGTATCCGCTCCACGTTTTGAACGTGATCTTCCACCTTCTCGACTCGAGTCTCTGCCACCGCTATTTTTTGATTAATGCTGGCGAGCTCTGACTTAATATCACGGAGCTGCTGCTTTATATCTTTCTGGACCTCCATTATTTCTTTCAGGATTTCGAACATATTCGCCACTTCACCTGAATGAGGCCCGGCGGCCGCCTCGCTCGCACGCGGTCGGGTCAGAGAGCCGCTCGCTGCACTCCTCCCGGACGCAGGCTCCGCAGTGTCGCTTTTTTTATTTCCGTTCTTTTTCCCCATTCTTGCCCCTCTTTTCAGTTCAAATATTTTTCGAAAAATACTATATTTGACAGGTTAATGGGGCTTAATACGCATTTTTCTGGAGGAGCTAGTGACTTAAGCTGCCATTCTCGACGATGATATCACTGGAAATCGCTCCTTTAAACTGGATTCTAATTCTGAGTGGGCAGATAGACATTCACGGCAGCAGCCTCCTGTCTCTGTACACACATGAAACTGAATTACTGTGGAGAAGATGGGGACATGGAGCATCTGGGAGAAATAATCAACTTAACTGGATAACCAGATGATGGCTCGGAGTAGAATGGGCCGAGGACATGAGCCATGAAGTCATACAGTGTTGAAACAGGCCTTTCAGCCCACAGAGGCCAAGCTGACCAGCGAGAGACCATTTACATAATCCTAATCTCACTTTAGTTCCTTGTATTCCCATCATCTCCCCCAGGTTCCACCACCCACAGAGACCAAGGACGATTCCACCACCCACAGAGACTAAGGCATAGGTAGGGCAGATAGTCAGTCTTTTCTCCAAGTTGGAAATATAAAACACTAGATTTATGGTGAGAGGAGGAAAGTTTAAAGGAGATTTGCAAGGCATGTTTTTTTTTTGAATACAGGGAGTGATATGCACTGCCAGAGGAGATATGGAAGCAGATACGATGGCAAAAAATAAGAAGCGTTTAGGTAGACACATTAACAGCCAAGGTCAGACAGACAGACAGACATACTTTATTGATCCCGAGGGAAATTGGGTATGGACAATATGGACCATGGACCATATAAACCACGTAGAGGCAGATGGGATTTGTTTAAAATAGAGTCAAAGTGGTCACAGATATCAGGTGCTAAGGAGCATATTCCTGCCCTGTCCTATGTGCTAAGTAACTCCCCTCTCCACCTGCACATTCTAGGGATGTAGGAGGAAAAGCAAAAAGAAACCCATAGAGGGAACTTAGACATGACTGGAGGTCGAGATTGAAGCTGACTGGCTGGAGCTATGAGCCAGCTGCAAACACCGTTCAAACCTACAAAGCTAAAGTTCCACCTTCAACAAAAGCACTGCATCAGGAGAAGATGGAGACCATCTTCTCCAAGAACAGAACAAACACAGAGCTATTTATTAAAAATAAAGAGACATGTTTCTTTACCTGTTCGAAACCTTACAATTGAATCCACGATATAGATCGTATCTGATACATAATCCAACACCAACCATAAAGCAAGGTATTTTGTTTGAAGTTCTTCAAAACAAGCTCTAGAATACAAGGCGGAAAGTTTAAGACAGCGAGGAAAACTCAGTAAGTATACGCTGATAGTTACCGTGATGCACTATAGTATGGTATTAGCCAAACTTGGATGTTTTACATCATGGATTCAAAGTTAGCATGGAGAAAATTCAGCATCTGTTAAAATACTGCACTGTGACAAGTTATTAGTCCAGAGTAACATATCCATTACATGTGCTTTTAACCTATATATCCAAACTTTATTGGAGTTAGTT
This sequence comes from Hemitrygon akajei, assembly GCF_048418815.1. Taxonomy (NCBI): domain Eukaryota; kingdom Metazoa; phylum Chordata; class Chondrichthyes; order Myliobatiformes; family Dasyatidae; genus Hemitrygon; species Hemitrygon akajei. Next base: position 177,229,650 of record NC_133127.1, on the reverse strand, counting down.
GCCCATTACATTTAATCCCAGTGCCTTAACCCACTTTCACCATATGGCGTAATCAGGAAGTTTCCTTCAACTGTGTCTAAGCACCCAAAATGAAAAAGAGCTTGGTTACATTCAGAAGCAAAATACTGCAGATGCCTGAAATCTTAAAATAAAAGAGAAAGCAATGGAAATACATGGCAGGTCAGGCAATGACAGGGGTGAGATTTATTATTTTAGGTGACTGAGTTATCATCAGAACTAATCCTGAAACATTAACTCTGTGTTTCACTCTCTATCTTTGGCTACTCACAGCAGTTGACAGCTGACATGAATACAAAGGACTGAATTACTAAGCTGTCACTTTCTTGTGACTTAAAAACCCATGAAACAATAGTAGTAGTCCTCCGTTAGTCTCGATAGACCATGGATTTGCACCTTGGAAAGTCTCCAGGGCGCAAGCCAGGGCAAGGTTTTTTTTTTAATGGAAGACCGGCAGTTGCCCATGCTGCAAGTCTCCCCTCTCCACGCCACCGATGTTGTCCAAGGGAAGGGCATTAGGACCCATACAGCTTGGCACCGGTGTCGTCGCAGAGCAATGTGTGGTTAAGTGCCTTGCTCAAGGACACACATGCAGCCTCAGCCAAGGCTCGAACTAGCAATCTTCAGATAACTAGACGAATGCCTTAACCACTTAGCCATGCGCCAACACCATGAATCAATACATGCGGGAGGAAATGGTCAAAAATGTCTTGGGTGCTGAACAAGATTTGGGAACCCGGCAATACACAGGTTGTGGATCTGAATGCAGGAAAGAGAATGTGTTGTTTTTAAGTATGAGAACAGAGAATCTTCATAATTAAATTATATTTGTTTGATAGCAAGTTTCACAAGGCAGACAAGCAGTGAAACATTTCTAAGAGTGACCATTAGACATCAGGTGGATGATAGTCAGGGTTTAAAATCAAGTAACTTTTGAGGTGATCAGATCCCCATGGGCTGCTTTTAATAGAGGTTTGAACAAGGCAGTACATTTGCTCCTGATTGATATTCTTTATCTTCAGTTACATAACTATGAATTTCCATCTGAGTTCATGTCATATGATATTTTACAGGTAGTAGAGTCTCTTCAACCGAATTATCCAGCCTGTGACAGGTGGACTCCGCTTGTCATTGGTCTGAAAGAAAGCTATCTGGTTAGGTCCTGCAATCTCCAGGGGTCAATTTTCTCCTTTCTCAAACCCAAATTTCTGGCTTCAGATAAAAGGAATCTCTAGGGTAAAGTCCTCATCAATCCAGCTGATTATCCATTACATTGAAGAACTCTCACTGGCAGAAAAGCAGGAAGAGCATCGGAAATAGGAGCAGGAGGAGGCCATCTGGCCCATCAAGCCTGTTCTGCTATTCAATAAGATCATGGCTGATCTGGCCACGGACTCAGCTCCACCTACCTGCCTTTTCCCCATCACCCTTAATTCTATTACTATGCAAAAATCTATCCAACCTTGTCAAATATATTTACTGAGGTAGCTTCCACTGCTTCATTGGGGAGAGAATTCCACAGATTCACCACTCTCTGGGAAAAGCAGTTCCTTCTCATCTCCATCCTAAACCTACTCCCCTGAATCATGAAGCAATCTCCCCTAGTTCTAGTCTCACCTTCCAGTGGAAATAACTTTCAAAGGCTTTAACTTTCAAAAACATAAGAGATTCTGCAGATGCTGGAAATATTGAATGACACACACAAATTGCTGGAGGAACTCAGCGTGTCAGGCAGAATCTGTGGAAATGTTATCTATAAATTTGCTGATGATGCAACTACTGTTGACAGAATTTGAGATGGTTATGAGGAGGTGCACAAGAGTGAGGTAGATCAGCTGGTTGAGTGGTGTTGCAACAACAACCTTGCACTCAATGTCAGTCACTCCAAGGAATTGATTGTGCACTTAAGAAAGGGGAAGTCGAGGGAACACACACCAGTCCTCATTGAGGGATCAGCAGTGGAAAGGATGAGCAGTTGCAAGTTCCTGTGTGTCAACATCTCTGGAGATCTACCCTGTGCCCAACATATTGATACAATTACAAAGAAGGCTTGACAGTGGCTAAATGTCATTAGGACTTTGAGGAGATTCAGTGTGTCACCAAAGACTCTCACAAATTATTACATATGTACCGAGGAGAGCTTTCTAACTGGTTGCATCACCATCTGGTATGGAGGGGCCACCACACCAGATCGGAAAAAGCTGCAGGAAGTTGTAAGTTCAGTCAGCTCCCTCATGGGCACCAGCCTTTCAAAATGCAATGTATCAAAAAGGAGTCATCTATCATTCAGGACCCCCAACACCCAGGACATGCCTTCTTCTCATCGCTACCATCAAGAAGGAGGTAAAGGAGCCTGCAGAGACACACTCAACATTTCAGCAACAACTTCTTCCCGTTCACCATTAGATTTTTAAATGGACAATGAACACTATCCCATTTTTTTTGCTCCCTATTTGCACTACTTATTTAATTAATTTATATATAACACACACACACACACACACACAATTGTAATTTATAGATGTTTTATTATAAATTGCAAGGTACTGCTGTCACAAAACAATAAATTTCACAATAAATGCCAATAATATTAAATCTGATTCTGATCTATACTGTAGACACTGCCTGACTTACTGAGTTCCTCCAGCATTTTGTGTGTGTCCTGCTCTAATTTTTAACCAAATTTTTCACCATCTTTATAAAAGGTGAGATAAAGATTGAAATTAACATGTACGAATACTGTGAAGGATAACACTGTGCAAGCAAGCATAATATGAAGTTTGATGTACCGGTAATTAGGCCTAAAGAAAATAAATTCCACACATCAAGTGAGATTTTTCAGGGACAGTTGTAATTATCACTTGATCTGCCATTAAGAACTCAAGTAGCTTCTTCTTCGCCGACAGTTATAATGGGAGTTTCAAAAATAAAATGCAATAATTACATTTATCAATAATCAGCGACAGATTCAGATAATCAGTAACTGAAGATTGATCAGAAGTCTGGATCAAAGTTGCAGGTCAATTGGACATCCAGATCGAAGCCAGAAGGTCAAAAGGAAGCCCAGAAGTCGAGGTCTGATAGTCTGTGAATCTCCATAGGACCTTTGGAGAAATCGGGGCTCAGTGTTTGTTAATTGACGAGTCCACTAGAGTTTGGAGACCAAAGAAGATGGCCTATCCTGGGGTTAGAGGACTGTGTATGTGCGGGGGGGTGGGGGGGAGGCGGTGGATGGGAGGGAGGAACGAGGCTTGTTTCACTGTTGTTCCTTTGTTGCTTGGTTTGTTCACTTTTGTTGTTCTGCCAAATATTGTGGGCATACTGTGTGGCACCAGAATGTGTGGTGGCACCCGCAGATTGCCCAGCACATCCTTAGGTTGTGTTGGTTGTTAACGCAAATGACACATTTCACTGTGGGTGCATGTGATATATAAATCTGAAACTGAATTCCAGTTGCACAGGTTAGTGAAAAGAACCTTGTGGTAAACCGAAGGATCATTTACAGCAGTGATGGATTTTTGTGTTTACTGGACCCCTGCATATTCCACACATTTGTGTCATATTTCCTCTGTTAATGCACTATGTATATGTAATGCCCTGGTTCTTATTTTTACTGTTATGCTGTATCTATGTCATTTTGGCAGTTCTGTGAGAGCTGCTTGTTTTCAGCTTGTTCAGTTTTCAGCTTATGTTTGGGTTGTTGCCGAGGATAAGAAATGAGGAGAAATGTATGCCATCCATTTAGGATGGTTGAATTTAGCGGAGGTTTCTCTGGTGAGGGACACTAAGGTTGGGCTTAGGGTTTTTTTATTTTTTGGTTCGAGAGGTGATGAAGAGGGAAGACGCTAGAGAGAAGAGGTCATAGGATTCGACCCGAAGTGGAACCATGATTCGACGAAGCCCAAGGTGAGATCGATTGAGGATAAGTGACTTGGAGAAACTGTGAGCTCCAACTTGTGCACATTAGCCTGTTTCATTAAAATGGGCCTTTTTCTTTTTTTGTTCTTTTCTTTACCAACCCTTTAGTCAAATTAAGAATCATAAAGATAATCTTTTAATCGTATGCTGTGTACTGACTGTTATTTCGTGGCACTAATTTGTAACAGGGTAGTGAATTACACAGCATCCACACAAACGGGGTGTTTGGGGTCGGTGCGCGCCTCAATCTCACAAGTTTGTCGGGCCGGCAGTTGATTTCCCTAGACTTAACGCAGCTGAGGGTACCAGGGTGTTTCATACAGTTAGCCTTGTCAATCTCATTACCGAAAACTATGTGTTAGGTTTTGACTAATTAGAGAAAACTACTGTTGTCACTTACTGGGTTAATTTTTAACCTTACCTGCACACAAGCATACACCAGTTGTACATCACAGGCATTGCGATAATGGACAGCCATCGATAGTAAAGATTGTCTGCAGGATCAATAATGTGTATATCTTTCTTTCTGGGAAGGCAAACAGAGTTTGTCAGTAGAACGTATTTACACTGATTCATTTATGTTCACTTGATAAGAATTTTGTACATTAAATAAGCTATTATTTCAGTCAAATTACACAAATTCCTCTGTATATATTTTAAGTTCCCAAAATTTCAAGAAATACTTATGAGATTTGACTACCACTACTGAGATACTTCACCTAAATATTCAGTGTAAGTAAAATATTTCTAGCATGGAAATTAAAGCAAAAACTAATAATAAACTAGTTGCCGTTAATAACAATACTCTGTTTACCTCATGTAAACTCAGCAGGCTGTAGTCTATGAGAATATAAATTATTAGTCATTACCATTTCTCACAGTTTCAGCCAGTTGTACGGCTCTTTCATCATAATCCATCAAATATAAGCTTTAGGTACAATATCCCATTCAAAACTGGAAGAACTAGTTTTGCGCCAAAGGACATCACTGAATCCAACAGGTGTATGGCAATCTGTACTTACCATCTGCAAATTTAAACATATCTACTACAAACATCATCGTACTAAACAAATAATAAATCAACAATAACAAATCTTAGACTAAATTGGAAATATTTAAGTATGATACCATTTCTGAAAATATATATACCAAATCAGCCCAGACCCACTTGAAAATTAGATATAAATTACTTTCACAATTTTAATCAATACTAAGTAAATTTGATATTTTTCAAAATATTATGTTTAACCATTCGTGCCCTTACAGAGATTGCCATTGAATCTGGCTCACCCACTCCCAGCCCAGTTCCTCCCAACAATTTATTCATTATGAACACTATGGTGTGAATCTCGCATTTGAAGTCTGACATCAATTTTTAGGGTGACCTGCAATGCTAGTTTTCCCCCCAAACAAAAATGTTGTGGAGTTTAAGATCTTTTGTTTCAGGGAGGGTAACAAGTCAGGATTTAAAAAAAAATCATTGGGGTGAAGGTGAAAGGAATTGGACTGACGGGGGCACGAGGCAAAGAAAGGAACAGCTGCGGCAAAATCAAAGACAAAAGAGGTGGTTAATGCTCAGTTACAGAAGGGTAATATTTATCTTGTTTAATTACACTGACTGTGGTTTAAAGACTATAATATATGGATCTTTGAAAACTGTAAAATGACCAACTGGTGTCAACAATCACTAACCTGGATCTATTGGAGTACAGGAGAACCTGCATCCAATAGATCTGATTTTCATTAGGAGTTCTTCACTTTCAAATTGTTTACTTACTCTTCCTTCTTTTTCTCATCTTTCTTTTCCTCCTTTTTCACATCTTTCTTTTCTTCCACCTCGCTGCATGATGAACAGCAGTATTTAAGAGCTTACCTCTCATTAAAGAGGCCTCAGAGGACAAAGGATAGAAAGGGCAACACTGTTGAAATAGTCCATCACAGATAAGGTCCATTGTTGGAGACCAGTTGCAAATTGAATGCCTTCTTACTGTTTACACTTTTCTCTTACATGGAAGTTAATTGATCAACTAAAGTTAAAGTCATCTTATTTGTATCCATAAAAATGCAGAATTAGTCAATTTACATGGCTTGCTCATGATTATTTTGTGATTACTGTGATGACAGTCAGCGTATTCCAGGCAGTTTTTGGCCTCTTATCTAAGAAAGGATGTGCTGGCATTCAACAGAATCCAGAGGAGGTTCACGAGAATGATCCCGCGAATGAAAGGGTCAATATGTGCGGTACATTTGATGGCTCTGGGCCTGTACTTGCTGGGGTTCAGAAGAATGAGGCGGATCTCATTAAAACCTATTGAATACTGAAAAGCCTAGACAAAGTGAACATGGAGATAGTGATTCCTATGGTCGGGGAGTCTGGGACCAGAGGGCACAGTCTCAGACTAGAAGGACGCCCCTATAGAACAAAGATGAGGAGGATTTCTTTAGCCAGAGTGTGGCGAATCTGAGGAATTCATTGCCACAGATGACTGGGGAGGCCAAGTGATTGGATATATTTATAGCAGATGTTGATAGGTTCTTGATAGTCAGGGCGTCAAAGGTTAATGGGAGAAGGCAGGAGAATGGAGTTGAGTGGGATAATAGATCATCCATGACTGAATGATGGAGCTGACTTGAATTAGCTGAATATATCTGCTCTTTTTCTTATGGTCTAAATTCCCTTACTACATTTCAATAATAATGCATTATGACAATGAGTTAACGGCAAAGAAATGTGTCCTTAGTTGCTTGCACTAACTGTGCTTTATAGTAGGAGATGTTCATTCTAATCCATTTCCAAAATTCAGCTCCATTGAAGTCATATGGATTTCAATTTCATATGAGCTTGACCCAATAAAAGTCAACTGTCCTGATCTAATATGGAAGTAATGGAGTGAATGTGCTCAGCTCTGGGCTATTGCAAAAGCAGAATAAGTGTCTCACAGAAGTACAAGACACTCAAGAGAAGGCAACACCCTTTTCTTGTAGTTGTACCCACTTATTTGTGATTCTCCCACTATTGAAAACAGCCCAATATCTACACAATCAAGCTGCCAGAATGCTATTATGGTGCCAGCAACTCAGGTTCAATTCCTGCCACTGTCTGTCAGGAGTTTATTTGCTTCCCCTTTTACCACAGGGATTTCCTCCAAATGCCCTGGTTTCCAACTACATGCCAAAGGCATATGGGTTAGTAGATTGATTGGTCGTATGGTTGTAATTGGGCAGTGCAGGCCTATTACTGTGCTGTATCTCTAAATAAATAAATAAATACATGCATACACAGAATATGGAACAAAACTATTTAGTCTGTCTTGGTTGGAGAACTCTCTCAGCCCAAGATGTAGCCTGGTGAATCTCCTTTGAACTGCCTAGCAGTGTCACTGTATATCATAGCAGTGAAGCACTGGAGCCACAGCATGAGATTGGGCGGAGGGACAATAGGTTTCTTTCACTAAAGCAGAGCACTACATCACAGAAACATGCCCTTCGGCCCATTGAGTCTGCTCTGAACTAATGGAATGAATTGGGTTCTTACAGCCTTCTATTTGCTTTACAAGAATCTTCACTCTCATTGATATTAGCCTTTCAAGATTGAATTCAGCGTACCAGCTAAACTCACATTCTCTGGATTTCATCATTCTGCTATCATCGATCTTGTCCACTGTTCCTGCTAAGGTTGGATATGAGGTGATGCTTCCACTTGTAATTGTGAAGCAACCCACTTTATTAAATTAGAACACTTGAAAGACAAAGAATGCACAGCAGAGGGGTCTAATATCTGAAATGAAATATTCTCACGAAAGGATGTTTAGGAAGCGTCCCAGAAACAAAATGGCTCCCAACGTGATGTCCAGAGTCAACCATTGATTAGAGTCACATTACACTTGCAAGGACATTTCACTTCCTCAAAGCATGTTAGGGTGGCTAAATGGAGCATTGTACAGAAACAAGGTATTTTAGCCTGGTCAGTCATGGTGAATAGTGATTGCATGAACCAACTTCCTCCATGTGTTATAGGAAAACAAGCTAATGTAAGTAAAATGTTAAAGTTATCTTCAAATATTTCTAATTGACCCCAGCAATCATTTTAAATTTATATTATCTACTGGCATCAGGACACATTAAGAAAAAAAAAGTTTTCAGATAATACTTTCTGTCAGACGGCCTACAATGGTCTATTATAAATTGTGGAATATTTTATAGTCAGCTGATGTTAGAGATAATAAGAAATACTGAAATTGCAATTATTTGTATGGGCATTTGTGAAACTGGCAAATCATGTTTAAGTACCACAGACCTTATCAATGATAGGACTGAAAGGAGATAAACGGAAACAGGGATTCTGGGATATATCATATTGTACTACAAAATGCAGATTTAATTTATTACACTGCACTTGTAAGATTATCTCTTGATTTCTACAGCACATTTGCCACAAACACCATTCTGAAAGTCATGTGAACAGTAAAGCTTAAAATGCCACACTGAACTATGTCTATAACAACACGATAATACACAACACATAAATATTTGCAGGGCTGCCTTCCTCTTTACTCTCCTTTATAATGCACTTTAACTTTTTAATTTCTAACAAGAAATCAGATGCAAATGTTTAGTTTAATTCTGAATGGTTTTGCTTTATGGACTTCCTTGTGTTTTCTTGTAAATCTCTTTGCATCTTGCAAGCTGCTCTTGCAAGATTTTCATGCTACTTTAACCGCTTTCATGCCACCAGGAGGACATTTTCTCAGTACATGATAGTATAGCGAAAGCTAATGGCAAAATATGTTCACTACACCATGAAATATCAGAGGACCTTGCATTAGAATCAAGTCTGTAGAGTTTGAAAGGAACCTCAGCCTTACTTTTTACTTCCTACATTGTCCAATTGGTCAATATCTCTGTTTCTTCACTTATAGTTCATTTATGTCTAAACTTAATCACTGTGTTAGTTTTCATCCTGAAAGGATATAGTACTGAGATTTATATTAGTGTTTGAGTTTCATAATTGTGGTTTTGTTGCTTGTTGTGTAAGAGGAGAGGTCCTACAAAACCTGATGAAACAGGCTAATTTTAAGATCAACAAAGGAGGAGAAAGAGATTTAGAGGCACAAGCCTCTAGTCATGGAGTTAGTTCATGGGGCTAATGGTAACCATGGGAACTGGACCCCAGTGCAGAGTCAGAGAAACACACAGACTTTACAGGCTTGGGAAGGCTGCAAAAATTGGGAGAAAAATAACAACATAAAGCTCCACCGTGGACAATCCCAAGCCTAGCTGCGGAGAGAGGAGAGTGGGGCATGGGGCAAGCAAGTCCATCCCGCAAGAAAACAGAGCTACAGTAATGCCAGTGGAACTTTGGAGCCAAAGTTCTCATTCTTGCCAAAGGGAGGATCTTCAAAGATGGGCTACAGCTGGGATAACTTGAAAGACTGGCCTATGAATTGTGTTCTTATAGCCTTTCTATTTGCCAGTAGGGCTTCAGAAGAAGATAGCCACATGAGAATGAAAGTTTAAAGGTTGAAGCTTTGGAGGACTGGTAGCCAATGAGTAAGAAGTGCAGAGTCAATAAAGGGGAGGCCATTTTTCCTGATGGACTGGGCTGTGTTCACAGCTCCACAGTTCCTTTTGCAGAGCAGTTGTGGTACCAAGCATAGAATGCTGGAGTTGTTTCGTTGCTTGCTGTATTCTGTGTTGTTCTGCCGATCATTGTGACCATGCTGTGTTGGGGCCAGAATGCATGGTGACACCCTTGCGGGCTGCCCCCAGCACATCCTTACGTGTGTTGGTTGCTAACGTATATTTCAATGTACACGTAATAAATAAATCTGAATCTATTCGCACTGAAAAGAATAATAATATATTTGGCTAACACTTAAATATGAACTAGGTTATGAAACAATCCATTCTTCTAATAGCTTGCAATTGAAATGCTGGAGGACAAGATTCAGCTTTGCCAATGTACATTTGGAATCCAAATGAATCATTTCACAAGAGCTTTTTAATTCATTCCTCCTCTGCATTGCTCAGACACGCAGGACCTTTGGCATACTAACTGTGCATTTGCCAAGGTCAGTACACTACTACAGACTACTGCATATTACAGGGAGAGCTCAGAACCCCTAGTGGGAGGAGAATGAATGGGAGCTTGGCTGCTTACCCTCCATCCTTGTTGTTGTTGTTGTTGTTGTTGTTGTTTACATTGAACTGTGCCAAGGGGCAAAAGCTGTTACATGGCAAAATACAGTTGTGTTACAAAGCATGAATTACCTTGGAACCTATAAAATGCCACTGACACTGTAACTGATACAGTACTGTGCAAAAGTCTTAGACACATACATACTATATATAGCTGGGGTGTGTGAGACTTTTGCAGAGTACTGTAGAAAATTTCTGCTTTGGCCTGTACTGATGCTGCAAAAAAAAAAACAACAAATTTCCTGACATATGTGAGTAATGATAAACCTGACAATGACATGGGTCTCTGTTGTAGACTGTGAGTGGGAAAGGGGCAGGGAGAGGGGAATCATAGTTGGGAAAAGGGGAAGGGAGAGGGGAGGGTGCAGGAAGCACTAGAGAGACACTCTGCGATGATCAATAAACCAATTGCTTCGAATCAAATGACCTTGCCTGGTGTGTCAGGGCTGGGTGTGTCTGCAGTCGTGCCAGCCCCCTACCCCAGCACTCCTTCTCTGCCCCCTGTCCCATACCCCTCCCGCAGCACTCTACCCTCACCATTCCAATATCATTTGCGCCTGCCAGAGGCACAAGCTCACTCTCTGCTCCACATTGACAAATGCAGAACTACAGTTCTGTATTATATTCATAGAGTTGTGAACAGGGGAGGCATCAGCAGAAATGAAAACAAGCAAGTGCATAGGAACAGAAAGTCTCTTACATCAACAGTGATATTTAATCCAAAAACCTTCACAAAAGCCAAAGAATGAATATTAAAAGTGATAGCAGCTGTCCTTTGAGTAGGTTAGCATAAGCAGTATTTTTTCCTATAATAACCTCTATATGGTAACAGTACACACTTCCTGAAATCCAAGCAACACACACAAAATGCTGGAGGAACTCAGCAGGGCAGGCAGCATCTATGGAAAAGGGTAAACAGTCAACTTTTCAGGCCGAGATTCTTCGGCAGGATATACCTCACTTATATATCTCACTTTTGTAACACACAAAAGCCAGACTGAAAATATTAGCTATGTGAGCATAAACCTATGTTTTCTACACTGGTTTAGCATGAAAGAGTACATTATGTACCTATTAAGATACATACAGTATGTAATCTCCAACCTTTCATAAATCATACACACAAGAAATTCTGCAGATGCTGGAAGTCCTAAGCAACACACACACACAAAATGCTGGAGTAACTCAGTAGGTCAGGCAGCATCTATGGAAATGAATAAACAGTCAAAATTTCAGGCTGAGACACTTCTTCAGGATTGAGAAGGAAGGGGGAAGATGCCTGAATAAAAAGGTGGAGGAAGGGGAAGGAGGATAGCAGAAGGAGCCTCAGCATAGCACAAGAATAGGCCATAGACCAACATGTCGGAACAGGAATTAAAATGGTTGGCCACCAGGAAGTTCCACATCTGGCGGTTGGAGTGGAGGTGCTTGACGAAGCAGTTCCCCAATTTATGACTGATCTCACGAATGTAGAGGAGGCTACATCAGGAGCACCAGACTTAATGGACAATCCCAGCAGATTCTTCTACTGAGAAAGAAGCAGAGAGCTGTAAGGTCTTCTTGATGGGGGATAGAAGCGTATAGGGAAAATGAGGTGAAAATAAGGTGCTCAGGGCCAGGGAATTGAAAGTTGGTGAGGAGTTCAAGGGCATGAGAAATGGCATGGATGTAGGTGGGGAGGGACTGAACCAAGGGGGAGAGAATGCAGTTAAGATACAAGGACATGAGTTCAGTGGGGTAGGAGCAGGCAGAGACAATGGGCCTACTCGGACAGTCAGGTTTGTGGATCTTGGGTAGGAGGTAGAAGCGAGATATTGTTTGCATTTAACGAAATCAGAGCAGAGCAGGGTAAGGGATCTCTGACTTTGGTGGCAGTGGAGGGAGTTCTCCAGAATTGGTGAGGTCAGTGATGGTGTTGGAGACAGTTTTCTGATGGTCCGGAGTGGGGTCCTTTTCAAAGGGTAGGTATGAGAAGTTGTCTATGAGTTGCTGCCTGACCTCAGCAAGGTGGAGATCAGTCTGCCACACTAGAACTACACCCCCTTTGCCTACAGGTTTGATGGTAAGGTTGCCCCTCCTTCTCCTTCATTCCAAGAACTCATTTTGGTTCGGAATGTTGTTACTCGTTTCTATCATTTGCATGATTTGTGATATTTTTCCCCCTTTCTCTGTGCATTGGGTGTTGGTCTTTATTTTTTTTAAAATTGGGTTCTTTTGGGTTTCTAGCTTTGTGGGTGCCTGCAAGCAAACAAATCTCAAGGTTGAATAATTTATACATTCTTTGATAATAAATGTACTTTGAAACTTTGAATAAAGACCTAGCCTGGCCATCCTCTCCCTATAACTCAGGGCATCTAGTCCTGGCAACAATATTTTCGACATTCTTTCCAATGACAGGATGGCTGTTGGTGGACCTCGAAAGGCAACTGAGGTTCCCCGACCATATCGCAGCCACCACCCTGCGACCAGACATTGTCCTTGTGTCTGAGTCTACGAAGCAGGTGGTGATGCTGGAGCTGACAGTCCCATGGGAAGATCACTTGGAAGAGGCTTTTGAAAGGAAGCTATCTAAGTATGCAGGACTGGTCAGCAACTGCCAGCAGGCTGGATGGAGAGCGAGGTGTCTCCCAGTGGAAGTTGGTTGTAGGGGATTCGCAGCCCGTTCCTTAACCAGGGCCTACAGCAATTTGGGCATCGAGGGAGAAAGGAAGAGGAGAGCCATCTGCAGTTTCACGGATGTGGCAGAGAGGGCCTCAAGATGGCTGTGGCTCAAGAGAGGGGAGCCATGGAGTCATGTGTAGCTAGCCATCTGGACACAAGCTGTGGTCTGATCAGCCCCGGCTGGGTCACCTGGAGAAGGGTGTATGATGTTGTAAGACCCAAAACACCCGATGATTCTAGGAACATCACTGATGATGTGTCCAGAAGCATCAGTAGATGTATGCACACAGCTGCAGTTGTACACAGTTCTCCAAGTGCAGCCTCACCAATGGCTTGCAGAACTGATATATAATATCCCAACTCCTCCACTCAATGCAACATACACAGAGTGCTGGAGGAACTTCCCAGGCTATGAAAAAGAGTACTGTCAACGTTTCAAGCTGAGACCCTTCAGCAGTGCACTCAATGCCCTGACCGATGAACACTAGTGTGGTGTGCTAATTGTCTTTTCCACTACACCATCTATCCATCTTCTTCGAGACCGACATTCCCAGCAAGTCGCTCTTCGATGGATTCCTAATGCCACAAGTCCACGATTAAAATTAAACATCTTTTGATTGGCCTATTATTGCACAGTGTAACTTACCCCCATGACGTACAAGCTCTCCCCCAGTCTGCAGACTATGTCACACTGGAAGTGCTTCAGGATTCATTCGATGACTCTGACTATAATTCCTGCAGCCCCTGACCAACCCCACAATGGGAGTACTTCCACCAGTAACTCAAAGCAGCAACTCACCCGCCACCTTCTGAATCAGGCAAGCTATTAGCCAGGACATTAATACCTCAAAATATGCCCATAAAATGCTTCCCTGCTGTTTCTCATAAATGAATAAAAATAGAATGAGTGACTAGCAACTAGGAATGAAACGACATCATGTGGAACCTATTTGCAACCTCGTGAACAATCGTTCTCCGAAATGGGAACCAGTTCCAGAATGAACAATGAGATCCAAGAAGCAGAGGAAAATGGAGGACGAAGTTTGCTTATTAATGCTCGGTGTGCTAAAAAAGTGTGCTAAAACCCAACACAGTCACCCACAAATCAAATTGCTAAGGTAGTTTGCACCTTGAATCACAAGAAAAAAAGCTCCACACAGCTTCTCAAGTCACCTCCCCTCAGAGTTCACAGATGCACCATCATTGCCATGACATCTCTGAGGAAATGAGCCAACTCCAGAAGAATCCTCTCCAGGGCAGTCACAGGACAGTTGCATGAAAGGTTATCATGGAGGTGAGGAAGATGGTTGGGGAGAGCATTGTATGGCACTGTTTTGTGACTGGGGAAATCCCCTCATGATGGAATATCTTGATCCATTCCTGTGCTAAAACCACCAGGAGTGATGGACTCGAAGGGCCAGTGAACACAGGATTTTGTATTGTTGTGAGGCTCGAGGCCACGGTGGTCAAAGGAAAATTAGTCCGACCAAGGCTGAGGGTTTTGAGGGGTTAGTTCTTTAAAAAAAGTGGCTGACATCTGGGAGCCAGTGACAGAGGAGGTTGTAGAATTAGATACAATCACTATGTGTAAGAGGTATTTGGACTGCCATTTAAATATGATGTAGGAAAAATATGGTGCTAATTTGGGCAGGTGTCATAAAGGCCAAGTCGTACAGCACAGAAACAGTCTCCTCAGACCAATATGCTCAAACTGATTTTAAGAAACCATCTGTATTAATTGTATTGATTAGTATCTGCATGAGAAATTACTAAGGCTTGATTCATGCTTATTTAAATACCTAAAAGTTGTGAGAGTGCCCAGGTCAAATTCTCAATAGCCACTAATTGTTGTGGAAGTAGTGCTGTACCCATGGTTCATAAAATATACTCAAACAGGTCCAGTTTCTAGACAGACATATTTAATTGTAAATACATTGAAATAAAGTGCAGAAAATGTAAATGGGTTTATGTAATTAACAATTTAATTGAATTTAGCATCCTATTTAAACCATATTCATGATTCTACTTCCACTGTAGGGAAGGAAAGCAATTCATTAGGCAACAACAGTCAATTAACATACATTGCACCTTAGAGTTTCTGATGTAATATTCCTTTTGGTGTAAGATTTAATGTCAAAATACCCTCCTTGTGGGTACTTCAACAGAATAGCTGATCTTTAATTAGCTCTCAGCAGGTTTAGAGGATCTAGTATTATTTCTGGATTCAAAATTGACTAGGCCATTAAACGCACAGTGTCAGAGGGATGATTGGAGAATAACCAGTGTTGTTCCTCTGTTTAAGAAGGGCAGGAAGCATGCCCTCTTAAAGTTCAAAGTAAATTTATCAAAGTACGTATATGTCACCATATACTACCGTGAATAATTTACTATGAATTCGTTATGAATAAATCATTCTCACAGTAAATACAAAGAAACACAATAGAATCAATGAAAAACTACACACACAACCAACCAATATGTAAAAGACAGACTGTGCAATTAAAAATATAATAATAATGAATAAATAAGTAATATTGAGAACGTGATTTGTAGAGTCCTTGAAAGTGAATCTATAGGTTGTGGAATAAGTTTAGTGCTGAGGAGAGTGAAGTTATCCACACTTCTTTACCACCCTATCCATGGAGCAATGGACTTGCATCCCAAGATCCATCTATAGATCAATTCTCCTAAAGGTCCTGCCATTTACTGTATACCTTCCTCTTAATTTTGACCCCATGACGTGCATTATTCCATGGATTATTAACATGACCCTTAACCTGCTGGATCAGCCTATCATGGGTGGCCCTGTCAAAATCTTTACTAAAGACCATGTATGCAACATCTACTGGCCTACACCCATCAATCATCTTCATCGCCTCTTCCAAAATACTGTTGTTTAGCCCCATCATGGGGCTAAGATGGGGCATGATTTCACCCTAGTAGACCACATGTCCTAGTCACCAAATCCCTTTCCCTTTTTAGTAGGGAGGGAGAAGAAAATTTGTTCAAAGTAAGAGGCTAACCCTATCGGGTTCCATATTTCTGCGCACTTCACTTTTTTTTACACAATATTAATTCTTAGGAATAAAATATTTATCCATTTTATATCCCACTGTAAAATAAGCAGTGTTTTTAATCTGCTGAAATGATCTGGTTTTATTTGGGCATTGAACAACTTATTTTTCTCTCTAAACTTGGCACTGCTGCCTTCATTATGTAATCTCCCCCACTCGTTATACACATTAACAGCGGCTTCACTCCGTTTCTCAGGCAGTCTTTATCTGAAACGTGTTCTGCTCCAGCACATCGCAGGCTCATCAGCAGGGGATGCTCAAGGCCTTTGAGATGAAGGCAACATTAGTAGTGTTCTTTCCTGAAAAGGATCTCAGCCACTTTCCCTCAATCTCTTACTATTTATTTCTCTTTCTTTATGTTGGAGAGAATCCCAGTTTCCACTTAGCATAAAGCAGCCTATTCATCTTTTTATAAAGTCAGACACCAAGAAAGCACGTAGAGTTTGACATCCAGCGCCTCACGTATGAGCCTCAATATATGCACACCTGATCCAAATATACACTCAGTGGCCACTTTATTATTTCCACCTGTACCCAACGAGGCGGCCACTGAGTGTATGTTCTTTGTCTGCTGCTGCTGTAGCCCATTCACTTCAAGGTTTGACATGTTGTGCATTCAGAGATGCTCTCCTGCACATCACTGTTTTAAATCGTGCTTATGTGAGTTACTTCACCTTCCTGTCAGCTTGAACCAGTCTGGTCATTCTGCTCTGACTTCTTTCATTAATAAGGCATTTTTGCTCACAGAACTGCCACTCAAAGGAAGTGTTTTGTTTTTAATCACCATTCTCTGTAAACTCTGGAGACTTGTGTGTGACAGTCCCAGGAGATCAGCAGTTTCTGAGATATTCAAACCATCCCATCTGGCACCAACAATCACTCCACAGTCAGAGTCACTTAGATCACACATCTTCCCCACACTGGTGCTTGGTCTGAACAGCAACAGACCCTCTTGACCATGCCTGCATGGTTTTATGCGTTGGGTTGCTGCCAGATAATTGGCCAATGAGATACGAGCAAGTCTACAAGTGTACCTAATAAAGTGGCCACTGAGTGTAATTCTAATCAGAGCACAAGAACGCAACTTAAATACTTTTCATTCACATCTGATAAATAGAGCCCCTGATGCAGAAGTAATCCCAAAAGCAGTGTAAATTGCCGATTTAGCAAATGTATTTTTAGGGATAAGGATTGAACCACACTAATAAAGAACGAGATTAACTACTCTACTGGGACTGCAAGGGATTTTGGGAATGAGGAGGGCTGATGTGGCAAATCAAGATGTTACTCACTTTTCTTCGTTGTTGCATTTGTTGACATTGAACTTTGCCAGAATCCTAGAACCGCAGCATTTAGAATATTAGGATAAGTAAAATGCAAACAGTGAAAACTGCAGGTTACACAGAGACTGTCAGGAGTTTAGGATAGGGAGCTGTAGGCTTAGTACTTACTGTACAGAGGCAGACAATAAGGAAAAGATAATCTCTGCTTTAATATAAATTATGGATATAAACAGAATTGTCAATGTTCATTGAGGAACATGGTAAAACTTAGGAAATCTTTGGAATCGACAATTATACACCCTTTTCAAATCTACCTGCAGATATCTAACAATTCTTTCTCTCCAGAGACATAACTAGTTTACTTTTGATCCTGATGTACTGTACACCATCGACTTCATTCGTCTTCCCTGTTGACTCTGCTTTCTTTAGTGTACAATAATTCTAACTTAATCCCCGATAAAATTCAAACTTTATGTTTTCCAGCTTTTAACCCTTTGCCAGTTCATTAAAGGTTGTAAAATTGTGGAGAGCATACTTATGGTTTCTTGGTAGACCCATCTTCTTAATAGCAGCATAATTTTGGAAAAAAATACCATTAATTTGTCTTGAAGCTAGAGTGGTGTATTTGTTTTATTGATTTGTGGTTGGACCAATTAATAAATATAGAAACATAGAAACATAGAAAACTTACAGCACAATACAGGCACTTCAGCCCACAAAGCTGTGCCAAACATGTCCTTATCTTAGAACTACCTAGGCTTACCCATAGCCCTCTATTTTTCTAATCTCCATGTACCTATCTAGGAATCTCTTAAAAGACCCTATTGTTTCCACCTCCACCATCGCCGCCGGCAGCCCATTCCACACACTCACCACTCTCTGTGTCAAAAAATTTACCCCTGACATCTCCTCTGTATCTACTTCTGAGCACCTTAAAAATATGCCCTCTTGTGCCAGCCATTTCATCCCTGAGAAACAGCCTGTGACTATCCACACAATCAATGCCTCTCATTACTTTGTACACCTCTGTCAGGTCACTTCTCATCCTCTGTCACTCCAAGGAGAAAAGGCCAAGTTACTCAATCTATTCTCATAAGGCATGCTCCCTAATCCAGGCCACATCCTTGTAAATCTCCTCTGTACCCTTTCTATGATTTCCACGTCCTTCCTGTAGTGAGGTGACCAGAAATGAGCACAGTACTCCCAAGTGGGGTCTCACCAGGGTCCTATATAGCTGCAACATTACCTCTCGGCTCTTAAACTCAATCCGAGAGTTGCTGAAGGCCAATGCACCGTATGCCTTCTTAACCGCAGAGTCAACCTGCATAGCAGCTTTGAGTATCCTATGGACTCGGACCCCAAGATCCCTCTGATCCTCCATACTGCCAAGAGTCTTACCATTAATGCTATATTCTGCCATCATATTTGACCTACCAAAATGAACCATCTCACACTTATCTGGGTTGAACTCCATCTGCCACTTCTCAGCCCAGTTTTGCATCCTATCATCCTATCCACAACACCCCCAACCTTTGCGTCATCAGCAAATTTACTAACAGATCCCTGAGGCACACCACTGGTCACCGACTTCCATGCAGGATATGACCCATCTATAAAGATTCTTTGCCTTCTGTGGGCAAGTCAGTTCTGGATCCACAAAGCAATGTGCCCTTGGACCCCATGCCTCCTTACTTTCTCAATAAGCCTTGCATGGGGTACCTTATCAAAGGCCTTCCTAAAATCCATATACACTACATCTACGGCTCTACCTTCATCAATGTGTTTAGGCACATCCTCAAAAAATTCAATCAGGCTTGTAAGGCACAACCTGCCTTTGACAGAGCCATGCTGACTATTCCTAATCATATTATGCCTCTCCAAATGTTTATAAATCCTGCCTCTCAGGATCTTCTCCATCAATTTACCAACCACTGAAGACTCACTGGTCTATAATTTCCTGGGCTATCTATACTCCCTATCTTGAATAAGGAAACAACATCCGCAACCCTCCAATCCTTCAGAACCTCTCCCTTCCTCATTGATGATGCAAAGGTCATTGCCAGAGGCTCAGCAATCTCCTCCCTTGCTTCTCACAGTAGCCTGGGGTACATCCTGTCAGGTCCCAGTGATTTATCCAACTTGATGCTTTACAAAAGCTCCAGCACATCCTCTTCCTTAATACCTACATTCTCAAGCTTTTCAGTCCACTGCAAGTCATCCCTACAATCGCCAAGATCCTTTTCCGTAGTGAATACTGAAGCAAAGTATTCATTAAGCACCTCTGCTATCTCCTCCAGTTCCATACACACTTTTCCACTGTCATACTTGATTGGTCCTATTCTCTCACGTCTTATCCTCTTGCTCTTCACATTCTTATAGGGTGCCTTGGGGTTTTCCTTATTCCTGCTTGTCAAGGCCTTCTCATGGTCCCTTCTGGCTCTCCTGATTCATAAGCTCCTTCCTGCTAGCCTTATAATCATCTAGATCTCTATCATTACCTAGTGTTTTGAACTTTTCGTAAGCTCTTCTTTTCTTCTTGACTAGATTTACAACAGCCTTTGTACACCACAGTTCCTGTACCCTACCATCCTTTCCCTGTCTCATTGGAACATAATTTTGCAGAACCCACCCCCCCGCAAATAACCCCTGAACGTTTGCCACATTTCTTCCGTACATTTCCCTGAGAACATCTGTTTCCAGTTTATGCTTCCAAATTCCTGCCTGATAGCCTCATATTTCCCCTTACCCCAATTAAACATTTCCTTAATTTGTCTGTTCCTATCCCTCTCCAATGCTATGGTAAAGGGGATAGAATCATCCAGAAGCTGGCGACACGATGCAGCTTGCAGCAGCCACTCCGGAGCTGATTATCTGTTATTTGTGAAGCGGGTGTCATGCGCAATCATAATTAGATGAAAAATGGACGTGGGAGCATGGAGGAACATCTGGAAATTTCCAGGAAGACCTTCTTCGTTGCTGCTGCTGCTGTAAGGTCCGGGTCTCTGCTGGGAAGACCCCCAGTCCTCGAGGTCTCATTGCCGATGGCCGTTAGTTGGAGCGTCTTAATACGCTCGGCAGAGGATGGTGCTCAGAGAAGCTGTGCCGGAGGGGATGGTCGGAGGCTCAGAGGTTCGACGGACTCGGAGTCCGCTGCGGTCAGGTCACTTTCAGTGTGTGCTGTGTCTGCGAGGCTGAGTCGGGCTGCACCGTGGAAGTCCATAGCAGGGGTATTCCCTTCTGCCGCCGGCGTGGGATTACGAGTCAATTGGGACCCTGAGGACTTGTGGAAACTGTGTGGTGGTTTCTTTCGAACTTAGTCTTTTAACATCTTTGGACTATTTTTACTGTGCCCATGGTCTGTTTTTTTAAAAATCAATTATGCTATTGTTTGCACTGTTGTAACTATGTGGTTTTGTGCAGGTCTTGTAGCTTTAGTTTTTGGTCTTGTTTGTCTGGTGGGGAAGTTGTTTGTCTTTCCGGGGAACGCGCTAAGATGGTAGCGCGATATTAATACACAGCAGCCTCTCCAGACTCTGGATTGGGGATTGCCAAACGTTATGTGGATTTTCTGGTGTAGTCTGTTTTGTCATATGCTTTTGTGATATCATTCTGGAGGAACGTTGTCTCATTTTTTAACTGCATTGCATTTGTGGTTTCTAAATGACAATAAACTGAATCTGAATCTGAATTGTGATCACTATCTCCAAAATGCTTTCTCACTGAGAGATCTGACACCTGACCAGGTTCATTTCCCAATACCAGATCAAGTACAGCCTCTCCTCTTGTAGGCTTATCTACATACTGTGTCAAGAAACCTTCCTGAACACACCTAACAAACTTCACCCCATCTAAACCTCTCACTTTAGGGAGATGCCAAATGATATTTGGGAAATTAAAATCACCCACCACAACAACCCTGTTATTATTACACCTTTGCAGAATGTGTCTCTCTATCTATTCCTCAATGTCCCTGTTGTTATTGGGTCGTCTATAAAAAATACCCAGTAGGGTTATTGACCCCTTTCTATTCCTAACTTCCACCACAGAGACTCCGTAGACAATCCCTCCATGACTTCCTCCTTTTCTGCAGCCATGACACTATCTCTGATCAACAGTGCCACACCCCCACCTCTTTTGCCTTTCTCCCTATCCTTTCTGAAACATCTAAAGCCTGGCACTTAGTAGCCATTCCTGCCCCTGAGTCATCCAAGTCTCTGTAATGGCCACAACAACATAGCTCTGAGTGCTGATCCATGCTTTAAGCTCATCTGCTTTGTTCATAATACTCCTCGCATTAAAATAGACACATGTTCAGTTATTAAGTTACAGCTCTCAGACTATATATTCTTTGAGTGTCCCTTGCAAAAGGAATAAAGGGGTAGATTATTTTCTAAATGGGGAGTGAATTCAGAAATCAGAGATGCAAAGGGACTTGGGAATCCTTGTGCAGGATTCCATAAATCTTAACTTTCAGGTTAAGTCAGTATTAAGGGGGACAAATACAATGTTAGCATTCATTTAGAGAGGGCTAGAATATATATGCAAGCATGCAATGTTGAGGGAACGAGCAGTCAAATTCCTCCAGCCTGTTTGTACGTGTTGATTTGACCACGGCATCTGCAGTGTACTATGTGTTTACAATGTTGAGGCCTTCTAAGGCAATGGTCAGGCTGCATTTGGAGTTTTGTGAACAGCTCTGGGTCTCTTATCTGAGAAAGGATGTGCTGGCTTTGGAGAGGGTCCAGAGGAGGTTCACAAGAATGATTCTAGAAATGAAAGGGTTAACACATAAGGAGCTTTTGATGGCTCTGAGCCGGTACTCACTGGAATTTAGAAGAATGAGGGGGGATCTTATTGAAACCTATCTAATATTTCAAGGTGCAGAAAGGGTAAATGTGTAGAGGATGTTTCCAATAGTGCTGGAATCTAAGACTAGGAGGGACAGCTCAGAATACAAAGACATCCCTTTAGAACAGAGATGAGGAATTTCTCTAGCCAGAGGGGGTCTAATTCACTGCCACAGACTGCTGTGGAGGCTAAGTCAATGGGCATATTTAAAGTGGAAGTTGATATGTTCTTAATTAGTAAGGGTGCCAATTGTTATGGGGAGAAGGCAGGAAAATGGAGTTGCGAGGGATATTAAATGAACCATGATGGAATGGTGGAGCAGACTCAATGGACTGAATGGCCTAATTATGCTCCTATGACTAATGGTCTTATACTTTATAATCGCTTGCCCAAATGTTTAACTATAAAACTCAAGTGCCAATCATGTTGTTGGCAGCCAGCTCGCCTTCATTTGGCAAAGACTTTACTTCCATCAGAGTTTGATGAAGGAGATGAACTGTTACAATAGCACCTCGGGCTTTTAGTATTTGTGTTGCCTTGCTTTGTATTGCAATGTGAGCAAAACATAGAGATTACAGTCAGCAGCATATAAATGCATCATACCTTTGCCCTTTTAATACCAGATTTGATCTTTCTGCCTGGAGCTATAAGTGGCAGAGGAGACCTCATTTCCCATTTGAACTTTTTGCTTTCAGTCAACTAACCCGACTATAAAAATCTTCTGTTCCTGCATTCATGTCGATAAATTTAAATTTATTTTTTATTTATTATTAATAAGGTCTGGCAGCAAGTGATACATTGATGTAATAAACATCATCAAACGAGAAATGCAAAACTCTACCAGAATAAGATACAAGCAGAAAATGTTCCAATGACTCTAGAGGTGGAATAGGAACCATCTATAAACAAGAATATGAAGTGGGTTACATCCACACTGTTAAGTGCATTCCACACTGCTACAACAAGAAGGCATGAAACTGGGATACTAATACCAATCTAAATTACATCAATTGTCTCTCTCTGGAGACTGATTTCTGTTTGAGCTAGTGTGCCATTAAGGTCAGGGCTAGGAAATATGTGGACTTTCAATTGCTTTATTTAGTTTGAGTCTTGGTTTGAAAGCCAGACTATGTTCTGGAGAGACACTGGAGTCATCTTAGCCAGCTCTTGTGCAGAACAGTAGAACTTACTTCTTACTCCTGCCTTGGTGCTCAGGATCACCTGCAGCTGACTGCGTGTTACTCTCCCGGCTTGATACCTCCTTTATCTCTGGTCCCCGGAAGCGCTCCAAGAATGAATCTGGTCTCTGGTCTTCATCGTGGATTTGCTGGGTGGCCCAGTTCCTCAGCACAATGATGAAATTAGTTAGCCTGGAATAAGAGAATGATACAAAATCATGAGGTGTGTAGATAGGGTAAACGCAAGCAGGCTTTTTCCACTGAGGTTGGGTGAGACTTGAACTAGAGGCCATAGGTTAAGGGTGAAAGGTTAGGGCCAGTTCAGCTCACTGCTCCGAGACGTTTACTTGGTCTGTGAACGGACGGTCTTTGTGGACTTCAGTTCAAAATGCTATTTGCTTGTGCTTATTGTTTGCATGCTTTGTATATTGGGTGTTTGATGGTCTTTTTTTAATGGGTTCTTTTGGGTTTCTTTGTTTTATGGCTGCCTTTTAGGAGATGAATCTCAAAGTTGTACAGTGTGTACACACTTAGATAATAAATATGCTTTTAAATTTGAAAGCTGAAATATTTAAGGAGCACCTGAGGGAGAACTTCGTCACTCAGAGGGTGGTGAGAGTGTGGAACGAGCTGCCAGCAGAAGTGGTGAATGCAGGTTCAATTTCAACACTTAGAGAAATTTAGATAGGTAGACGAATGGGAGTGGCATAGAGAGCGATGGTCCAGCTGCCAGCCGATGGGACTAGGCAGAGTAACAATTCGGCATGAATAGATGGGATAAAGGGCCTGCTTCTGTGCTATAGTACTCTGTGACTTTTTAAGAACTTGCAAAGTTACAAATGTATTCCCAGTGGCCACTCAGTTCTGCATTATCATTTCCCAACCACTGAGCACATCTACATGAAACGCTGGTGTAGGAAAGCAGCATTCATCATCAGAGATCCTCACCGTCCAGGTCTTGCTCTTTTCCTGCTGCTACCATCAGTTAAAAGGCACAAGAGCCTCAAGACTCTCACCATCAGGTTCAAGAAAAGTTATTACCCCACAACCATCAGGCTCTTGACCAAAGGGGTTAGCTACACTAACTTGTCTATCCATTGAGATGTCCTCACAATCAATGATCTCACTTTAAGGACTCTTTATTTTGTTATTTCATGTTCTCATTATTTATTGCTATCTATTTATATTTGTATTTGCACAGTTTGTTGTCTTCTGCACTCTAGTTCATCTTTCAACTAGAGTACTATATTACTATAGTACTATAGATAAATCTATGCTATAGATTCCCTGAGTATGCCCACAGGGAAATAAATCGTAGGGTTATATATGGTGACATACATGTACTTTGACAGTAACATTTACTTTGTACTTTGAATTCTCTGAGAGACATAAAATGTACTGGAGATCATCCATTGCTTTGGAATTCTCTCTTTTTTAAAAGCAGTGACCCTAATTCTCAACTCTCCCACAAAAGCAAACATCTTCTCCACTTCTCCCTCATCAAAACCCCTTCAGAATCTCACAGTTCAATCAAGACCCTTCGCATTCACTGATTACTTTAAGGATTACAGGAGATCAAATGCCAATCATAGAGAATGTTAGATATTAGGTAGATATTCTGATGCTTTGTCCAATTATCCACAGCAAAATCTTTCTACTGCACTCAAAGTACCAAACAATTCCAGGCTGAGAAATTTAGCTGGGAAGAGCAATTTGTGGAAATGTCAATGATACCTGGCAAAAGCACCATTGCCTGTGAAAGAACTCCGCCGGGATTCATGCTGGTCTTTAGGTTCTGCAGACGTCACCGCCTGAAGCTCAGAAGACGAGTCTTCACACAACGAGTGGGTCCTTAGCAAAATACAATGAAAAGTAAAGATCATGGTTTAGGAACTCACCCACAAAACTGATGATACCTCCCTCCCCTTTCTCGATTTCTTTGTCTCCCTGGAGTCAAACTGTCAACCAACTTCTTTTATAAACCTACTGATTCCTGTGGTTATCTTGACTATAACTCTTCCCACCTTACCTCCTGTAAAAACGCTACTCCCTTTTCTCAGTTTCTTCACCTCTGTCACAGCGTTCCATTCCAGGACATGAGATTGACCATTGGTCCATGTACCATTGACGCTGCCCTCACCCGCATCTCCTACATTTCCCATCGTCTCACTGGTGCAATAGTGATAGAGTCCCTCTTGTCCTTACCTACCACCCCATCAGCCTCCACATCCCCTATATTATCCTTCACAACTTCCACATCTCCAAAGGGTCCCTACCACTAAACAAATATGTAACTCCCTCTCCTGATCCCTCCTGATTCCCTTTTCCATTCCTCTCGTCCCACTAATCTCCCTCTTGGCCCTTATCCCTGCAAGTGGCCCAAGTGCTACACCTGCCCATACTCCTTGTCCCTCACCTCCATTCAGGGCCCCAAATAGTCCTTCCAGGTGAGGCAACACTTCACCAGCAAATCTGCTGAATTTATTGTGTCTGGTGCTCCCAACACGGCCGTTGGTGAGACCTGTTGTAAATCCAGGGACCGCTTTGTTGAGCACCTCCACACCATCTGCCACAAGCAGGACTTCTCAGTGGCCAAATATTTTAGTTCTGATTCCCATTCTGATGGCGATGTGTCAATCCATGGCCTCCTCTTGTGCCAAGGTGAGCCCACTCTGAGGGTGGAGGAGCAACACCTTATATTCTACCTGGGTACCCTCTAACCTGATGGCTTGAACACTGATTTCCTCTTCCGGAGAACAAATCCCACCCCCCCCCCCCCACCTTCCTTTATTCCTCACTCTGACCTTTCACTTCTTCTCAGCTGCCTTTTACTTCTGCCTGGGTCCCCTCCTCCTTCCCTTTCTCCTATTGTCTGCTCTCCTCTCCTATCAGATTCCAACATCTCCAGCCCTTGACCTTTCCCACTCATCTGGCTTCACCCATCACCTTCCGGCTGGCCTCTTTTCCCTCCCCCTACCTTTTTATTCTGGCATCTTACCCTTTCCTTCTCAGCCCTGAAAAAGGGTCTTGACCCAAAACGTCAACTGTTTACTCTTTTCCTTAGTTGCTGCCTGACTTGCTGAGTTCCTCCTGTGCTCTGTGTGTGTGGCTTTGTATAATTGTTGGATTTTACTAAAGGCCACATCACCACAGTTCAGGTAAGTTTCTTTAAAAAAAATGCAAAGTGTAGCAACAGACACTGGACTGAGATGAAAATAGTCAATGAAGTGAAAATAGCTCAATGTAATCTCACACACTTTAGACACTCAAAGAAACAGCGCGAAGCAATTGATCATGGGAATTTGGGCCATACACACTGAAAAGGAAGCGTTGCTTATACAAGCATTGAAATAATGTATTTAACATCCAGCAATTTAATTTACACGGAATGTGCAAGGGTTTGGAAAAGACTTACAAAGGAAAGTCTTAATGGCAGAATGCATAATGGCCATGTTCAGTTCCATGAAAGGAGGAACTAGATAGGTGAAGAGACTGCTCTTGGCACCATCATTACAGCCCTTGTAAACTGAAGAAGACATAGATCTAGTTAAACTGTTCATTGTGTCAGAGCTCAGAAAGTAAAGAACATCAATTAAAACCACAGGAAGCCAAGCAGGTCTTTAACACCCACATATTAATAAGTGAACGGAATAATAGTTATACGTTGGAAATGATAACTCTACCACAAGCAGTCTCAAGCCTGGCTGTGAAAGGAGGAGGGTTGGGCATGGGGCTAGCAACCCCATCACATAAAAAGCCTGATCTACAGAAACACAAAGCTCCAAACACCATATTCCTGGGAGAGGAATGATCTTTGAAGACGGGCTGCACCTGTGGATAACTTGAAGGACTGGCCCAAGACAGAGAATCCTGGCAAGCTGCCGTCAGCGGCCTATCCCACAGCAGGGGCAGTGAGCTTAAGTAAGCAATTGAAAAAGATGGCACAAATGGAGTCAAGTGATCACAGGAAGGTGCATTTGTGGGGAGAGGAGAGCTACACTAACTAGTGGGTGACACCAGACATTGGGTTTGCTACCCCTTTATTAGAATGAAAAACTCTTAATTATATGAAAACTAAAAGACAAAAAAAAAATCGAATAAAATATTCCAAATACTTCTGTTGCTTTTGGCAACCAATAAACAAATTAGAATTTGGACTGCACTTTGACTTGAACAATTTTCTTTGGGTTAATTGAATAACAGCAATGCTACAACTGTCAATCCTACTAGTAGGAGTAAAGCACTCTCATTTAAGAGTATGGGTCTGATAGTCATTTGAACTTCTGGATTAAATAGGTTGATGGACAAGCCTGTGGGGATCAGTCTTGTAAAATCAAGTAACCTTGATTAAGGGTTGTGAAAACATGTTAAGAGTTCATTTGGAGGAGGAGAAAAATCGAGTAATCGTAGAGATTCCAAAAAGTGGTGTTAGTTATTTTGATCAGAATCAGGTTTGATATCACCAGCATATATCGTGAAATTTGTTGTCTTTACGGCAACAGTGCAATGCAATACATTATAATTAAAAAATGTGAGTTGCAGTAAGTATATATATTACATAGTTAAATAAGTAGTGCAAACATAGAAATAAAAAGTAGTGAGGTAGTGTTCATGGGTTCACTGTCCATTCAGAAATTGGATGGACATTGAGGGACGTAGAGGGGAAGAAGCTGTTCTTGAATCATTAAGTGTGTGTCTTCAGGCTTCTGTACCTTCTTCCTGATGGTAGCAATGAGAACAGGCCACGACCTGGGTGCTGGCTGCTGTCTTTGTGAGGCATCGCTCCTTGAAGATGTCCTGGATACTACGGAGGCTAATGCCCGTGATGGAGCTGACTAAGTTTACAACTCTCTGCAGTTTATTTCAATCCCGTGCAGCAGCACCCCCCTGCCCCCACACCAGATGTTGTGGCAGCCAGTTAGAATGCTCTCCACGGTACATCTGTAGAAACTTGTGAGTGTCTTTGGTGAGATACCAAATCTCCTCAAACGCCAAATGAAATATAGCAACTGTTGTGCCTTCTTTGTAGCTGCATCCATGTATGCATGGCTACATGCATGTAGCTGCATGTTGGGTCCAGAACAGATCTTCAGAGATGTTGACACCCAGGAACTTGAAATTGCTCATATTTTCCACTTCTGTTCCTTTTGAGGACTGGTGTATACTCCCTTATCTTACCCTTTCTGAAGACCACAATCAGTCCTTTACTGACATTGGGTGCAAGGTTGTTACTACGACGCCACTCAGCTAGTTGGTTTATCTCACACCTGTATGCCTTCTCATCACCATCTGAAATTTTGCCAACAATAGTTGTGTCATCAGAAAATTTATAAATTACATTTGAGCTGTGCTTAGCCACACAGTCATGGGTGTACAGAGTAGAACAGTGGGCTAAGCGAATATCCCTGAGGTGCGCCAGTGTTGATTATCAGTGAGGTAGAGATGTTATGAGGGGTGACCTTATTGAAAACTATTGAGTGGTGAAAGGCCTTGATAGGGTTGATGTGGAGAGGATGCCCCCTATGGTGGGACAGTCTAAGACCAGAGGACACAGCCTTAGAGTTGAGGGCATCCTTTTAGAATGGAGATGAGGAGGTATTTCCTTAGCCAGAGAGTGGTGAATCTGTGGAATTCTTTGCCACAGGCAGCTGTGAAGGCCGTCTTTATGTATATTTAAGGCAGAGGTTGATAGATTCTTGATTGGTCAGGGCAGGAGCGATACGGGGAGAAGGCAGGAGATTGGGGCATAAAGGAAAATTGGATCAGCCATGATGAAATGGCTGAGCAAACTCAATGGGCCAAATGGCCTAATTCTGCTCCTATATCTTATGGTCTTGTGGTCTGATAGTTATTTCAAATCTGCACAGATTTAGCTCTGATGGTTAGGAAATTGAGGATCTAGTTGCAGAGGGAGGTACATAGGCCTACGTTCTGGATCTTTTTAATCAGAACTGTAGGAATGATCACCATGTTTGGTGGCAATAAATCCAGGTACCAGAAACTCTTCCTCCACAGATGTTCAACAAGACTTGCATCAAAGTGGAATAGGAGAAGCTAAAGATGGTGCCAGAGGTTTTTGCAGATCTGGGTGACTTTTTCAAGTTCCTCCGTGAAACAGCTTAAATCTCCTGTAAGTGTAAATCTGTTTTTACATTGTCAAGGTGGCTGGGGTCCAGTTGGAGTCCATGATCAACAGCTGCGCTCAAACTAGGTTCTTCACGAACGGTGGGTTTTGCTCTTCAGAACTCACCAAGCAACTGGTGTTTTGGGATCTCTAGAGTGGCTTAGAAGATGTGCACCTTCGGGGTGCGGCCTTGTGTGGCCCTGTGAACAAAATGATTTCTTGCCAATGTCGCTGACTGAAGCATCATGGGAGATCAAAACATCGAGACAGCGGGTGTGGCTGTAAGAGGCCTCTGCACTCGAGCGATTGCTCTTTCTCGCTCCCTCTCTCTCAATGGTGAGAGAGGGTTTGACTCTCGAGTCAGGGGAACTTGAAATAAGCGACGCTGCAGGCTGTAACATTGAAATGGTGAGCTGTTGGCCTCTCCTCCGGCTGTGGCAGAAGCGATATCTCTCTCCCCCTCGTTAGTGACAGAGAGGGCTGTTGAGATCTTGAAGTGTAAGGATGGGCAGTAGATTTTGATGGTCTATAGATCATGATCTTTGGGGGCTTGCTTTTGCTTGCATGGAGGGTGGTGGGGGGAGGCTTGTTTGAACAAGAGAGGGGGAGGGGGAGGGATGATTTTTTGCTGCTTGTGCATGGGAGGGTGGAGGGGAGGCTTTTTTTGTCATTCATTCTTTGGGTTTCTTTTTCTCTGTTTTGTGGATGTCTGGGAAGAGCAAGGATTTCTGGTTGTATACTGTATACATTCTCTGACATTAAATTCAACCACTGAACACCAATCACAACTGCACAGAATAGGAGACTAAGGCTTGTGGTTGCCTGCATGTTTCTAAAAGGCTTCCTACTTCCAACCTCCCTGGTTGAAATGCAATCTGAAACCAACACAATAATGGCTGGTTAATTTAGTAACAGTCACATTACTAAAGCACAGAGTTGCACTTACAGTCATATGATTGAAGAAATCATTGCGTGTCTTTCCTAGAAGAGCTGAAAATAGCTACCATATTTCTCCTAAAGCAATTACAAACATCTTGCTGCAGTCTCATAGTTTCCAAGTGTTCATTCATTTAGTAATGCGGTAGGAATTCATACTGCTTTGGCCAAAGGAATTTCGCAGAAATATTATTGCATAATTAACCCTGAGCACGGCGCTGAGAAGTTACATTTCTGACTGTCTAAAGAAGGAGATCATATCGGTGGGATACACTGAGTACAGGCTGTATAAGCTGTTAGCAGGAAATTTCCCTTCCATGTGTAGCATGAATAAACTGAACGACAGTGATCCAAAAGGATTTCTATACCTGCTGCTGCCATTTTCTATCCTTTCCAGATCTTCATCGTTGTTTCTGACCGAGAGTCTGTGAAGGGCTGGATACGACCGCTGTGTGCTGACTGTAGCCATGTCTGACAGATCCTGTTGCACAAGTTTAATCAGTACCTGGTAAAGAGATTAATGTTTTTAAAAAAACAAAGCAAAGAAGACAATTTCAGGTTTTTTTAAAAAATATTAAGTGGATCCTCTGCCTAAGGCAGCTGTGGAACCAGAGACCAGCAATGATTTCAGGAAGTAATGGGGTAGGCCTTCGAGGGGTTGTGGTCAAAAGCAGGAGTATGGGACCAACTGTATTCCCAGCAGGAATGCAAATGTTTTCAATAAACCTAATGGCCTCCTTCAGTGTCCTAATGACTTCATAAATCTGGCAAAATAATAATTAAAGAACATAAAAGCTTAATAAAGTAACATTTCAATAAAATGGCCCTATTGGTGAACACTCGCAACAGGATATCCAGAGCTTGAAGACACAAAATCTGACCTTTAACCAATGCAGGTTCCAAATGACAGACTTATTTATGTAACTCATTAGCAATAGTCCAACAAAAAGGTTAAAATGATGTGGGAGCAGATCTTCCAATTGTCTACCAGCAGCTACTCCAGTGAGCTTTTCCTATTTGAAGATAAACAATCTGACACGGTTCCATTTGTCTTATCTTTCGACTAGCCACGTGTTAATCTACAAGGGTTTCCAATGCAATGCCCCAGTGCAACCCTGCTGTTCTTACGTGGAGGCAGCCTCCTCTGACAATGATCCAGGCACTCAGCACAACTGCAGATTGGGTATAGCTGCAGGCGCATTTGAAATCCTGCCCGTCTTATCTACTATTGCAGGCTGAGATCCGATGGTGCCGGATACTGCGCGATGACTCACTGCAAGCAATGTTCTGCAGATCTATTCACTACTTTTATTATAAACGTTCTACTCCTTTAAATCTAAATTCTAAGACTCACAATGTTCTTTTGTCTGCCTGCACTACACATTTTCTGTAACTGTAGCACAATTTTCTGCACTCGGTTAGTGCTCATCCCTAGTACTACCTCGATGTACTGATGTAATAAAATGATTAAACACGGATGGGCAGCAAAACAAAGGTTTTCACTGTACCTCAGTACATGTGACAATAATCAACCAATTTACCAATTTATTACAGCTCCTTGCTGTCTGATTTCCAAAGCTCAATAATGGAATATCTTGGCCTAAGCCATTAGACATGGGAGCAGATTTAGATCATTTTGCCCATCAAGCCTGCTCTGCCCTTTCATCATGGCTGATTTATTATCCCTCTCAACCCCACTCTTCTGCCTTCACCCCATAACCTTTGATACTCTGATTAATCACGAACTTTTCAACCTCTGCCTTAAATATACCCAATGACTTGGCCCACACAGCCACCTGCTGCAATGAATCCCACAGATTCACCTTCCTCTGGCGAAAGAAATTTTTCCTCATCTCTGTTCTAAATGGATGGCTCTCTATTCTGAGGCTGTGCCCTCTGGTCCTAGACCTCCCCCCCCATCCCCACCATAAGAAACATCCTCTCCACATTCGCCTTTCAATATTCGAAGGGTTTCAATGAGAATCCCCCCCCACTCATTCCTCTAAACATCAACGAGCTTTATCCATCCAATTTCTAAATGGCTATTGAACCCATGAACACTACCTCACTTTTTTTATTATTTCTGTTTTTGCACTACTATTATTAACTATTTAATAAATATATGTAGCCAATTTCAGCCTGGAGCTTCCCTGGGGCCACAATCAGGGGATGGCACCAGTCTCAGTTTCAGAGCAGCAGGGAGCCGATCTGCGTAAGTGCAACACAGCCTACTCTTAGGACCATGCAATATAGGAGCTGGTAACGATGCAATGTAGCTGTGAAGTTACAGGACCAGAGTTCTGCACCGTTCATCCAGTCATCAACATCCATTTCTCCAACTTCAGGTATCCACTCCTCTCGGTTTTAGTATTTTTAATCACCCCCTCCCCCCATTTCCCTTGTTCCTGCAGTCCTTCACTCCCTTCCCCATCTTCAAAACCTGCCCATTACATACACCCTGGTTCTCTACCTCCTTCCCTCTACTCCATGGTCTACTATCCTCTCCTATCAGATTCCTTCTTCCTTATCCATTTACATCTTCCACCTATCACCTCCCAGACTTTCATATCATTCCCTTTCATCACCCACCCACCTTACAGATCACCTAGTTTCACCTATCAGCTTGTGCTCCTCCTTCTCCCTTCTGCCCTGGTCCATTCCTGATGAAGGCTCTCACCCTGAAACATCGACTGCTTATCTCCCGCCACAGATGCTGCCTGACCTGCTGAAAATACTCCAGCATTTTGTGTGTGTTGAGGTATTGCTTGTTAATCTTTGGAACAGCCACATGCCTGGAGAAATACCAAACAATACACTTCCAGATGATGACCCATACTATTAGCAGTTTAGAAGAATGAGAGATGATCTTACCAAAACATGCAAGATCCTGATGGGATGAAGCGGGGTAGATGTTGGGAGAATTCCTATGATGGGGAATCTAAAACTGGTGAGCACAGGTGTCACGATAAGTGATTACTCATTTAACATTGAGATTGTAAGGGCTTTCTCCTCAAACAGGGTTGCAAATCTCTGAAATGATCTTAGAAAGAGAGCTATGTCACTGAGTGTTTAAATATAACCAATGTTGAGCTGGATTTTTTGGATTATAGAGGAACCAAAGATCATAGCGATCAAGCAGAAATGTAGATCTGAGGCCAATGGGCAGATTGGCCTTATTCTTATCAATGTCAGAGATGCCACAAAGGGCTGTTCCTGTTCATATACCTTTTCTTTTATTCATTTACAGAACTGCTGACCAGATCAGAATGGGTGTCAATGTAGAGCAGCTGTTAGTGCGACGTTATTACAGCTCAGAGCATTTGGGAGTTTGGAATTCAATTCTGGTGCCATCTGTAAGGAGCTTGTATGTTCTCCCCGTGTGACTGCGTGGGTTTCTTTTGGGTGCTCTGGCTTCCTCCCACAGTCCAAAGATGTACTGGTTCATAGGTTAGTTGTTCATTGTAAATTATCCTGTGTTAAGGCTAGTGTTTTAAGTAGGTGGGTCGCTGCACTATATGGCTCATTGGGCCAGAAAGTTCTATTCTGCTCTGTATCTCAAAATAAATAAATGCCCATTTCCCAACTATCCTTTAGAAAGATGACACTGAGCTGCCTTCATAAACTGCTCCGGTCTCTCTAGCGAAGGTACTCCCAGTATCATGAAGGAAGGAGTTCCAGGTGTTAGACCTGACAACAGAGAAGGACCAGCAACATACTTCCAGGCCACGATGGCATGACACTTAAAGAGGAATCTGATGCCCTTGTCCTTTCTGTGATGGTAGAAGATGTAAGTTTGGGAAGCAGTGTTGGAGTAACCTAGGGTAAGTGACTGCAGTGTGCTTTGTAGATGGTATAATCTACAGATATTATGGGGATAGGATTAATGCTTAGGGTGCTTGATGGGTGTCAGTCAACTAGGCTGACCAGTTATCAGAAAAGGTAGAGTTGCAGAAATCCTTATTGTCCGTCATCAGAAATGAATATATTTTTGGAGTCAGGTCTATTATCACTGACATATGCCATAGTTTTGCAGCAACAGTACAGCACAATACATAAATATAAATGTCTTATTACATTTTTTATACCTGTAAAAATAAATATAGTGCAACAAGAGAGCAAAAGAGTGAGGTATTGTTCATGGATCCATTGTCCATCCAGAAATCTGATGACGGAGGGGAATAAGCTATACCTGAAACTTTGAGTGTGTGTTGTCAGGCTCCTGTATCTCCTCCTTGATGGTAGCTGGTTGGTGGGGGTCCTTCTTGACGAATGCCACCTTTGGTGGGGAGGCTAGCACCTGTATTGGAGCTGGCTAAGTTCACAACCCGCCGCAACTTATTTTTCTGGCCTTATGCAGTGGCCCCTCCATACCAGACGGATGCAACCAGTTAGAATGCTCTCTATGGTACATCTGTAGAAATCCGCTAGGGTCTCTTGGTAAGTTGCCGAGCACTTGCAGTATATTGGAACTGCTATGAATTGTGATTGAAGTGAAACTCTCTGATAAAGAACTGGAATACTAGCTGGTATGTTTACCCAGGGCTTAAAAATTGTCAACTATTTCTTGTTGATGATTAGATATAACTTCCACACTTGCACTTGTAATTTAAAACCTCAGTTTGGTATGTGTTGTTAGATCATAAGACTATAAGACACAGGAGCAGAATTAGGCCATTTGGCCCATCCAGTCTGCTTCACCATTCGATCATGGCTGATCCTTTTTTCCTATCTCCTCCTCATCCCCATTACCCTGCCTTCTCCCCGTAACCTACTCTAACCTGGTATCTCCTATTCCCATTGTTATACTGTGATGATATCTTGTAAACTGAGAGTGTGATTCCCTTGTTTAGAGTAAGAAATATGCAGGGAATGACAGGAACAATACATCTGGCTGCTCAGGATATCCTCACTACAGAATATTCGCGGTCTTTGTTTGCACATGTGTCAGCTAGAGTTGAGGAAAAGCTTTTTCACCAAGAGAGTTGTGGATCTGTGGAATGCTCTGCCTCAGAAGGCAGTGGAGGCCAATTCTCTGGATGCTTTCAAGAAAGAGTTAAATACAGCTCTTAAAGATAGCGGAGTCAAGGGAAATGGGGGGGAAGGCAGGAACGGGGTACTGACTGTGGATGATCAGCCATGACCACAGTGAATGGTGGTGCTGGCTCAAGGGGCCGAATGGCCTGCTCCTACACCTATTGTCTTGTCTATTGTCTAACCCTTGGTGCCATGTCCATTCAAGAACCTATCAATCTCTGCCTTAAATACACCCAACAACCTGGCCTCCACAGCTGCACATAGCAACAAATTCCACAAATTCACCACCCTCTGGCTAAAGAAATTTCTCTATGTCTCTGTTTTGAATGGACGCCCCACTATCCTGAGGCTGTGCCCTTTTGTCAAAAACTCTCCCGCCATGGAAAACATCCTATCCCCATCTACTCTGTCCAGGCCTTTCCAGATTTGAATGGTTTCAATGAGATGCCCCCCCCCCCCCCCCCATCCTGCACCTTCCTCATTTTTCCCAGAAATGCATGCCATTGCTGCTCTGCTGACATCCCTGTCAGCAGCTCCTTCTAATTTACTTTGGCCAACTCCTCTCTCATACCACTGTAATTTCCCTTAATCCAATGAAATACTGTTACGTCAGGCTTTACTTTCTTCCTATCAAATTTCAAGTTGAACGCAATCATATTGTGATCACTGGTTCCTAAGGGTTCTTTTACCTTAAGCTCCCTAATTGCCTCCGGTTCAGTTGTTCATTTGTTGTAGGCTCAACAACAAACTGCTCTAAAAAGCCATCTCTTAGGCATTCAGCAAACTCACTCTCTTGAGATTCATTACCAACCTGATTAGCCCAATCAAGCTGCATGTCAAAATCTCCCATGACTATCATAACATTGCCCTTTTGACACACCTTTTCTATTTCCTGTTATAATCTGTGGTCCACCTCCCAGCCACTGTTGTATATAACTGCCATCAAGGTCTTTTTACCCATAGAGTTTCTTAAATCAACCCACAAGGATTCAACATCTTCCAAATCTTTCTACTGATTTGATGCCATTTTTTACCAGTAAAACCACACCTCTCCCTCTGCCTACCTTCCTATCCCTCTGAATCAACGTGTAACCTTGGACATTCAGCTCCCAACTACAACCATCCTTCAGCCATAATTCAGTGATGGCCACAACATCATACCTGGCAATCTGTAATAGTGCAACAAAATCACCCACCTTATTTCTTTTACTCCGAAAAATTCATCGAAAGTTAGATCATCATTGTTAACAGTGCTTTAGGAAATAAGGAATATTAGTTCATATTAATTTTTGTTACTTTTATAAATTCACTGATCTTGTAAAGACTGAGTTCAGAAGACAGTCAGGATGTCACAATGGAAGCATTTGCACAATCCCATTTTTTAATAAGATGTACAACTGAGGAATTAATGTATACCATTCTCTCTGGTGAGTTTGGAAGTTTCATCTATATTTTTTCACTCAGAATACCAGCTCGTATCAACTTTATCTAACTACCTTCAGTTTAAGTGACTTTCATGGTTATTTTGGAATTAAGAGTTTGTACGTTCTCCCCGAACGTGTAAGTTTCCTCCAGGTGCTCCGGTTTCCTCCCACAGTCCATAGACATAACAGTTAGTAGCTTAATTGGTCATTGTAAATTGTCCTGTGATTAGGCTGGGGTTAAATAGTTGTATTGCTGGACCAGAAGGCCTATACCATGTGTATCTCTAAATTTAAGAAAACAGAGGAATCTATCACATTACTATGAGTAAGAAGACCAGACCAAATGAGGGTGTTCCCCCTTAAGTCACCTAGATTGTGTATCCATTTTAAACGT
Organism: Hemitrygon akajei; assembly: GCF_048418815.1. Classification (NCBI taxonomy): domain Eukaryota; kingdom Metazoa; phylum Chordata; class Chondrichthyes; order Myliobatiformes; family Dasyatidae; genus Hemitrygon; species Hemitrygon akajei. The sequence goes on along the minus strand of NC_133127.1, from coordinate 177,192,560 downwards.
GTTCAATGTCTTGAGAAGTTTAGATTGGAATTGCTAGAACCAAACAAAACACCAAACATTTTTTTAAAAAAAAAGGAAAAAAAAGATAAAAACAAGATAAATTCTGCAGATGCTGGAAATCCGAGCAACACACACAAACAGCTGAAGGAACTCAGCAGGCCAGGCAGCATGTACGGAAGAGAGTACAGTTGACATTTCAGGCTGAGACGCTTCAGCAGGACCAGACCAAATGAGAGTGTTACCCCTTAAGAAAATATTAGCATTTTTAAGTATTAGGGATGTTTATTACATTCAGTGCACCATCACTCATAGCAGTTTTGTCATTAGTGTTTATCTGAATTTAAATTCCTCAGATGGCAATTCAACTCATGTCTTGAGATCTTTACTAGAATCTTTTGTATTACCACTGCAGTAACAAAGCCAGAATGTGACCACACCACAAATAGTGCAATCTTTTCCTCAAACAGAAATGCTGTCCTTTAATTTTTCTGGGATTTGTACCCATTTTAAATGTGTTCAATATTCAGAGTATTTAAGCACTGAAGTTGCTGCAATTCAAACCAAAATGACAAAACATTTAGATTATATACATCAAAGCATTGAGGAATAATTAAAATTAGCTAAAGTAAAATAAGGTTCTGTAAATTCCACAGTTGTAAGTAGTTCAGAATAACTCATTTTTTGTTTGACTTTGCACATTTGAATAGATAAAAGAATATTTGTACGAGTCCAATTTCAATTAACTAGTGTTTTGATACTGAGGTGAAACAAAAGTTTTGCTATTATCACAGGAAGTGAAGCAGTTAATACTTGCTATGACATCGTTTCCCTTGCTGCAGCAATGCTTTCTATAAAGTCAAGAACACAAGAAAAAAATCTGACTAAACAGTCAAAAGAAATCAACAATCCAATGACAATATGAATATAGGCTTTGTTCGTGCCATTTTACTAATGGACACTGATTAAACACTATAACACTTCATCTAAGCTCCCAGTTAACTGAGCCAAGACCACAGGATAAACAGCTCTCTTGTGGGCAAATTATGGATGATTGTGAATTGGTACTTGTTGTAGCCAAGTCTGATTGATTGATTGATTTAAGTTGTGTATATAATGGCAAAGCAAGCCATTTATACCAACTGGTCCATGCCAATGTTTAAGCTCCACCAGAGCCTGTTTCTCATCTACATTCTTTATTCTCTTTTCCTTAAAATTAGCACCAAGCCTCCTCTTAAATACATCAACACTGTTCACTTCAACCACTCCCTGTGCTCACTATGCTCATGGCTCACTGGGTAAAGAAGCTTTATTGGTGACTCACTGGTACTGATAACTTCCATTTAAGCTCCTCTCCCTGCATTGATTCCATAAAATTCTTTTCATAATGTTAAAGGTCTGTTAGGTTAATATTTTCTCAAAAGATATTGTCCGGCCTTTTAAGTGTCTCAGCCTATTGACTGTTCAATCTTCTCCATAGATGCTCCCTGACCTATTGAGTCCTTCTGGAATTTTGTGTTTGTTCCCCTGTTCATTTTCATCTTTTAATGTGTATGCTTCAATTTTTTTTTAATTAGTCATACGAAACATGGTCATCTTCTTCCTCAGTCAACAGATCAGACCGGAACCTCTGCAGCCATGCCACATCTACCCACAGACAGTGGGAACAATCAGACATCCAATAGGAAGAGGATAAAGCACCAAGAGTAAACTCATCCTTAACAGTGGCAGCATGCAGATTAAAAATCTGAAGAATTTACAACCGCGTTCTTGCAGAAGGTCAAAGTCATACTTAGTTTCCTCCTGAGATTTTGATGATCACAGAAGTCAATCTTCAGCCAATCCAGTCCACAATATCAGGACATGTCTGAGACCACTGGTAATATCTAGGCTATGGTATTAAATATTTTTTATTCCAGGGCTAAATGTTCCTCCAGACAAGGTGCACGGATACAGTTACAAAATCATCCTGAATTAAATATTGCTAAGGTACATCCTGTCTAACAAACATGAACAAATCCAATCCAGCCATATGAGACCATTTTCGATCATCAGCAAATCAATGGAAGAAGTCTTTGACGGTAATGTCATCAGCACTTACTCAAGCAGAATCTGCTCACAGTCTAGATTGGTCCGCATCAGGACCACTCCACTCCAGACCTTATCACAGCCTTGGCCCAAACAGCCCAATTCTAAAAATGAAGCTAGACAAACAGTATTTTAGAAGAATGAGGGGGGATCTCAATGAAAACTATCAAATATTGAAAAGCCTAGATAGGGTGGACAAGGAGAGGATACTTCTCATGGTGGGGGAGTCTAGGACCAGGGGCCACAGCTCAGAATACAAGGGTGTTCTTTTAGAATAGAGACAAGGAGGCATTTCTTTACCTAGAAGGTAGTGAATTTGTCTACTTAATTGCCACATATGACTGTGATCTCCGAGTCACTGGGTAAATTTAAAGTAGAGGGTGATAGATTCTTGATTAGTATTAGCAAGGCATCAAAAGTTATGGGGGAAGGTAGGAGAATGGAGTTGAGGGAGATAATAGATCAGTTATGATGAAGTGGCACAGCATATTCAATGGGCTGAATTGCCTAATCCTGTTCCTTTGCCTTTATGGTCTTATGTTCTATTTAACATCAAGACACATTTTAGCCAACTGATCAATGTGGATCAAAAAGGAAAATCACTTTTAGTCACTTAATCAATGACCTTTCAGCAGAAGATCAGAAGTGGGCACATTCGCTGATCTGATGACTTTACCATGTTCAATTCTATTTGGAACTCCTCAGCAAATGAGGCGACCTATACCCCAATACAGCAAGACCCAGACAACATTCTGAACCTACCATGATTGAATACAGCGAGTAACATTCATGCCGCACCCGCACAAGCACCAGGCATTGACCACCTCCAACTTGAAACTGTCAGACCCCCCCACCACAGAGGGTGATAGATGTTGCATTAACATCACTGAGACCCCACCAACGTCCCGAGTCACCGCTGATTAAAACTAAATTGGGCCAGCTATATAAATAACGTGACTACAAGAACCAATGGGAGGCTGGTTATCCTGTGCAGAATGACCCACGCCACACCCCAACCCCAAACACTTTCTGCCACGTGACATGAACATGAGGGAACACTCTACACATGCCTAGACAAATACAACAAGAGCTAAGCAGCTCAATGTCACCCAAGAGAAAACAAATATTCACTTTCTCCACATGTTTATCTTGCTAAGTACAGTGCAGTCGCTCATCTTTCCTACTACACCTTCCTTCTTTCTTTTTGTATTCCCCATTCTGGCTCCTTTCTTACCCCTCCCCTTCTCCTCACCTGCCCAGCACCTTCGCATGGTGCCCCTCCTCTTTCCCTTTCTCCCATGGTCCTCTCTCCTCACCTATCAGATTCCTTTCTCTACAGCCCTTTAACTCTTCCACCTATCCCCTTGCAGTTTCTTAGTTCATCCCCCTTTCCCCCTCACCTGGCTTCACCTATCACCTGCCAGTTTGTACTCATTTCTCCTCCCCCCCACCTTCTTATTCTGGCTTCTTCCCACTTCCATTTAGTCCTAATGAAGGATCTCAGCCTGAAATGTCAATGATGTATTCTCCTCCACAGATGCTGCCAGACCTGCTGAGTTCCATCAGCATTTTTAGAGTTACTCATCTAGACTTCTCCAACAGCACCTTACAAACCATGACATAGGCAGCAAGTACATGGAAACATTACTTCCTCTCTATCTCACACTCCATCCTATCTTGGAAATACACCTTCATAAACACTGGATTTAAAGAATGTTCCCTGTAAAATAGCCACAGAAGTGAGAGTTCCTTTCCCAGAAGGATTGTGTTGGCTCTGGAAGACAATTTACTACCACAAAGATATTTAAGGATGGGTGAAAAACACTCTTCTTGACCGGGATGGGCAGACTTTGTAACGAGAGAAAAAGAATCCCAATAACTGTTGTCAGTGAGCTCATGTTTAACGTAAGGCAGGGGGTCCCAATCTAGAGTTGATTGCCAGAGACTTTTTCCCAGGACTGAAATGGCTAAAATGAGGGGTCATCATTTTAAGGAGATTGGAGGAAAGGGTGGGAGTCAGAGGTTCATGGTAGAAATCTATGGCATAAAAAAGGTATGGAACTTTGATGTGAGATACAAGGTGGACGGCCAGTATTGAATGACTTATCCTACAAGTACACACAGCAGTGCTCATGACTGATTTAGGAGACAATGTTCAATGATGTTCGAAAAAGTAGCAAGCAAATGTGGAACCTAGAATATTACAGGCCCTTCAGCTCACTATGTTGTGCCGACGTTTCAGACTACTCCAGGATTAATCTAGCACTTCATTCACACAAAGCCCTCCCTTCTTCTTTCATCCATGTGCTCTTAAATGTCCCCAATTTACTTGCCTCTACCACTACCCTTGGCAATGTGTTCCACACACTACCACACTCTGTAAAAAACCTACCTCTAATTCCCACCCTTTCCGCCAATCTCCTTAAAATAATGCCCCCTCATTTTAGCCATTTCTGTCCTGGGAAAAAGTCTCTGGCAATCAACTCTATGCTCCTTAACATCTCAGACATCTCTTTCAGGTCACCTCTCAACCTCTTTCATTCCAATGGAAAAAACGCTAGCTTGCTCAACATGCTCTCTGATCCAGTCACCACCTGGAATAGCTCCTCTGCACCGACTCTAAAGCTTCCACATACTTTCTATAAGGAGGTGATCAGAATTGAACACAATATTCAACCTGTGGTCTAACCAGCTATTGATAGAGCTGAGGTATATCTCAGGGCTCTTGAACTCAATCCTGTCACTAATGAAAGCCAGCTCACCATACACCTTCTTAACCACTATCAACTTGCATTGTGACTTTAAGGGATCTATGGACATGAACCCCAAGATCCCCCTGTTCCTTCACATTGCTAAGAATCCTGCCGTTATCCCGCCTTCAAGTTCAACCTTCTAAACTGTAATACCTGACACTTTTCCAGACTGAACTCCATCTGCCACCTCTCAGTCCAGCTCTGCGTCCTATCCAATGTTCCAGTGTAACTATGACAAGCTTCGACACAATCCACAACACCAGCAACCTTTGCGTCATCTGCAAACTTTCTAATCCACCTTTCCATTTCCTCATCTAAGTCATTTATGAAAATCAGGGTCCCAGAACAGATCCTGGAGAAACACCAGTGGTCACCAGTCTCACCAAGCAGAATATGCTCCATCCACTACCACCCTCTACCTTCTGTGGGCAAGCTCATTCTGAATCTATACAGCCAAGTTTTTCTGCATCCCATGCCTCCTTACCTTTGTGTGAAATTGAAAATCAGTGTGATTTTTTTTCCTCTAAATTATTTAAAATTTTGCACCTTATAAAAATAAGAGAACATATTGAAAACATGAGAGTAGGGGAGATTCAAACAAGAGGACATGAGTTGAGAGTTAGGGGGCAAAAGTTTAAGGGTAACACGAGGGGGAACTTCTTTACTCAGAGAGTGTTAGCTGTGTGGAACGAGCTTCCAGTAGAAGTAGTAGAGGTAGGCTGGATATTGTCATTTAAAGTAAAATTGGATAGGTATATGGACAGGAAAGGAATGGAGGGTTATGGGCTGAGTACAGGTCGGTGGGACTAGGTGAGAGTAAGCGTTCAGCACGGACTAGAAGGGCCGAGATGGCCTATTTCCGTGCTGTAATTGTTATATGGTTATAAGTGAAGAACCAATTTTTTAAAATTATTTAACACGTTAGTAGCAAATGACTGTGTAGAAGTGTATATTATTGGATTTTGAAAATTAAAATAACATTTACCAATAGGCTAAATAGGATTTTTTATTCCCATAGAGAAGGCACTAATAAATTTAAGACAATAAGAAGTAGAGGAACTCTAGACGGATTTTGTTTCACCCAAAGTGTCCTGGGGATCTGGAACTCGCTGCCTGAGAGGGTGATGGAGGGAAGGGCCTGCGATTTCCTGGGGGGGGGGGGGGTGGTGGGAAGGGGTGCATTTGTGGCAGAAGCGAGATTAGAATTACAGTTCTTTTTCTTCCCCGCCTACCGCCACCACCCCTCCCCGTCTCCCAGCTCAAGGAGGCGTCGACTTTGCGTTTTTCTAAAAAATTGTGAGGTGCGACGTGTTGTAAGTAGTTTCCTCTACTACACTAGTGTGGAGTTCTAATAAACTGGCGAAAGGTCGGTAGCACACATCTTTGATCGTTTTAGAGTTAATACTATCAATCTAAGATCGCCCAGGAACGTTAGCTTTTTTTGTAACTGCATACAATAAAAGACAAGGTGTTCGCCAAAACAGCATCAAATCCTTCCAGAAGCATTGGAAAAAACTCTTCGAAATTCCCCAGGAACTTGCCAGGAGCTGAAGAGTAATGTTTCAAGGGATGCAACATGATGGCTATATGGTTCAAAGAAACATTTAACTATAATTCCCCTCCTCGTAAAGTGGCGGGCTGAAACAGGTAAAAAGACCGGGGTACACCTGCCTCAGACAGGAAATGCGAGGTTTGAGGTAAAACCTGCCCTCTACTAATGCCTAGATATCATAGAGCAGAGCTCCCTCGCCATGGTTACTGGACGGGTAACCATGGCGATACAAATAGACAAACGAAAGCTACAATTTCTAGTCTTCTTCCCTGTGAATACATTACAACGAAATCTATTGACCACGATTAAAATCACACAGAAATCAGACAAAAAAATTATTTGGCTGACGTGTCGCAACTGTTGATCGCCTCACCGGCCCTCGAAGGTGGATAGGAAAAGGGTTTAAAGCGGCAATGGCCAAAAGCAGACAAATGGGACTAGCTCAGGTAAACAACTTGGTCAGCACGGAACAGTCGGGCCGAAAGGGCGTGTTTCTGTGCAGTATTGCTCTTCAACTCCAGGGAATTCTTCACTTCTGAAAGCCTGTAACTTCTTAGCAAAGCAAAAAAGGCCAACTTGACCCATAGTTACAGAGAAAGCACCGGATACCTTATCACAAACCCGATTAGGAACATCTCCCTGGATTAAGTTTGTGCAGTTACACGTGTATTGGGGATTAGTGTAAAACCCTCCCGGGGAAAGCCGTTTTAAATCCACTGCCATCCGGTAATCCCATCAGAAGGGAGGATGACATTGAATCTCTGAAGCCACATTATAAATGGAGGTTTGATCCTAGTATCAGCCAGTGGGGGGATGGGTGATCCGACTTTATCTCTTGATTTGATGCCCGGATGTATTTTAATATATTTCTGACATCTTTTGCTCTTTGTTGCTAACCGTGGCACGGTTCAAGATTCAAAGTTAACTATCACTTATACGTACATGTTGCCATATTCTGCACAAAGATTCATTTTCTTGCAGGCATTTCCAGTAGAATAAAGTAATATAATAGAATCGATTAAAAAAAACTACACACAAAGACTGACCAATGTGCAAAAGACAATCTGTGCAAATACAGAAAATAATAATAATAAATAAATAAACACTGAGTTGTAGAGTTAATGAAACTGAGTCCATGGGTAGCGGAATCAGTTCAGTGTCGGAGTTGAGTGAAGTTGTCCCCGCTGGTTATTGAAGTGTGATCGTTGAAGGGTAATAGATGTTCCTGAACCTGTTGCGAGGGTCCTGAGGTTCCTATACCACCTTCCCGATGGCAGCAGCGAGAAGAGAGCCTGGCCTGGATGGTGGGGGTCCTTGATGATGGATGTTGCTTTCTTTTAGCAGTGCTCCTTGTAGATGTGCCTCATGGTGCGGAGGGCTTTCCCTGTGAAAGACTGGGCTGTATCCACCACTTTTTTGTAGGCTTTTCCGCTCCTGGGCATTGGTGTTCCCATACCATTTCATGCTCGACTGGTTGATGGCGACATCGCCTTCAAGTCAGCTTGCAGAGTACGAACAGGTACTTTGGATCTGTCTTCACTAGGGAAGACACAAACAATCTCCCAGATGTAATAGTGGCCAAAGGAACTAGGGTAAAGGATGAAATAAAGGAAATTTATATTAGGCAAGAAACAGTGTTGGATAGACTGTTGAGTCTGAAGGCTGACAAGTCCCCGGGACCTGATGGTCTGCATCCCAGGGTACTTAAAGAGGTGGCTCTAGAAATCGTGGACGCATTGGTAATCATTTTCCAATGTTCTATAGATTCAAGAACAGTTCCTGCTGATTGAAGGGTGGCTAATGTTGTCCCACTTTTCAAGAAAGGAGGGAGAGAGAAAACAGGGAATTATAGACCGGTTAGCCTGATGTCAGTGGTGGGAAAGATGCTGGAGTCAATTATAAAAGAGGAAATTCCAACACATTTGGATAGCAGTAGAAGGATCAGTCCGAGTCAGCATGGATTTATGAAGGGAAAATCATGCTTGACTAATCTTCTGGAGTTTTTTGAGGATGTAACTATGAAAATGGACAAGGGAGAGCCAGTGGATGTAGTGTACCTGGACTTCCAGAAAGCTTTTGTTAAAGTCCCACATAGGAGATTAGTGGGCAAAATTAGGGCACATGGTATTGGGGGCAGAGTACTGACATGGATTGAAAATTGGCTGGCTGACAGGAAACAAAGAGTAGCGATTAACGGGTCCCTTTCGGAATGGCAGGCTGTGACCAGTGGGGTACCGCAAGGTTCGGTGCTGGGACCGCAGCTGTTTACAATATACATTAATGATTTAGATGAAGGGATTAAAAGTAACATTAGCAAATTTGCTGATGACACAAAGCTGGGTGGCAGTGTGAAATGTCAGGAGGATGTTATGAGAATGCAGGGTGACTTGGACAGGTAGGGTGAGTGGGCAAATGTATGGCAGATGCAGTTTAATGTGGATAAATGTGAGGTTATCCACTTTGGTGGCAAGAACAGGAAGGCAGATTACTATCTAAATGGAGTCAAGTTAGGAAAAGGGGAAGTACAGCAAGATCTAGGTGTTCTTGTACATCAGTCAATGAAAGCAAGCATGCAGGTACAGCAGGCAGTGAAGAAAGCTAATGGCATGCTGGCTTTTAAAACAAGAGGAATTGAGTATAGGAGTAAAGAGGTCCTTCTGCAGTTGTACAGGGCCCTGGTGAGACCCCACCTGGAGTATTGGATGCAGTTTTGGTCTCCAAATTTGAGGAAGGACATTCTTGCTATTGAGGGAGTGCAGCGTAGGTTCACAAGGTTAATTCCTGGAATGGCGGGACTGTCATATGTTGAAAGATTGGAGCAACTGGGCTTGTATACACTGGAATTTAGAAGGATGAGAGGGGATCTGATTGAAACATATAAGATTATTAAGGGATTGGACACACTGGAGGCAGGAAGCATGTTCCTGCTAATGAGTCCAGAACTAGAGGCCACAGTTTAAGAATAAGGGGTAGGCCATTTAGAACAGAGATGCAGAAAAACTTTTTCACCCAGAGGGTGGTGGATATGTGGAATGCTCTGCCCCAGAAGGCAGTGGAGGCCAAGTCTCTGGATGCATTCAAGAGAGAGTTAGATAGAGCTCTTATAGATAGCGGGGTCAAGGGATATGGGGAGAGGGCAGGAACGGGGTACTGATTGTGTATGATCAGCCATGATCACAGTGAATGGCGGTGCTGGCTAGAAGGGCCAAATGGCCTACTCCTGCACCTACTGTCTATTGTCTATTGAATGCTCCTTCCAGGGGCTTGCGCACAGAATAAGAGCGGCCATCGTGCAGAAACACACGGGAGGTTGGAGGAACTGAGCGACTCGGGCAGCACGAAATGTACAAACCAGGCTGTGGGTCTCGATCTGTTGTCCATTTCCTTTCACAGATGCTGCCTGACCCGCCGAATTCCTCCGGCATTTTTGTGTGTTGTTCCAGTGGCCAGCATCTGCCGTCTCTTGGGTCTCGCTTCCCAGTGCGTGCTTTGTGGAGTGGCACCGTCGGAGGGTTCGCTGCTCCTTACGGTAAGCGTCGGAGCCCTCTTCCCATACAAAAGAGTCAAGACTGTTGTTCCCTAGATCAATAGCTAATCACTAATGGGATCTTGTTATGCCGCGGTCCCTCCTGAATGCTGAACTTCGTTGGTATAAAGAGTTTGGGGACTACCTGTAAGGGTGAAGTGAACTGGGTTACTAGCCATGCGAAGTCTTTCTAAAGATGCTTCTTCGATCCCGAGGATTCTCCTATACAATTGTAGCAATATAGACGTTTGATGGAAATAATCAAAGTTGGAAACTTTTGTTTTATATTGCCTCAAACATTCACATTTACAACCCTTACCTTGTCTTGGGCAGCTCCAGCGATCTCTGGTCCAATTAATAACACCCCGGCTCTCCTCTTCCTTTAGTCCGTCTGCTGGCGCCAACTGTCCCGTTTATGAGTCGGGTCTCACACGGATCCTGTGAGGATCTGGCGAATCCTGCCTCTCTCCGACCGTTTTCTATCCCAGTGGCGGTCCATTTCCCCCGTTTGTGGTGAAGGGCACATCATTCCGCCCCGGGATGGGGTTCAGTTCAAATCACACCTTCCGCGGGAGCGACCAGTAGCCCGGCAGCGTGAGGCTTTGCTCAGTCGTCGCTTTTAGAGTGGCACCGGGTCGGGAAGCGGCTGGACGAGTCGAGGGCATGTTCAGGTGTCAGAGAGGTAGCGGGAGGGAAGGAATAATCCGCCTCCCCATCTGCAAACCACAACACGCTGATCATTACCACCGCACTTTGGAGCGTCACGTAGATGATCTGTTTAGTATGCATTAGCGATCGTACTATGAGATCAGAGGAGGGCACTCAACCTGGGCTGGGACGTACAACGCAACTGGATGCTTATTCTGGGGTAGATTCCGACCTTCTTTATGCTGTGAAATCCACGCTACCCCCCACTCCATTAGTTTGTACTAAACTTATTTTCCCCCAGATTCCGCCAGTTCTGCGGGTGAATTGGTAAACCGAATTAGTTTAATGATCAACTTTATGTTTCAACATTTTCAGAAATCCTTACGTTACCTTTCCGGAGCGTTTAGAATTAAGAATAACGACGCTCACGTTACTCCTCGCAAATCTTGCAGAGTCTTGTTTCAAACGCTTTGTGGAACTCAAGCCCTGATTACCTCTAGCCCTTCTGAATTTCCAATTGGGGAATATAATCGGCCCTTTAAACTGGATAAAATGTGGAATTGCTCGTGAAATCAAGATCGAGTGCACGAGTTTATCATTTAAAATGTTGCAAAATTTGGTTCTATAACTTAAAAGTCACTAATTGGAACGGAATGACTGACTGAATGGAATGACGTTTTTGTGGAGGCTGCGGTCTGTAAGGGTATCCCTTTGTTGCGTTTCTGCTTGGGTCTTGCGAACAGCTCCTTCATCCTTTGGGTTTTTAATGTGCACTGACATCTTCCCCGGAGGACAGAACTTGGAAACTGCCTTTCACAACATTCTCCACGGTCCCGAAGGTAACGCAGCAAGTCCCCATTGACGCGCAGCAGAGAACATTCAAAAATCAAGCTGAATGTGTTCTTTGAAGCACAGAGTTTAATGCGTTAACAGCCAAGACAGCCGAGGGTGCAAGTGTCACGACACATTCTGGCGCCAACACAGCACGCTCGGCAGATCAACACAGGACACTACAATCCACGAAACAACAAAAGCGTTCCATGCGGATGCACCGCAGCTTGGTACTACAACTGTTCTGCAAAAAGAATTACAGCCCATTCTATAAAGAAAACTGGCCTCCGCTTAACTGATAAACACAAGAGATTCTGCAGATGCTGGAAATCCGGATCAACACATACAAAGTGCTGGAGCAACTCAGCAGGTTAGGAGGCAGCATCAATGGAGGTGAATGAACGGTCCGACATTTCGGGCTGAGACCCATTATCCCCCTCATCGACTCTGTTTGCACTTCTTGCTGCCAGTTCTCCTTCAGATTTCAAATTCTCATTCTTAGGTGGCTCCCAATTTTTGTAGTCTTCCCCATCCTGAAATCATCTACAACCCCAGTTCCTATGGTTACCATTAGCCCCATGGACTAAAGGCTTGCGCCTCTAAATCTTCTCTCCTCCTTTGCAAGTCAGCCTGTGTCATCGTTTTCTACGACCTCTCCTCGTAGGCTGAGCACCCACTTTGCTTCTGTGCATTTCCTTGGAATTCATTTCCATGGTGAAGTCATATCTTGGCAAGATTATATATTTTTTATGTTCATGGAATTATGCTTGCAAATTTAGTCTCTTTCCATTGTTTACTTTCCGTGACCTTAATACAAATGATCATATTGTGTGTTGTGAATTAATATTGAGCTTCAAACTATGGGACCTGAATTCAAATCTCATTCTTGACATCACCCACAAATAGGCAGATATTCCCAGGCTACGAACTTTGTTATGCGAATGCCGCAGTAGTATAGTCGTTACCGCAATGCAATTACAGCTCAGGGCATTCTGGAGTTTGGAGTTCGATTCCAGTGCCATCTGTAAGGAGCTTACACATTTTCCCTGTAACATGGGTTTCCCCGAGCCCGAAGATTAATTTTTGAACATCAGATCATTGCCGTATCATTCACTTCCTTTGCAGCAGCTACGGTTGAAGAGTTTCATGGCATGGAGCCAAATTCTACACTCAGGCAGCAGTCAGCACAACAGCTTTGCAATGCAAACTGTAAGATTGGGGTTCAGTCCCCATCAGTGTCTGTAGGGAGTTTGTACATTCTTCCTGTGACCGTCTGTGTTTCCCCTGGATGCTTCAGTTTCCTCTTGCGTATCCAAAGTTGTACTTGTTGGAGTTAGTAAGTTATGGGCACGCTGCATTGGTTCTGGGAACGTAGCAACACGTGTGAGCTGCCCAGCTCATCTCAGGTGCAAACAATACACTTCACTGTGACATAATGTGTGCTTCCCTAATAAATTTACTTAGAACTTTGAACTTTGAAATAAAGCTAATCTTAATAGAGGTTTGGAGACCATTCCTGAAACCATGCTGGTAGGTGAGGATTATGAGGGATCAGTGTCCCATTGCATGTATGGTTCTCTTTGCCTTTGGTCTACTTTTTTCCTGTTCTCTTACATTGCAGGTGTATGCCTCCCCAAAGGTTTTCACCATCCTCACTGTATCAATCTTTTCATGCCTCACTGAGGAGTTTTTACATCCTTTACACTTTTATTTCCACTCAGCTCAGTTAAGACAAAAGTGCAAACAAGAACAATGAGGCTGTCAGGGCTGGCCTCAGCTCATGGGGTAAAGGCGTTCATTTTTGCCTTACTATCACAGATTTCCAGAATCTACAGAATGTTACAGTAATCTACATTTACCACATTTGCCACCCTTGCAGTGATTACAGTCCTTTCAATCTTTCAGCCTTGCAAAATGCATGCACATCTATTATTATTCTCTTCTATTGTAGTGTAAGGCCTCAAAGGAGTTTACTGAAACCAGATTTTGCTTTATAACCATATAACAATTACAGCACAGAAACAGGGCATCTCGGCCCTTCTAGTCTGTGCCAAACACTTACTCTCACCTAGTCGCACTGACCTGCACTCAGCCCATAACCCTCCATTCCTTTCCTGTCCATATACCTATCCAATTTTTTTTTAAATGATAAAATCAAACCTGCCTCTACCACGCCTACTGGAACCTCGTTCCACACAGCTACCACTCTCTGAGTAAAGATGTTCCCCCTCGTGTTACCCCTAAACTTTTGCCCCCTAACTCTCAACTCATGTCCTCTTGTTTGAATCTCCCCTACTCTCAATGGAAAAAGCCTATCCACGTCAACTCTATCTATCCCCCTCATAATTTTAAATGCCTCTATCAAGTTCCCCCTCAACCTTCTATGCTCCAAAGAATAAAGACCTAACTTATTCAGCCTTTCTCTGTAACTAAGGTGCTGAAACCCAGGTAACATTCTAGTAAATCTTCTCTTTACTCTCTCTATTTTGTTGACATCTTTCCTATAATTCGGTGACCAGAACTGTACACAATACTCCAAATTTGACCTCACCAATGCCTTGTACAATTTTAACATTCCATCCCAACTCCTGTACTCAATGCTCTGATTTATAAAGGCCAGCATACCAAAAGCTTTCTTCACCACCCTATCCACATGAGATTCCACCTTCAGGGAACTATGCACCATTATTCCAAGATCACTCTGTTCTACTCTGGTCAATAATTGCTAGGTTTACTCTTAGAACCCTTTTTAAACAATGGAACTACATGAGCAATACGCCAATCCTCCAGCACCATCCCCGTTTCTAATGACATTTGAAATATTTCTGTCAGAACCCCTGCTATTCCTACACTAACTTCCCTCAAGGTCCTAGAGAATATCCTGTCAGGACCCAGAGACTTATCCACTTTTATATTCTTTAAAAGCACCAGTACTTCCTCTTCTTTAAACATCATAGTTTCCATAACTACCCTACTTGTTTCCCTTACCTTACACAATTCAATATCTTTTTCCTTAGTGAATACCGAAGAAAAGAAATCGTTCAAAATCTCCCCCATCCCTTTTGGCTCCGCACATAGCTGTCCACTCTGATTCTCTAAGGGGCCAATTTTATCCCTCACTATCCTTTTGCCATTAATATAACTGTAGAATGTTCGCTTTTGTAGATGTTCGCTGAATTACTGTGCAATTCCACTGTTTTCTGATATTTTGTTATTAAAATTCAATTCCTGATGAGGCACGACTTATAAACTCATTGGTATGAGCCGGCATGTATTTATTTATTGACATACTACATGGAATAGGCTCTTTTGGCTCTCTGAGCCATGCTGCCCAGCAATACCCAAGTTAACCTTAGTCTAATCCCGGGACAACTTGCAATGACCAATTAACCTACCAACTGCTATGACTTTGGACTGTGGATGGAAATCAGAGCACTCAGAGGAAACCCAGGGGACATACAAACTCCTTACGGACAGCTGCGGGAATTGAACATGGGTACTGTAAAGCATTGTGCCAACTGGTATGCTACATTAATGCCCCGCTTTGTATTTATAAAATTAAAGATCGATGAAGATTTCAAGATTAGCATTATTCGTCACATGTACACCGAAACATACAATGAAGCGTGTAATTTTGGGCCAAGTCAAGTCAAACAGGAAGGATTGTGCTGGGGGCAGCCCATAAAACTACTAGGACCACAAGGCAGTAGGAGAAGAATTAGGCAGTTCGGCCCATCGAGTCTGCTCCATCATTACATCATGGCTGATTTATTATCCCCCTCAAACCCATTGTTCTGCTTTCTCACGGTAACCTTTGACACCCTTAATAATCAAGAACCATGCTTCCAGTGTCAACAGAGCATGCCCACAACTCACTGGCCCTAACTTGCCTGGATTTGGAATGTGGCAGGAAAACAGAACACCGAAGGAAACCCACGTAGTCACAGGCAGAAATCCAATCTTACAGCTAGCGCTGTAAAGCCTTGTGCTAACCACCACATTACAATACTGCACTACCGAGGATGCTTCAATGACTTTTAATTAACCTAGAGTCAACACAGCATAGAACTATTAAAAGTCAGGTAAATCATAACCAGCAATATAACAAATCACATCTGTGCCTGCAAAGCGGAGCTCACCCTTGTTGGGTGCATAGTTCTAACACCCACATAGGTCTCTCCGCAAAATTTCTGAAATTGGACAAAAACACAAGAAAAGCAATCTTAGGGTGCGTGCTCTGAAATTGGATCTTTGCACTTCCCATTTCTCTGAACAAATTGCAGTTGGTATCTCATTGCTGTGTTGAAATCATGAGGGGCTATGATAAGGTGAAAGGTCACAGTCTTTTTCTCAGGGTAGGGGAGTCCAAAATCAGAGCACATAAATTTAAGGTGAGAAGGGAAAGGTTTAAGAGGGACCTGACTGGAAAGTTTTTCACACAGAGGGTGGTGGGCACATGAAATAAGGTGCCAGAGGAAGCTGTAGGGTGGGTACAATTACAGTATTTGAATGCATGTAGACAGTTACATGGATAGGAAAGATTTAGTGAAAAATGGACCAAACGCAGGCAAATGGGACAGTTAGACATCATAGCCAACACGGACAATCTTGGCTGAAGGTTATGCTTCCATGCTGTATAACCTGATGGTACTGTAATTTTAATGTGTTGGAGTTTAAAGGTTTTTCCCCATAATAGCCACAGTACCATGGAGGTGAGGGGAAAAGACAGTGGACTGGAGGAACAGAAGATCTCTTGTGCTAAGGCATTTCCTCAGAGTGGCCTGATCAATAAGTGTTCCCCAAGCCACAGTGTGCTTTTGACTGTGGGTCTGCTAACAGTGAATGGAGTTCTAGTTAATCATCTTGTCAATGAAAAGCAATGTCAGGAGATGCTTCACACAAGACTAGGAGATGCTTAGCACAAGACCATAAGACCGTAGGATAGAGGAGCAGACTTAGGCCATTTGGTCCATCAAGTCAACTCCGCCATTTCATGTTGTCTGATCTATTTTCCTTCTCAGCCTCAATATCCGGCCATATCCCTTCATGCCCTGAATAATCAAGAATCTATCAAACTGTGCCTTAAATATATCCAATAACTTGGCCTCCAGAGTCACCTGTGGCAACAAATTCCACAGATTCACCACTCTCTGGCTAAAGAAATTCCTCTTCAACTCCATTCTAAAAGGATGCCCCTCTCTTCTGAGGCTGTGTCCTCTGGTCTTAGACTCCCCCACCATAGGAAACATCCTCTCCATGTCCACTCTGTTGAGGCCTTTCAACATTGAATAGGTTTCAATGAGGTCACCCCTCGTTGACCTTGATCCTTTTACTTCCAGAACATTGTGAAATATGCTTCAGTTATTTTTTGTTGTTAATAATCGAGGATCAAAAAACTCATCAGTGGTAGTGTCCCAAAGATGTCATTTAGTGCACAGCTGAAGTGGGACAAACATCAGACACATTAGGTTGAAGTGTGCACTGAAATGTCCAAGTCAGTTTTCCACAAGTTACTAAGCAACTTAGAAATGATTACTATTGTGATTGAACAAGCCCCAAACTACTTCTATATGCTGAATATGTATAAGTGAGTATAATTTCAATGCATCAAATGCTTAAAATTCTCCAATGAAACTCTGTTATTCACTATTTTAACACTGAGAGATATTAGATATTTATCTCGAAGGAGATCTTATGTAGCTGATCTCCCAAATGGCGCAATGTTACAACAATGTCTTATTCACTCTCTTCAGAATTAAATTTGAAACTGAATAAAATGAAGTTAAAAATTTCTGGTATAAGTTATTTCAGACAAGTGATCTCTTTGGAACAAAATTGGACGAAAAGATAAAACATAATTTTAGAGAGGTAAACCTGGGTGTGGGGGTGGAAATACGTCACAACCAAAGGAGGTGTAAGGTGCTCCATTCATCAGGTCACCCTTTGGCAAGGTGTAGCACCTGCTTAGCTCCCTCCTTCCCCCCCCACCACCCTGATCTGAGTCACGTGAAGCCATGGGAGCAGGTGGCGGATGGTCGTATGTGCAGCTGGTCGTATGAGCAGCTGATGCATATCACAAGTCCTGCTTATGTGACCACTGATGCCAGGCAGACAATCTCTGAAGAGTATTGATAATGGCTGGAGTAACCTGTCATGTAAAGACACTGCACAAAAGGCAAGGCAAACAACTTCCGTAGAAGATTTTGCGAAGAACTTTCATAGGAACCATGATTTCCCACATCCTATGACACGACACATAGTGATGATGCTGACATAAAATTATGAAAGGTAGTGGTAGAGTGAACGCATGTAGGCTTTTCCCCCTGCAGTTGGGTGAAACTAGAACTAGAATCATGATTTTGTGTGAAAGGTGGAATACTCGAGGGGAATCTGAGGGAAAACTTCTTCTTTCAGAGGGAGGTCGAGTGTGGAAGGAGCTGCCAGCAGATTTGGTAGATGCAGGGTCAATTGTAACATTTAATAGGAGTCTGGATAGGTACATGGATGAGAGGGGTTTGGGGGGATATGGTCCAGCTGCTGGATGATGGGACCGGGCAGAAAATCAAGTGGCGTGGACAAGATGGACCAAGTGTGAGAGGGAGGCAAATGGAGATCAGGAGGAGGAATTAGCAAAAAGAATGCTCCTTAATCATTCCTTCTTCATCTGTTGCCATGGTAGCATAGTGGTTAGCATAATGCTATTATAGCTCAGGGCGTCAAAGTTCAGAGTTCAGTTCTGCCATCCTCTGTAAGAAATTTTGTAGGCCTTTCCCATGTGTGCATGGGTTTCCTCGCACAGTGCAAAGACGTACTGGTTAGTAGGCTAATTGGTCATTGTGATTAGGCTCAGGTTAAATCCGTGGGTTCCTGGACTGGATAGGCTTGTTTTACACTACATCTCTAACTAAATAAATAAAACTGATGTGATACCAGAACTCAAAGAGGATTTTTTAATTGAAATTTAATAGGATCAAAAGAAGATAGTTCAGAGGTGAAATAATTACAAATGTATTGATTAAATGAGAAAGAGGAAGATTGTGGTATGAAGATGTTTAAAAAATACAAAAGAAAAGAAACAATTTTCAAGGAAAGTAAACACTTGCAAGCAAAACACAATAAGTTGTCCACAACGTGAATTAACAAGACTACCTGATTACTTTAATGTATCAATACGATGTATATGATGAAAAGCCAGAAGTATTGAACTCGAGGTAATCTATTTGCTGAATTGCTTTACCGTTTGTCTTCAGAGGGTCCCCATTTTCCCCATGTGTCTTATTATAGACCTCCACAACTAAATGACACTGATCCTCTGAGAACGAGAGCTAGATCCAAAGTTCTATATGCTGTTAAAGGCAAAGAGTGCCACCGTCATTGGGTCAGCTAAGGTAACATTCAAAAATAATTATTGAATTAATTCATTGTGCATGCAATTGACCAAAATTTAAAGTTTCTATATGGATGTCTGGATATGTGAGGCAAGCTTGTGATGGTGGTAGATATGATGGTTCAATAACCATCTTTAATATAATGTTTTTAAGTATATTCCACAGATTGTCATAAACTAAATTTGCAAGGTATGCTGTACATAGGGTAGAGCAGCCTCAGGTTTTCCCCCTGCTAGGTACACTCAATGGCCACTCTTTTAGGTACACCTGCTCATTAATGCAAATATCTAATTAGCCAATCATATGGTAGCAACTCAATGCATAAAAACATGCTGACATGGTCAAGAGGTTCAATTGTTTTTCAGACCATAGATCAGAATTTGGAAAATATGGGATCTAAGTCACTTTGACCAGACTTTGATTTTGGTACCAGATGGGGTGGTTTGAGGATCTCAGAAAGTGCTGATCTGCTAGGAGTTTCACACACAACAATCTAGAGTTTGCAGGGAATGGTGCAAAATAGCAAAAAGCATCCAGAGAGCGATAGCTCTGTGGGCAAAAATACCTTGTTAATGAGAGAGGTCAGAAAGGAATGGCCAGACTGGTTCAAGCTGATAGGAAAATGACAGTAACTCAAATAACCACGCGTTACGTCAGTGGTGTGCAGAAGAGCATCTCTGAACGCACCGCATATTGAGCTGTGAAGTGGTTGGGCTACAGCAGCAGAAGACCACAAGCACATACTCACTGAGTGTAAACTTGTTCAGAAAGATCTACCTTTATGTTGCTGTCAGAGGTGCAGGTCCTGTGCAGCTGTAGGTAACTGCAGGAGTGCATACCTCCATGCAAAACTGTCTGCATCAATATTGCATACTACTGCAATAATAGAGAAAACTTTGCAGACTGTCACGTCTGCTTGGAGCCTGAAAATGTGTAATTCTAGCAACCAAAGAACTCGACATATACATTTGAAATTCCTTTGACTTGTTGTTCACATCACCTCTCATTCCTGGTGGGCCAGTGAAAAAGCATATATGTCCTAAAGCAGAGAGGAGATAAAAGGGACTTCTGACACAGGAAATCTGGATCAGAATCAGAGTGAAGTTTATTACAACTAGCTTATATGTTCTGAAATTTATTGGTTTATGGCAGCAATGCAATGAAAGGACTTAAAAATTATAAATTACAGAATTTATAGTTCAAAAATCATAATTTAAAGTTTTGAGTACGAGAGTTGGGATCTTATGTTGAAATTGTATAGGACATTTGTGAGATCAAATTTGGAGTATTTTTAGAGTTCTGATCACCTACCTACAGGAAAGGTATCAATAATATTGAAGGAATGCAGAGAAAATTTACTATTGCTGGGACTTGAGGACCTGAGATATAGGGAAAGGTTGAATAGGTTAGGACTTTATTCCCTGGAGCATAGGAGAATGAGGGGAGATTTGACAGAGGTATACAAAATTATGAAGGATAGAGACAGGGTAAATGTAGCAGGATTTTTCCACTGAGTTTGGGTAATAGAGGTCATAAAGTTAAGAGTGAAAGGTGAAATATTTAATAGAAACTTTAGGGAGAACTTCATCATTCAGAGGGTGGTGCAAGTGTGGAATGAGCTGCCTATGAAAGTGGTAGATGGGGATTCAATTGAATATTGAAGAGAATTTAGATTTAGAGCAATACATGGATGAGAGGGGATGGAGGGCTATGGTCCAGGTCCAGGTTGATGGGACTAGGCAGAATAACAGTTCAGCACAGGTTCGATGGGCCGAATGGCCT